>NC_083427.1:2809520-3138270 GCF_020745735.1 Hemiscyllium ocellatum
CTGGCCGCTGCCAGTACTGTACGCAAGGAAATAAACGGTGGATTGCTGATGGGATATGAGGCTCTGTGCACTTATTTCAGGCTGGTTCCTTTTTAGATTACATTAGATTCCTTACAGTGGGGAAGCAGGCCCTTCAGCCCAACAGGTCCACGCTGACCCTCCGAAGACCAACCCACCCAGACCCATTTGCCCCTTCACCTAACACTACGGGCAATTTAGCACGGCCAATTCACCAGACCTGCACATCTTTTGTGACTGTGGGAGGAAACCGGAGCACCCGGAGGAAACCCCCGCAGACCGGGGGAGAATGTGCAAACTCCACACAGACAGTTGCCCGAGGTGGGAATTGAACTCTGATCTCTGCCGCTGTGAGGCAGCAGTGCTGACCACTGTGCCATTGTGCCACCCATCTGGACAACCTCCTCATAGTACCCTACCAATTGGACGCTCATCCTATGGCCTGGTGCCAAAAATAGTCTCCAGTTCGACTTTTACTGCTCCAGTCACAGTTTCCTGTTCTTTTGATTCAGGGCAATCTCCCCTTGGTTTTTACTAATTCGACATTCAGGGGTGGGGGGGGGGCACTAGCCCCTAGTTTTTCCCTGCAGATTGTGACTGTCATGTTTGCACCTATTGCGAGGTTATGGGTTTAAGTACCCTTGTAGCTTTGGTTGGCTTTCTGCAGTTAGGAAATGACCGTGAGTGGGTGACAGAGTTGTTTGTCTGTAATGGGGGTAAGCATGAATATGGTACGGTGAATCGGATGTTAAACTAACAACAAAAATCCCTTCTGTTGCAGCAAACTGATGTGGTGGTAACTGCTGCAGTGCCTGTGTTTCCTCCTGCCTGGTATGGCATGAGATCTGCCATCACCTGCGCAATCTCACCACAGGATACGGTCCAGAGGATGGAGTCGTCATAATAGCAACTGCATGCAAAATAATTGTAATGGTTTACCAGGTGAAATGTGTACTTTGTTGAACTTTCATTACACATGTAACGACCCATGTTCACAGAGAACTCCAGGGAACAGGAATTAAGAATGCTGCTGTTACTGGATGACATGGAATAGCATTGCACCCCGACAGAACTAGATGGCACCTCACCATTGACCTGAAATAAGTCTATAAGAAGGCAGTGCCTAAAGTAGGCCCTGTCTAACAGTAGCTGATGTGAAAATTGGCATGATATAGTGCTTTGAAATAGTGATTTGCCACGGTGTCCCAGATGTTACAGAGATAAAGGGACATGGATTCTGGGGTGTGGGATCATGATGGAGTGAATGGAAGGGCCCATCCAGTGACATACACATACCCCATCTTCAGTGGTAGTATGATACATGTACCCCAGTGTTCAAACAAAATATTGTTTTGGCTGTGACGGAAATAACTAATGAAAATAAAAACCACCCTTCCATTGGTACCCTTGACACACACCCACGTTAACAATGCAGAGGTGTGGCAGAAGAGTTGTACTCTCTCCCATTCTAGATGGAGCAGAGACAGAGATGGGTGCATTAAATTCGATGGTGGTTGCAACTTTACAAAACAATATTGCTCAAATTGGGCAGCTCGTTATTAGCTGCTGTATGGAACAAAACCATCAGCACGTGAAGGTTTAGCAAATGGGTGTCTGGCCAACAATGGTTTGGAAGCTTGCTGATAGCCTTGTCTGGGGCCTCGCCCTCACAGATCTTAACACTGAAGCTATTTGAACAGACTGTAACCTTTTAGTGACTTTGACAAAATTGAATGGAGTATCCCCTCATTGCTATCCAGGTGTCTGTAGTCTTGCAAACGATTATTAAGTCTCTTGTGCTAACTTTTAACGGTTAAATCTGATTAATGTAAAACTAATTGAAACGCCACAGTACGCAATGCTCCGTTTTTGACTTTAAATAGTACGCAGTGATAAATATGGTGCAAGTTTATCGCCCCGTCTGTTGGGAGGTATGTTGTGGAAACCTGTATTTATGGGAAATGGCTGGATGATGACAATCAAGCCCACAGCTGGGTGGTTGTGCACAATAGCCTGAAGGCCCAGTGTGCCTCTTCCACAGCCCTGCCTTCGGACCATGTAGATTGCAGTCTCGCAGGGCTACCTGCACATGAAGGAAATCACTGTCAGTGATACAGCCATTCACACAACTGGCCCTGTCCATAGGTGTGTAACTAGTACTCATACAGTATATCTTAATGATGAGAGAGAACCACCCAGCAACTTGTATAGTGACAAAAATTATATTCTTTATGATTTTTTTTGTTGGAAATAAAACCTACAGAATTAAAGAATGGGAAATGATGACCTTGGACTGTACCATTAACCAATGGAGGAAACTTCCACATGTGACATTTGAAACACTGAGGGCTTTCTTTGCACATTATAAACAAATTTACAACAGCAGTGTAATGTATTGCTGTGAAAACCTGCCATGATCAGCTATGATCCATTAATTGGTTTAGAAGACAATTTAGGAACTCTTGTTGTGTATTTAAGGGATGGTTAGCAAAAGCTAGCGAGCTCTTACGGCACCCAGTTATTGTAATTTTGCTAATTGTTTGCTTTTTTTAAATCACCTGATTAATGGCTTGTCAACTTTGTCACGTGTATAATTAGCTTGCAACCGTTGAACAACACATTGTTCTGATTACCTGGTCTGAAGATATTAAAGGGTGAATTCTGGTGTACAGATTCAAAAATGATACCTCGAAGCCAGACCAATAGTGGTTAACTGGGCGTGATAATAAGCAATTGATGGAGAGTGGAGGAATACATGAACACAGACTTTTGTTTTTACAAGAAAGTGGCCTTGGCGTGAGAACAGGCCGTTTTGCAAGGAGAACAGAACCTGTTTATTGACTGACTTGTGACCTCCAGGCATTGGGGAAAGCTTTGGAAAAGTACACAGAAGAGGCAGTTCAGCACATAACATCAAGGCCAGTGTATTCTGAACACTGGGGACTTGTCCCAGTTTGTTGGTCTTCACGAACAGACTGGGTTCACGCAAAGTGCCCTGGAAATTGAGATTGAGCTCTGAGTGCCAGCTCTTTCTCGAGAAGCAAAAGAGCCTGAGACTCATGTTTGAATATATCTAAAGCAGTTGAAGTTAATCATTTTGTTTAAGTATGTTTAAAGTAGTGTAAGCTAATAACTGTTTGATTACTTGATATATGTTAAGTAACCTAAGCTAACATATTTGCATTATATCGAAGCGCACATGTTCCCCCACCCACAAAATCAGCCCATATTGTATGTCAGTCCAGGACAGGAGACATTGGATGGATGAGGAATGGGTGGGTGAGTGGTCGAAAGAGTGTTCAATGGAGGTGGGCCGTCCTGTGGTGGGAGTTGTTCATTGTGAAGAAGTCCCACCTGAAATGGTGACCACTAATTTCTCACATCTTGATAATGAGTGATCTGCTGTCTATTTCTCCATGTTTGGTTTTCCGTTTCCGTCTGTCTGGGGCTGTCCCAGAGTTCAGGTTTTGTTTCGGTTTGTATGGCACCACCTGTTTGATCTCAGCTGGAATGTCATGTCCATTTCTGGGAGGATGTGAAGCATTAGAGAGGGTCACCAATTTAATTCAGAACAGAAAGAGATCCTTCGGCCCATCGTGTCTGAGTCAGTCAGCAAGTACCTACTACCTTCCCAGCTCTTGGTCCATAGCCATTCATCAAAATATTTCTTCAACGTTGTGATGATTCCTGCCTCTACGCAATGAATTCCAGATCCGTACCAACTTACGGCTGAAAAGATTCCTTCTCAAATACCCTCTCATGCATCTATGCACCTTTTTTATTGTTCCCGTTAGCTAATGGGGAAAGATTTGTTCCTATCATCCCTATATCTGCCTCATAAGTTCGGAACCTCAATCACGTCCCCCCTCGACCTTCTCCGCTCAAGGAAAACACTTATCCGGCCTTTCTACATTGTTAAACTGCTCCATCTGAGGAACATGTCAGTGAACCTCCTCTCCACCCACTCTAGTGCAGTCACAACCATCCTATTGTGTCCAGAACTGCACACAATACTCCAGCTGTGGCCTGAGCAACATTGTTTACAGTTCCATAATAACCTCTCAGCTCATTTTCACTACCTCAACAAATAAATGCCTTCTTAACCAACTGTTCTGGTGAGTGCAGATTTGTTTTCTTTAATCTTTCCCAGGATATGGGTATTTCCAGCAAGTCTGGCATTGAGTGCCTATCACTAAATGTCCTGCAGAAGGTGGTGGTGGTGGTAAGCTGTCTTCTTTAGCGACAGCGATCTGTAGGGAGTTCCAGAATTTCACCTCGTGACCGTGAAGGATCAGCCGATTAGGATGTTGCGCTCCGTTGGTAACTTGGATTGAGGTTTCAGCCTCAAAAGAAAACTTCTCAATCTGGGACAGAAACCCGGTTGGATATTTTTGCTCATAAATCCTCCCCTTCTAAGCTCCTATCAATGGTGTTTGCAAAATCCCATTCCTGTCAGTCTAGGATAAAAATTCAGAAGAGCCAAATACTTGTCTTGGTTTTAGCTTGTGTGTTAATTCTCCCACTGTGATGAGGAATCTGCAACTATATAATCGGTTAAGTGAGTGGGCGAAACTCACCCAACTTATATACAGCAGATGTAATTTTACTGTAGGAAAGAGCGTGGTCATGAACTTCAAGAGGAAGAGTCAAAAGGCAAGCAGTCATTTAAATGGAGAGTCCAAAGAAGAGCAGCACAGAGAGGTCTTGTGCATGAAACATACATGAAGCAAGTAATTAAGAAGGCAAATAAAATTGGGTCTTTATTGCCGGACTGTGTTGAATTTGCAAATAAGGAAGTTTTGTTTCAACTGTACCAAGTGTTGGTGAGTGCAATTGTAGAACTGATTAGATTAGACTCCCTACACTATGGAAACAGGCCCTTCGGCCCAACACGTCCATACCGACCCTCCGAAGAGTAACCCACCCACACCCATTCCCTTACCCTATATTTACCCCTAACTAATGTACCTAACACTACGGGCAATTTAGCATAGCCAATCCACCCTAAACTGTACATCTTTGGACTGTGGGAGGAAACCGGAGCACCCGGAGGAAACCCACGCAGACACGGGGAGAATGTGCACACTCCACACAGACAATCGCCTGAGGCAGGAATCGAACCCGGCACTGTGAGGCAGCAGTGCTAACAACTGAGCCACCGTGCCACCCCAATTTTTAAGAAATGATATGGAAATGGTGCAAAAGGGATTAACTCGGCTGATTGCTGGGATGAAGGGACTGACATGTCAAGAATGACTGAGCTGCGTTGCTCTCAGTTTTGAAGATGTCGCATTGGAATTATAACGTGAACTGTTTTATTCTCCACAGATGCTGCCAAATCTTTGGCGTTTCTGTAACGTTTTCTGTTTTAGGCATTTATTAATTAGTGTTTACAACCATGGGGTGTTGGAAGTCAGAAACCAAAAACAGAATTTGGTGGAAAAACTCAGCAGCACCTGTGGAGAGATAGCAGGGAACCGCTTCTTCCCTGCTGTTAGCAGATTTTTGAATGGACTGCTTTAATGTTAATGTTGATCTTTCTCTGCACCACCTCAGCAGCTGTAACACTGTTTCCTGCACTCTCTTCTGTGTTTCCCTGATGTACGATCCATCTGTTAGGCACACAAGGCAAGACTTAATTGTACCTCTGTTCTTGTGATTCTAATAAATCAGGAAGTGTTTTGGCCCCAGTGACCCTGCTTCAGAACTGATTGTATGTGGGAAACTGTTGGTAATATGCTAAAGAAGGGGTGGATGGGGAGGGAAGGAGTAAATGATAGGTGGAGATGGAGCCCAGCGAGAGAAAACAACCCATCCCACCAGCATCCACATCCAAAGGATCAGTAGCTGCCATCTCAGTCAGAGACAAAAACAAAACTACAGATGCTGGAATCCAAGCTGGAGGCTGGAAGAACACAGCAAGCCAGGCAGCATCAGGAAGTTCAGAAGTCATTTCGGATGTAACCCTTCTTCAGGACTGGGGGTTGGTGTAAGGGGAGGTACATATAAAGGGAAGTGGGGGAAGGGATGGTGAGGTAGGTAAACATAGGTATTGGGTATGATCTGGAGGAATAATGCCTCGTCTTCTCCCTAGGCAGCCTACAGTCTGGAGGACTCACGGCATTGAGTTCTCAATTTCAAATGACCTTCCTTGCCATCCCTTGACTCCCTTCCCAGCCCCTCACCCCTCTTCCATTCCTCTGATCGACCCTTCCTTCCAGCTACCAACTGGATTCATTCTTCCCATCAAAAACCAGCTCATACCCTCTGCCTGTGTGCAACAATCCCTACCTCACCACCCTACCCCCTTTATCTGCAGCTTCCCCTTACACCCACCCCCAGTCCTGAAGAAGGGTTACACCCGAAACGTTGACTTCTGCATGTCCTGATGCTGCCTGGCTGGCTGTGCTCTTCCATCCTCCGGCTTATCTACCTCCTGCCACTTCTAGCAGGTTCCCACACCAGTGACCCTTTGTCAGTCTTCTGCGGGGACCATTTATGCTGGGATACCTTCGGCCCCACCCGCAATGCCTTCCCGCAGCTCCATGCAGACAAGCAGAACACAAAAGCCAGGCGGAGAAGTCAATAGTATAGGTATAATCCTTCTTCAGAAATAGAGGTGGGGGAGAGGGAGCTGCTGATGAGGGGAGGGGACAGAATGGTGAGGTAGTGATAGGTGAATACAGGTGAAGGGTATGACCCGGTTGGTCGACAGGAGAGATGATAGGTTGGAAGCTGGAAGGAAGGGTCAGGTGGAATGGAAGGGGAGTCAGAGGATGGTTGGAAAGGTGAATTGAAATTAGAGAGCTCAATGTTGAGTTCTTTGAGCTGTTGGCTACCCAAGTGGAAGATAAGGTGGTGTTCCTCCAATTTGCTGTCTCTTTCACTGTGGTAATGGGATAGGACGAGAACGGACATGTCGCAGAAGGATTGAGAAAGGGAATTGAAATGGGCGGTGACCGGGACATCAGGCTGGCCCTTATGGGCCCAGCTGAGGTGCTGAGCGAAATGATCCCTAAGTTTGCGTTGTAGAGACCATATCGGGAGCACCGGACGCAATAAATTAGGTTGGAGGAGAGACAGGTGAATCTCTGTTTAACCCAGAATGGCTGTTTGAAGCCCTGGATGGAGGTGAGACAGGAGGTGTGCTGGTAGGTTTTTTAGATTAGATTCGGCCCAACCGACCCTCCGAAGAGTAACCAACTTCCCTCTGGCTAATGCACCTAACACTATGGGTAATTTAGCATGGCCAATCCACCTGACCTGCACATCTTTGGACTGTGGGAGGAAACCGGAGCACCCGGAGGAAACCCACGCAGACACGGGGAGAATGTGTAAACTCCAAACAGTCACCCAAGGGTGGAATCAAACCTGGCTCCCTGGCGCTGTGAAGCTGCAGTGCAAACCACTGAGCCACCATGCTGCATCTATGGGGAAGGTACGGGGGTGTTGGTGGGGAGAGTGGCCACGAACCAAGGAGTGATGAAGGGTGTGGTCCTTGCTGAAGGCAGAGAGGGATAGGGAGAGGAAGATGTTCTGGGTGGTGGGGTCAAATTGGAGTAGGCAGAAGTGTTTGAGGATGATACATTGGATGTAGAGACTAGTGGGATGGAAAGTGAGGACAAGGGGGACCCTGTCTTTATCATGTTTGGAGGGGGCAGATTTAGAGCAGTGGAGTAGGGAATGGAGGGGGTGTGGTGAAGGCTGCCTGGATAGCAGAGGGGGAAATGCACATTGTTTAAAATAGGTGGACATCTCGGATGTTGGAAGTGGAATGTCTCCTCATCAGAGCGGATGCGATTGATTTGGAGGATTTGGGAAAACGGGATGGCTTGTTTGCAGGATACGGGGTGGGAGGAGGTGTAGTCCAGATAGTTATGGGAGTCTGTGGGTTTATTGTAAATGTCAGTCCGCAAACTGTCGCCAGAGATGGAAAAGGGGAGGGAGGTGTCCAACACAGACCAGGTGAATTTGAGGGCAGGTTGGAAGTTGTTGGCGAACTGAATGAACTGCTCCATTCAGGGTGGATGCAGGATGTAGCACTAGTTTGATGTAGCATGATGCAGTCATCGAAGAAATGGCAGAAGACTTGGGGAACTGTACTGAAGAGGGACTGTTCGATGGCATTAGGTAGGACACATGCAAGTGCTCATGGCCACTCCCTGGATTTGGAGGAAATGGGAAGAGTTGAACAAAAAGTTTTTGAGGGTGAGGACTAATTCAGCGAGGCGAAGGTGGGTATTGATGGAGAGGAACGGAATGGGTCCGTTGGAGAGGAAGAAACTGAGGGCCTACAGGCAATCTTTGTGGGGACTGGACATGTTTTAAGGACTGCACATCCATAATGAAGATGGAGTGCTGGGGTTGGGGCAGGGAACTGGAAGCTTCCGAAGAGATGAGGGTGTGGGAAGTGCCTGGACCAAGGGGGAGAAAATGAAGTCAAGGTAGGAAGAAGTGAGTTCGGTGGGGCAGGGGCAAGTGGATATGATGGGTTGGCCAGGTTAGTTGGACTCGTTGGATCTTGGGGAGCAGGGAGAACCGGGCAGTGGTGGGGCTGGGGGCTATGAGGTTGGAGGCAGTGGAGGGGAGATCATTGGAGGTGCTGAAGTCACAGACTCTGTTGGCACTGGTGGGCTAATGGGTCATGGTGGGGTTGTGGTCAAGGGGGAGGTACAACGTGGCGTACCTTCCTGAGCAGTTACACCTCTTGTGTTTACTTCCTTCCTCCTCCCTGTCAAAGGGAGTCCAGACACAGTTTCCAGATGAAGCAGCAATTTACCTGCACTTCAGTCAATCCAGCCTATTATATTTACTGCTGATATGTAGTGACCGGTACATTCTGGAGGCAAGTGCAGACTGGGTGACTGCTTTGCAGAACACCAATGTTCTGTCTGCCTATATGACCCTGAACTCCTGGTCGCCTGTATTGGGTATGCTGCAATGAAATTCAGCTAAAACTGGAAGAAGGGCACCTCATCTTCCACTTGTGAACCCTGCAGCCTCTGGACTCAATATTGAATTGAACACATTCAGGTTTGAGCCTTTCTCTCGTGTCCTTATTCCAAACACCACACCCCAAGCCGAGTCATCACATGAGTTGTCACCGAGCACACCGGGGTTCAATTCCCGACTCAGGCGACTGACTGTGTGGAGTTTGCACGTTCTCCCCGTGTCTGCGTGGGTTTCCTCCGGGTGCTCCGGTTTCCTCCCACAGTCACAAAGATGTGCAGGTCGGGTGAATTGGCCATGCTAAATTGCCCGTAGTGTTAGGCAAGGGGTAAATGTAGGGGTATGGGTGGCTTGCGCTTCGGCGGGTCGGTGTGGACTTGTTGGGCCGAAGGGTCTGTTTCCACACTGTAAGTGATCTAATCTAATCTAAAACAAACAACCCACTGTCACCTACTGACAGTACCCATCAACAAGTATTCATTCTGCCAGGCTGACCATCACTCGCCCTCTGTTGGATCTTCTCCCTCTCTGGGCCACATCATCTATCACTTACTCCTCCGTCACTCTGTCTTTTAAAAGGCATTTGGATGGATATATGAATAGGAAGGGTTTGGAGGGATATGGGCTGGGTGCTGGCAGGTGGGACTAGATCCGGTTGGGTTATCTAGTCAGCATGGACAAGTTGGACTGAGGGGTCTGTTTTCATCCTGTGCATCTCTATGACTTTCCCAGGAATCGGTTTAGCTCAGTTGGCTGGATTGCTGATTTACCAACCAGTATGATGCCAGCAGTGCGGGTTCAATTCCCATTACTGATTTGAGATGACCATGAAAGACTCTCCTCCTCAACTTCTTCCCTTGCCTGAGGTCTGCTGGCAGTCAGGTTAAACTATCACCACTTGCTTCTTTCTAATGACAGAGCAGCCCTCTATGGTGACACAAGTACCTTTTTCCACCTGCAATCAGTTCTGAAGGGTCATCACATTGGGAACGATTAATGTGCTTTCTCTCAACAGAGGCTGCCAGACCTGCTGAATTTTTCCAACACTTAGTTTTTGCTGCCCTTCCAACACTTTGGTTAAAGCAATTTCCAGTTGCAAGAGTGGCAGTTTCTAATTGGGGGTCTTGGGGGGGGGTTGGGGAGCATGTTCCTGTCTCAAGGTTCCTCCCTGTGTCCCTTTAAGTCCCAACCCAAGGACCTTCCAGCTCCAGCGCCAGCGATGCGCATGCTTCGCTGCGCGGTCCAGGCCCGCCCCTTAGTTGACTCCGATTGGTTGGAGGACCGGCTCTGCCGCGCGGTCCTCCAGGCCCGCCCCCCTCCTTCGCTATTGGCCGAGCTCCTCCGTCAATCAAGCCGCGCTCGGGCTGACGTTCGCAGCGCGGCTTCGCTCCCCGAACGGCTGTGCGCATGCGCGGCGGCCATTTTAGCAGCTCTCTTCCAAGTGGGCTCAGGGTCTTGTCTCCAGCTGTGAGCATCAGTCAGAATGGGCTGGAGATAACTATCCAATGTTTTATTGGGATTTCACCCAGGAATGAGGGTGGGAGAGAGGAAGAGAGAGTGTGGGGGACGGGGATTTATAACTTGGAGGGAACAAGAGAGGAAAATACACCACAGAAACTGGAATTGTCTGTTTAATGAATTCTCTGCCTCACTGACAGTGAACTGTTTGGTTATCTCCTGTCACAGGGACTGGAAGAGGAGGGCTCACACCAAGGAAACCCAAAACAAAGCACCAGGTCGAGGTCTGGCAGAGTCACTCAGGAGCTGAAAATCACTGCCCCCTGACTGTGGACAGAGAAACCTTCGTCTGTTTTGTCCTGAGGGGGAGGACTTCAAACTAATCCTTCGATACAAAAACACTGGCACCATGTAAACATGTGGAGTGTGGTCAGGAATGAAGATTTCCGTCCAGGCTGAACGCTCATCGGCACAAACAGACCGACGAGAAGCCAATTATTTGCTCCACGTGTGAGAGATGATTTGCTCGTTCGTGCAGTTTCAAGATACACCAGAGACATCACACCGGGGAGAAGTGGTTCATCTGCACCACATATGGTACAAGGCTCATTAATTTTTGCGATTTTTGTGAAAGTTCACACTGGGGAGAAACCATTCACCTGCTCTGAGTGTGGGAAGGCGTTTGCTCAGTCATCTGAATCACACCAGCAAACTCTCACTGGGGAGAGAAACTGCAGAAAGGGTTCCACTCAGTCATCCCACTTAGGTTCACACCAGAGAACTCACACTGGACAAAAACTGTTCCCGTGTCCTGATTGCAGGAAGAGATTTGTCAGTTTATCCAGCTGACATCAGCATCAGGGAACTCACACTGGAGAAAAACCATTCACCTGCTCTGAGCGTGGGAACAAATTTGCTTAGTCTTCCAAATTGTATGAGCACCAGAGAACTCTCACTGAAGAGAAAATGTTCACCTGCCGTGACTGCGGGAAGGGATTCAGTCGGTCATCCACCTTACGTGTTCACCAACGAATTCACACAGGAGAAAAACCATTCACCTGTCCTGAGTGCGGGAAGGGATTCACTCAATTAACAAACTTAGAATCACACCTTCGAACTCACACTGGAGAGAAACCGTTCCCCTGTCCCGAGTGTGGGAAGGGATTCGCTCGCCTCTCCAACTTACATCAACACCAGAGAATTCACACAGGAGAAAAACCATTCACCTGTCCTGAGTGTGGGAAGGGATTCAGTCAGTTGACGAACTTAGAGTCACACCATAGAACTCACACTGGAGAGAAACCGTTTCCCTGTCCTGAGTGTGGGAAGAGATTCACTCGCTTATGCAACTTACATCAACACCAGAGAATTCACACAGGAGAAAAACTATTCACTTGTCCTGAGTGCGGGAAGGCATTCACTCAGTTAGCAAACTTAGAATCCCACCATAGAACTCACACTGGAGAGAAACCGTTCCCCTGTCCTGAGTGTGGGAAGAAATTCACTCGCGTCTCCAACTTACAGCAACACCACGAAGCATACCATACAGAAATACGGTTCACGTGCTCTGATTGCGGGAAAGGATTCACTTATTCTTCCACGTTACGTCGGCATCAGAGAACTCACACTGGAGAGAAGCCGTCTGCCTGCTCTGAATGTGGAAAGGGATTCACTCAGTTAACAGACTTGCATCAACATCAGAGAATTCACGCTGGTGAAAAACCATTCAACTGTCCTGACTGCGGGAAGGGATTCACTCAGTTAGCGAACTTAGAAGCACACCAGAGAAGTCACACCAGAGAGAAACCGTTCCCCTGTCCTGAGTGTGGGAAGAGATTCCTTCGGTTATCCACCTTCCAGCAACACCAGGGAACCCACAATAGAGAAATACAGATCGCCTGCTCTGACTGTGGGAAGGGGTTCACTTATTTATCCAGTTTACTTAGGCACCAGAAAACTCACACTGGAGAGAAACCATTCACGTGCTCCAACTGCGGGAAGGGATTCGCTCAGTTATCCCGATTACATCAACACCAGCGAACTCACACTGGGGAAAATCCGCTTCCCTGTCCGGAGTGTGGGGAGAGATTCACTCAATTATTCAACTTACGTCAACACCAGAGAACCCACACGGGCGAAAACCCATTGGCCCGCTCTGAGCATGGAAAGGGATTTGCTCAGTCTTCCAAGTTGCGTGAGCACCAGGGAACTCCGAGTGGAGAGAAACCGTTCACCTGCTCTGACTGCGGGAGGGGATTCACTTATTCTTCCACTTTACTGAGGCACCAGCGAACCCACACTGGGGAGAGGCCTTTCACCTGTCCTGAGTGCATGAAGAGTTTTACTCAGTTGGCGAACTTACATTCACACCAGAGAACTCACACTGGAGAAAAACTGTTCCCCTGTCCTGAATGCGGGAAGCGATTCGTTACATTATCCAACTTGCAACAACACCAGAGAACCCACACTGGGGAAAAGCCATTCACCTGCTCTGACTGTGGGAAGGGATTCGCTCAGTCATCTACCTTACGTGTACACCAACGAACCCACACGGGAGAAAAACCGTTCACCTGCCCTGAGTGTGGAAAGGGATTTGTTCGGTGTTCCAACTTGCATCAACACCAAAGGACTCACGCTGGAGAGAAACCATTCACCTGCCCGGAATGTGGAAAGGGATTTGCTCAGTTATGCAACTTGCGTCAGCACCAAAGGACTCACACTGGGGAGAAACCGTTCACCTGTCCTGAATGTGGAAAGGGATTCACTCACCTATCCAACTTGCATCAGCATCAGAGGACTCACACTGGGGAGAAACCGTTCACCTGCCCTGAATGCGGGAGGGGATTCACTCAGTTAGTGAAATTAGAGTCCCACCACAGAACCCACACCGGAGAGAGACCGTTCACCTGCCCTGAATGCGGGAAGGGATTCAGTCAGTTAGGAAACTTGCATTCCCACCAGAGAACCCACACCAGAGAAAAGCCATTCACCTGCTCTGACTGTGGGAAGGGATTCGCTCAGTCATCCAAGTTACGTGTACACCTGCGAATCCACACTGGAGAGAAACCGTTCTCCTGCCTGGAGTGCAAGAGGAGTTTCGCTCAGTTACCTCACTTGCGTTCCCACCGGAGAACTCACGGTAAACTGCGCGCTGTCTGGAAGGGGAGATCACAGCCAGAGTGAGAGAGAGAGAAAGCCTGAGTGAGTACACAGTTCGGGGAAATTGTGGGCGGTGTCGGAATTTGGTGCAGAGGGCCGGAGATGCTTTTTGCTCGTGTCTTGGCTCGTTGTTTGTAAGGTCTTTTTTAACATGATCGATTGAAGCCCAGAATGACTTCCAGGCTGCAAATTGACAATTCTGCTAAAAGATGCATAAAAATGGCTTCTAATTCTCCTATAGCTGCACAATTAACTAACCATGTCTGCTTCGATAGAGACTAGCAGGCAATGCTCCCTTTACTGCATAGAAATAACGAGACGAGATCAGACATTACTGGCCAGCCTAACTGACCTTCAAATGCAGGTGCAGTGGCTCGGTTAGTGAGATAAGGGTGGCCGGCGTGTTGGAAAACAAAATTGGTTCCCAGGAAATATCACTGGACGGTCAAATGAAGCGATATTGTAAATTGATTGGTAATTGACTGGACGTACTATCCGATCATGGCCTGTACCTTGCTTTCAGAAAAGTATAAAGATGTCTTTGCTTGAAGCCATGTATGCAGCTCCTCCGAGGAATATGTATGTACACAACCGCTGTGTTTCTGGACGATCTATGCCCGGCCGTATGCAGAAATAAAGAGTGAAGTCCTAAAGAACCAAACTGTTTGTGTGTGCTTTTTGACTGATCATGGAACAGTGGGAGCATAGAATGGGGAAATCTGGTTGTTTTTTTTGTCAGGAATGAATAGTAATTCCTGTACTATATAAAACATGCTATGATAGAGTTCATCCCGTAGTTTGAGAGGGAGGAATTTGAATCAGATGTAAGAGTGTGAAAATTGAGGACAATATAGATCCGAGGGAGGAGCTGGCCAGAGTTGCTAGGAATGGGAGCTGAGTGGAGAAGAGGGAGGTACGGTGGCTCAGTGGTTAGCACTGCTGCCTCCCAGCGCCAAGGACCCAGAGTTCAATTCCAGCCTCGGGCGACTGTCTGTCTGTGTTGGAGTTTGCACATTCTCCCCGTGTCTGCGTGGGTTTCCTCCAGATGCTCCGGTTTCCTCCCACAGTCCAAAGATGTGCAGGTTAGGATGAAATGTCCGTGCTAAATCGCCCATAGTCCTCAGGGATGTGTAGGTTTGCTGCATTCGTCAGGGGGAAATATAGGATAATAGAGCAGGGGAATGGGTCTTGGTGGGTTACTCTTGGGAGGATCGGTCTGGACTTGTTTGGCTGAGGGGCCCGTTTTCACACTGGAGAGATTCTCGGTTCTAAGATGGAGCGGGAATGGCAGGATGATCTGGGGTAACTCGGGACGCACAGCAGAAATTCATCCCAAGGGTGACGGAAGCTGAATTAACCACACGGTCAGATATGGGTCCGTAAGGTGATGAAAATTTTGTGATGTTATTGCCATAATCCTCCCAATTGACCTATGCCTCAATTTACCACCCCTGAGCTACAGGTATTACGAAGACATCTGACACCATTTTATGTAAAGCAGGAATTACTACTTATTCCTAATAAAAAGCACCAGATTCGATTCCCGCCACGGGGGTGACTGTCTATGTGGAGCTTGTACATTCTCTCCCGCGTCTGCATGGGTTTCCTCCGGGCGCTCCAGTTTCCTCCCTAAAGATGTGCTGGTCAGGGTAAATTGGCCACGCTGGATTGCCCATGGTGTTAAGTGCATTAGTCAGAGGGAAACGGGTCTGGGTGGGTTACTCTTTGGAGGGTTGGTTTGGCTGAGGGGCCTGTTTCCACACTATAGAGATTCTCAGTTCTAGGGTGGAGCGGGAATGGCAGGATGATCTGTGGTAATTCGGGACGCACAGCAGAAATTCGTCCCAAGAGTGACGGAAGCTGAATTAACCACACGGTCAGATACAAAGTGGAGAACTGTGGGTTCCCTGAACACTTGTGATGTTATTGCCGTAATCCTCCCAATCGATCTGTGCCTCAATTTACTGCTCCCGAGCCTCAGACATTCTGAAGACACCGTTTGTTTCATGTAAAGCAGGAATTACTATTCATTCCAAGCAAAAAGCCCCAGACAAAATTCTAGGAACGGTGATGATACAAATTCTTAAAGCCACGAACTAACAGCCCGGACTATTGGCCCAAGTTCCTCCTCCTCGCACAAGGAGGTACATTAGGCTGACAGACAAGACAAAAGGTTGGCCGTGGAAATTAGATGTCAGGTTAAAGATAGAAAGAGAGGTGGTAAGCTAGCACAAGGGGACGTAGCTTTAAATTGAGGGATGATAGATATCGGACAGATGTCAGAGGTAGTTTCGTTATTCAGAGAGTAGTACGGGCATGGAATGCACTGCCTACAACAGGAGTAGACTCACTAACGTTAAGGTAAAAGCCAGGACTGTAGATGCTGGAAACCAGAGTCGAGATCAGAGTGGTGCTGGAAAAGCACAGCGGGTCAGGCAGCATCCGAGGAGCGGGAAAATCGACGTTTCGGGCAAAAGCCCTTCATCAGGAATAGAGGCAGGGTGCCTGCAGAGTGGAGAGATAAATGAGGGGGGGGGGGGGGGGCTGGGGAGAAGGTAGCAAAGAGTACAATAGGTGAATGGGGGTGGGGATGGAGGTGATAGGTCAGAGGGGAGGGTGGGGACTCTTTAGACACTGAGTGAACTGGTTGGCTCCTATCCCCCCATCAGTCTCCTTTCTTTCCCCACCCACCCTTTCTACCCCAATTCTCCTTTCTCCCACTTGCCTTTCCTTTTCTGAAAGGAGGTGTGGGGGAAATTTAGAACACTATTGACCTGCTGTGCTTTTCCAGCATCACTCTAATCTAGACTCTCGCCAACTTTAAGGGCGTTTGAATGGTCATTGGAAAGGCATATGGAATGAGAATGGAATAGTGCAGGATAGATGGGCTTCAGATTGGTTTCACAGGTGGGCGCAACATTGAGGGCCGAAGGGCCTGGACTGTGCTGTAATGTTCTATGTTCTCTGAGCTGCGTGGCTGGATTCAGTGGATTTGAATCTGATGCTGATGCGACATCCGCCAAAGCCCATTGAGCAGCTCCATGACAGCTTGGCGAGGAAAGTGGTGAAAGCTGTGAAAGAGTCACCATGTTGGGTTGGGTGATGGGGGACGGGGAACCCCCATTGATAGTGAAGAAAGCATTTGGTATGCTTTCCTTTATTGGTCAGAGTATTGAGTACAGGAGTTGGGAGGTCATGTTGCGGCTGTACAGGACATTGGTTAGGCCACTGTTGGAATATTGTGTGCGATTCTGGTGTCCTTCATCGGAAAGATGTTGTGAAACTTGAAAGGGTTCAGAAAAGATTTACAGGGATGTTGCCAGGGTTGGAGGGTTTCAGCTATAGGGAGAGGCTGAACGGGCTGGGGCTGTTTTCCCTGGAGCGTCAGAGGCTGAGGGGAGACCTTATAGAGGTTTACAAAATTATGAGGAGCATGGATAGGATAAATAGGCAAAGTCTTTTCCCTGGCGCCGGGGAATCCAGAACTAGAGGGCATAGGTTTAGGGTGAGAGGGGAAAGATATAAAAGAGACCTCAGGGGCAACTTTTTCACACTGAGGGTGGTACGTGTATGGAATGAGCTGCCAGAGGAAGTAGTGGAGGCTGGTACAATTGCAGCATTTAGGAGGCATTTGGATGGGTATATGAATAGGAAGGGTTTGAAGGGATATGGGCCGGGTGCTGGCAGGTGGGACTAGATTGGGTTGGGATATCTGGTCAGCATGGACGGGTTGGACCGAAGGGTCTGTGTCCGTGCTGTACATCTCTATGACTGATTGGGGTTGTTAAAACCCGGGCCGGTCAGGAAAGCCGGACTCACATGACCAGGTCGGTCTCGGGTGAGCGTCGCTGGAGTCTCTTTGGGAAGTGTTGGACCCACGATAGCTGGGACGATGACGAGCAAACCCCAAGGAACCTGGGCGAGAACCGTAGCGGGAGATCGCTGGATTCGAAAGCCTGACGTGCAGGTCAACTTGGGGGAAGCACCGACAATTGAAGGAGAAAGGAAAAGCAGCAGCGACACTATGTAAGTGATTTTTTTTCCTGAGTTTTGCACAAGCATTGCCTTCTCGCTACGTATTTCCTAAAGAAATCGAAACATTAGACACTGAGTGAACTAGTTGGCTCCTATCCCCCCATCAGTCTCCTTTCTTTCCCCACCCACCCTTTCTATCCCAGTTCTCCTTTCTCCCTCCCACTTGCCCTTCCTTTTCGGAAATGCGGTGCGGGGGAAATTTAGAACACTACTGACCGTCTGGGCTGGCTTAGTATGGTCTGGTCACACTAAAGAGCCTGGATTTCTCCAGAGGAACCTGGGAAAGACCACAGGAAATCTTAATAACATAGAACATAGAACAATCCAGCGCAGAACAGGCCCTTCGGCCCTCAATGTTGCTCCGACCTGTGAGCTATTCTCAGCTCGTCCCCCTACACTATCCCCAAATCATCCATGTGCTTATCTAAGGATCGTTTAAATCTCCCTAATGTGGCTGAGTTGACTACCTTAGCAGGTAGGGCATTCCACGCCCTTACCACTCTCTGTGTAAAGAACTTGCCTCTGACATCTGTCTTAAATCTACCGCCCCTCAATTTGTAGTTATGCCTCCCTCGTACAAACAGAGTGAAGATGTCAGTTCAATCAAATCGTCTGTACGGGTTGCCATTTTGTTCAGTCTTTCGGCATGCACAGTCACTAATTTTGGGGTTTTTGTTTCAATACGCAAGTCAAGACTTGAAATCTTTTAAAAAGAAAGAGAATTATAACGAGGAGGTGAGACCCGCACCTATTGCGAGGTGATGGGAATAAATTCCCTCTTCGCTTTGGCTGGCTTTCTGCAGTCGAATAGTGTGGTGCTGGAAAAGCCCAGCCGGTCAGGCAGCATCCGAGCAGCAGGAGAGTCATTCCCAGCTACCTTCCCCCCCCCCCCCCCCCCCCCCCCAGCCCCAGCCCCAGCCCCAACCCCCTCCCATTTATCTCTCAGCCCCCTTGGCCCACAAGCCCATTCATGACGAAGAGCTTATGCTCAAAACATCGACTTTCCTGCTCCTCGGATGCTGCCTGACCGGCTGTGCTTTTCCAGCACCACACTCTTCGACTCTGATCTCTGGCGTCTGCAGTGCTCACTTTCTCCCAGTTGGCTTACTGCAATGTGAAGTGACCGTGAGTGGGCGACAGAGTTGTTTGTCTGTAATGGGGGTACGCATGAATATGGTACGGTGAATCAGAAATTAAACTAACAATAAAAATCCTTTCTGTTGCATCAAACTGATGACGTGGTGACTGCTGCAGTGCAGTCCTCCTGCCTGGTATGACACGAGATCTGCCATCACCTACACATTTTCACCACAGGATACGGTCTAGAGGATGGAGCCATGATAGTAGCAACTGTATGCAAAATAGTTGGAATGGTTTACCAGGTCAAATGTGAACTTTGCTGAACTTCACTTGCACACGTAACAACTTATGTCCCCAATAACTCCAGGGAACAGGAACTAAATATGCTCCTGTTACTGTATTATGTGGAATCTCATTTCTCCCCCCACCGACCCCCTCAATTATCTGTGGAAACTAGATGATAATAACTACACCTCACCATTGACCTGAGATAAGACTATCAGAAGGCAGTGCCTAAAGTAACTGACATGAAAACTGGTGTAAGATAGGGCTCTGAAATAGTGCTTGGCTGTTATGTCTCCTTCCTATCGGAAAGATGTTGTGAAACTTGAAAGGGTTCAAAAACTATTTACAAGCATGTTGCCAGGGTTGGAGGATTTGAGCTATAAGGAGAGGCTGATCAGGCTTGGGCTGTTTTCCCTGGAGGCTGAGGGGTGACCTTATAGAGGTTTACAAAATTATGAGAGGCATGGATAGGATAAATAGGCAAAGTCTTTTTCCTGGTGTTGGGGAGTCCAGAACTAGAGGGTATAGGTTTAGGGTGAGAGGGGTAAAGATATAAAAGAGACCTAATGGGCATCGTTTTCACACAGAGGGTGATACGTGTATGGAAGGAGCTGCCAGAGGAAGTGGTGGAGGCTGGTACAATTGTAACATTTAAGAGGCATTTGGATGGGCATATGAATAGGAAGGGTTTGGAGGGATATGGGCCGGGTGCTGGCAGGTGAGACTAGATTGGGTTGGGATATCTGGTCGGCATGGACGGGTTGGACTGAAGGGTCTGTTTCCGTGCTGTACATCTCTATGACTCTATGTTACAGAGATAAAGGGACATATGATTATGGTGGGCTGAGTGGAAGGGACATACAGATACCTTAGAATGATACATGCATCCCAGTGTTCAAACTACTGCCCTACCCTCATCTATCCCTTTGGTTACCTCTTCAAAAAACTCTGGAAGATTTGTCAGACATGACTTCCCGCCGCGCACAAATCCATGTTGACTATCCCCAAGCAGACTATCCAAATGTTAGTTGGTCCTGTCCCTCAGTATCCTCTCCAACAATTTGCCTACCACTGATGTCAGGCTGACTGGCCTGGAGTTCCCTGGCTTGCCTTTGCTACCTTTCTTAAACAATGGAACAACATTAGTCACCCTCCAGACTTCTGGAACTTCACCAGTGGCTAACGTTGAAACAAATGTCGTTTTGAACATGACGGAAATTACTAATGGCAGTAAAAACGACCCTTCCATTGTCCCCCTTTACACACCCCTTTAACATGACAGCCAAGCAACAGAAGCGATCTACTCTATTCCATTCGAGATAGAGCAGGGACAGAGGTGGGTGCATTAAGTTCAACGGATATTGCGACTTTACAAAATAAACTTGCTAAAGTTGGGCAACTCAGCAGGGAAGCTATTAAATTACCTGCTGCATGGCCCAGACCATCAGCGCATAGAGATTTAGCAAATTGGTCTCTGCCCAATGCAGTTTGGAAGTTTGCTGATAGCCCTGTCTGGGGCATCACACTCTCCGATCTTAATGCAGAAGATATTTGTGATTTGCTAGAATGAAATTGCACTTCGGAGCAGCGGGAGGAGGTGACGTTGGTGCGAGGTGATTGTTTGGAAGGCCGGTAAGTATATTTAAACTTCTTACCTTCAGGCCAGCGAGGGAGGAGCGAGCAAAGGACTTCTGAGAAGGGTAAGTAGAACAGTTTATATTTGCAGGGAGCATCTGAAATAAAGGGGGTGAACTGGCAGCGTGGGTTGGTACCTGGGTCTTCAATGTTGTGGCTATTACGGAGACATGGATAGAGCAGGGACACGAATGGCTGTTGCAGATTCCGGGATTCAGATGTTTCAGTAAGAACAAAGATGGTAAAAGAGGGGGAGGTGTGGCATTGTTGGTCAAGGACAGTATTACATTTGCAGAAAGGATGTTTGGGGACTCGTCAACTGAGGTGGTATGGGCTGAGGTTAGAAACAGGAAAGGAGAGGTCATCCAGTTGGGAGTTTTCTATAGGCCTCCGAATAGTCCCAGAGATATAGAGGAAAGGATAGCAAAGATGATTCTCGATAGAAGTGAGAGAGGTAGGGTAGTTATCATGGGGGACTTCAACTATTCAAATATTGACTGGGATCACTACAGTACGAGTACTATAGATGGGTCAGTTTTTGTCCAGTGTGTATGCAGAAGGGCTTCCTGACACAGTATGTAGACAGGCCAACAAGGGACGAAGCTACTTTAGATTTAGAACTGGGTAACAATCCTGGCCAAGTGTTAGATTCGGAAGTAGGTGAGCACTTTGGTGACAATGATCATAATTCTGTCAGGTTTACTTTAGTGATGGAAAGGGATAGGTGTACTCCACCGAGCATGAGTTACAGCTGGGGAAGGGAAATTACGATGTGATTAGGCAAGATTTAGGAAGCATAGATGGGGAAGGAAACTGCAGAGGATGAGCACATTAAAAATATGGAGCTTATTCAAGGAAAAGCTCCTGTGTGTCCAAGATAAGGATGTACCTGTCAGGCAGGGAGGAAGATATAGAACACGTGAGCCGTGGTTTACTAAGGAAGTGGAATCCCTGGTCGAGAAGAAGAAGAAGGCTTATGTTAGGACAAAATGTGAAAACTCAGGGCACTTGAGGGTTACAAGGAAGTCAGGAAAGACCTAAAAAGAGAGCTCAGAAGAGCCAGGAGGAGACATGAGAAGTTGTTGGCGGATAGGATCAGGGTTAACCCTAAGGCTTTCCATTGGTATGTCAGGAATAAAAGAATGACTAGAGTTAAATTAGGGCCAATCAAGGATAGTAGTTGGAAGTTGTGTGTGGAGTCAGAGGAGATAGAGGAAGCACTAAATAAATATTTTTTGACAGTGTTCATTGTTGAAAATGAAAATGTTGGCGAGGAAGATACAGATACTTGCATCTAGACTAGAAGAGATTGAGGTTCACAAGGAAGAGGTATTAGAAATACTGCAGAGTGTGAAAATAGACAAGTCCCCTGGGCCGTTTGGGATCTATCCTAGGGAGGTAAGGGAGGAGATTGCCAAGCCTTTGGCATTGATCTTCGAATCATCATTGTCTACAGGAATAGTGCCTGAGGACTGGAGGATAGCAAATGTGGTTCCCTTGTTCAAACAGGGTAGTAGAGACAACCCTGGTAATTACTGACCAGTGAGTCTCACTTCAGTTGTTGGTAAAGTGTTGGAAAAGGTTATAAGAGATAGGATTTATAATCATCTAGAAAAGAATGATTTGATTAGGGATAGTCAGCACGGTTTTGTGAAGGGTAGGTCATGCCTTTTTTGACAAAGTGACCAAACAGGTAGATGAGAGTAAACCGGTTGATGTGGTGTATATGGGTTTCAGCAAGGTGTTCGATAAGGTTCCCCACAGTAGGTTATTGTACAAAGTGCAGAGGAATGGGATTGTGGGAGATATAGCAGTTTGGATCATTAATTGGCTTGCTGAAAGAAGACAGAGGGTTGATGGAACATGTTCACCTTGGTGTCCAGTTACTAGTGACGTACCGCAAGGGTCGATGTTGGGTCCACTGCTGTTCATCATTTTTATAAATGACCTGGATGAGGGCTTAAAAGGGTGGGTTAGTAAATTTGCGGACGACACTAAGGTCAGTGGAGTTGTGGGTAGTGACGAAGGATGTAGTAGGTTGCAGAGAGACATAGATAGGATGCAGAGCTGGGCTGAGAGGTGGCAAATGGAGTTTAATATGGACAAGTGTGAGGTGGTACACTTTGGACGGAGTAATCGGAATGCAAAGTACTGGGCTAATGGTAAGATTCTTGGGAGTGCAGATGAGCAGAGAGATCTCAGTGTCCATGTACACAGATCCCTCAAAGTTGCCACCCAGGTTGACAAGGTGGTTAAGAAGGAAAAAGTGAGGACTACAGATGCTGGAGATCAGAGCTGAAAAATTGTGTTGCTGGAAAAGCGCAGCAGGTCAGGCAGCATCCAAGGAGCAGGAGAATCGACGTTTTGGGCATAAGCCCTTCTTATTTTTTAAATTGGAGGGCTTATGTCCGAAACGTCGATTCTCCTGCTCCTTGGATGCTGCCTGACCTGCTGCGCTTTTCCAGCAACACATTTTTCAGGGTTGTTAAGAAGGCATAGAGTGTTTTGGCCTTTACTAATAGAGGGATTGAGTTCCGGAACCAGGAGGTTATGCTGCAGCTGTACAAAGCTCTGGTATGGCCACACTTGGAGTATTGTGTACAGTTCTTGTTACCACATTATAAGAAGGATGTGGAAGCTTTGGAAAGGGTGCAGAGGAGATTTACCAGGACGTTGCCTGGTATGGAAGGAGTGTGTTACGAGGAAAGGCTGAGGGAACTGAGGCTGTTTTCATTAGAGAGAAGAAGGTTGAGAGGTGACTTATTAGAGACATACAAGATAATCAGAGGGTTAGATAGGGTGGGCAGGGAGAGCCTTTTTCCAAGTATGGGGATGGCAAACACGAGGGGACACAACTTTAAAGTGAGGGGAGTTAGGTATAAGACAGATGTCAGAGGTAGTTTCTTTACTCAGAGAGTAGTAAGGGTATGGAATGCTTTGCCTGCAATGGTAGTAGATTCGCCAAGTTTAAGTGCATTTAAGTCGTCATTGGACAGGCAAATGGACGTACATGGAATAGTGTAGGTGGGATGGGCTTCAGATTAGTATGACAGGGTGGCGTAGCATCGAGGGCCGAAGGGCCTGTACTGCGCTGTAATGCTCTATGTTTGACCGTGCCACTGACCAATTACTTAAGGGAAGATCACCCAGTGCTGGAGCAGTCCTCTAGCTCTTCTGGCACCCAGTTACCGTATTATTGCCAACTGCTTGCATCTTGTTTTTATTCACCTGCACACTGGCCTGTAAACATTGTCGCACGTATAATTAGCTTCCAGCCATTGGACAACACAGAGTCATCGAGTAATACAGCAGGAGAACAGGCCCTTCGGCCCAAACTGCTCCATGCTGATCACGTTGCACACTCAGTCAATTCCGATTACCCGCATTTGGTCTGTATCCCTCTAAACCCTTCCCATCCATGTACCTCTCTGACTGTGTTTTTTAAAAATGCTGCTGTTGTATCTGCCTCAACTTTCTCTGGCAGCCCAGTCCATGTACTCATCATTATCAGTGTGAAGATGTTGTCCCTCAGGCCCTCCTTAAATCTTTCCCCTCTCACCTTAAACCTATGTCCTCTAGCTTTCAATTCCCCATCCCTGGGGAAAATTAGACTATCTGCATTCATCCTATCTATTCCCCTCATGATTTTATACACCTCAGTAAGGTAACCCTTCATTCTCCTATGTTCCAAGGAATGAAGTCCTATCCTGCCCAAGTTCTCCCTCTACCTCAGGCCTACTAGTCCTGGCAACATCCTCGTAAATCTTCTTTGCACTCTTTCCAGTTTAACTATATCTTCCCTATGGGGAGAAAGTGAGGTCTGCAGATGCTGGAGATCAGAGCTGAAAATATGTTGCTGGAAAAGCGCAGCAGGTCAGGCAGCATCCAAGGAACAGGAAATTCGACGTTTTGGGCATATCTTCCCTATGACAGGATGACCAAAACTATACACTATACCCCAAGTGTGGCCTCACCAATGACTTACACACCTATAACATGACGTCCCAAATCCTATACTCGATTCTTTGTCTGGTGAAAGCCAGATGCTGAATGTCGTCTTCACCACCCTGTCTACCTGTGATCCTGCTTTTGATGAACTATGTATTTGTACTCCTAGCTCCCGCTGTTCCACAATACTCCTCAGGACCTTACCATTTACTGTATAAGTCTTACCTTGGTTTGACTTTCCAAAATGCAACACCTTACATTTATCTGTGTTGAATCGCCAATCCTCAGCCCACTTCCCCATCTGAGCGTGATCCCTCTGATAAACCCCTTCGCAATCAACGATAGCTCCTAGTTTTGTGTCATCCGCAAACTCATGAATCGCGCCTTGCACATTCACATCTAGATGATTTATGGAAATACCAATAGTCCCAGCACCTACCCCTGTGGCACACCACTAGTCACACGCCTCCAGTCCGAGAAACAACCTTCAACCATCCCTCTCTGCTTCCTACCATTGACCCAATTTTGACCCTTGCAACCTAACCTTGACGACGGGCTTGCTGTGCAGGAGCTTGTCAAAGGCCTCATCTATCCCTTTGGTTACCTCTTCAAAAAACTCTGGAAGATCTGTCAGACCTGACTTCCCGCCACGCACAAATCCATGTTGACTATCCCCAAGCAGACTATCCAAATGTTAGTTGACCCTGTCCCTCAGTATCCTCTCCAACAATTTGCCTACCACTGAGGTCAGGCTGACTGGCCTGGAGTTCCCTGGCTTGCCTTTGCTACCTTTCTTAAACAATGGAACAACATTAGCCACCCTCCAGACTTCTGGAACTTCACCAGTGGCTAACGTTGAAACAAAAATCTCTGTAACGTTCTCTACAGTTCCTTGCCTAGCCTCCCACAATGTCTGAGGATGGACTTGATCAGGGCCAGGGGATTTATCCACTTTACTGCACTTTAAGGCGACCTTTCTGGTAATATGTGTGCGTTCCAAAACATCCCCTCTTTTTTCCTTCTTTCCTTAGCATCCATGATTCTTTCCTCAGTAAACACCGAGGAGAAATATTCATTAAAAAAAACCTCCCCCATCTCCTGCAGCTCCACACACAAACCGGCATGCTAATCTTTAAGGGGGCCGATTCTCTCCCTCGCCACTCTTTTATGCTTCATATCGCTATAGAACCTCTTGGGATTATCTTTAACCTTATCTGCCAGATCCATCTCACACCCTCTCTTGATTTCCCACTTTTTATGGTCCCCTCGGGATTCACTTGAGCCCGTTAGCTTAAACCCAATGCATGCCGCCTTCTTTTTCCTGACCAGAGCCTCAATATCCCTCGTCAACCAAGGTGCCAAATTTTCCCTTCACCCTAACGGGGACATACTGGTCCCTGGACTCTTGATATCACACTTTTCAAAGCCTCCCATTTGCTCGTCGTTCCTTTTCCTTCAAACAGATACCGCTAGGTCCTGCCTAATTGGCCCTGCTCCAGTTTAGCACCTTAACGATATGGACCTGTCCCTATCTTTTTCCATAGTTATTTTAAAACTATAGGAGAGTGATGGTCACAGGACCCAAAGTGCTCTTTGATTTGACACTTCAGACACTTGCCTGAAATTAGCTCCGAAGAGGAGGGCCCTGTGTTGCACCCTTCTGGGTAGGGCCCTCTCCATAGTGATTTAGGAAACTTTCTTGGGCACGTGGAACGAATTCCACCCCGTCCGGGCCTTTTACACTCTGGGTGGCCCAGTCAAGACAGGAGAAATTAAAATCTCCAACCAATACGACTCTAATATTCCTACAGGTATCTGCAATTTCTCCACAAATCTGCTCCTCTAATATCTGCTGGTTATTAGTCCTAACAGAGTGACCATCCCCTTCTTGTTTCTAAGTTCTAACCATATGGCCTCATTTGATGACACCTTAAGAATATTCTCTCTCAGCACTGTTGTTATGTCCTCCCTTATCAAAAGGGCAGCACACCCTCCTCAATTACTTGTCCCTCTGTCCCGCCTGTAGCTTCTGTATCCTGGAACACTGAGCTGCCAGTCCTGTCCTCCTTTCAGCCATGTTTCTGTTATGGCTGTGATATCCCAGTCCCCAGAGCCGATCCCTGCTCTGAGCTTGCCTGCCTAACCCAGCAGGCCTTGTGCACTGAAATAACTGCACTTTAAACCAGACGTCTTTTCCTTCCTTTTGCTGTGTCCCTGGCTATCCTGAGTAGTAAACTTGTTCCCGATGGCTAATGTTTCTTCCCTTGACTTCTCGAAGGCCCCTCTCTTATTCAGAGTCCCAACCGGCCAAAACTGGTTTAAACCCTCCGGGGTAACACTCCTCGCAAGGGTATTGGTCCCCCTTCGTTTCGGGTGCAACCTGTCTCTCTTGTAGAGGTCACCTCTACCCCAGAAGAGGTTCCAATGAGCCTCCCCCCTCCCCCACACCAGCTCCTCAGCCACACTTTCATCTATCTATCTATGTCTATCCTCACTAGCACGTGGCACTGGGAGTAATCCCAGAGATCACTACCTTTCAGGTCCTGCTTTTGAACTCCTTACCTGACTCCCTGAACTCATTTCGCAGGATCCCATCCCTTCGTCTACCTATATCATGTGCACAATGACCTCTGGCTGTTCACCCACCCCCTTCAGAATGTTCTGCCGGCGCTCAGAGACATCCTTGACCCTGGCACCCAGGAGGCAGCGCACCATCCTGGGGTCTCTTCTGAGGCCACGCAATTTCCTGCCTGTCCCCCTCACAATTGTCTCTCCTATCACTATTGCTCTGCCTGAGTGCACGCTTCCCCTCAGAGCCGGTAACAGTGCTGCTGACCTGACTGCTGTTGCTAGCTCCTGAAAGGTTACCACCCACCCACCCACATGTACACTCTCTCTTACAGACACTCACAAACTCCCACCCCAGACACACACACACCCACAAAAACCCACATGAACACATACACATATGCGTTTGTGGGGTGAATTTGTACTTGCAGAGTTACATTGTACTTTGCTCAAAAACTGCATGAATCCATGGAAGACTCTGTTCACTCACTTTTTAGATTAGATTCAGTGTAAACATTATGGCACAGACAGGGAACACAGGGGGCTAACACCTTCAATATCTCAACATCTCATCTGCGCTGACACCAATAGTTACAATTAACCTGAGAATGTCACTTCTAAAAGAAAAATGTTTTGTGATTTACATATGAAAGAAGTGAAACGATCATGGTTATTCTAACAGAAGAGAGAATTAACAAACAATCAAGGTATTTTTCAGTGTATAATTTCAGTTACATCACACTGTAAACTTGTGCTCTAAATTCTATGTCTTAGAATTGAGCCCTCCACAACCACCTGATGAAGGAGCGGCGCTCCGAAAGCTAGTGCTTCCAATTAAACCTGTTGGACTATAACCTGGTGTTGTGTGATTTGTAACTTTGTACACCCCAGTCCAACACCGGCATCTCCAAACAATGATTTTATAAACCTCTATCAGGTCACCCTTCAGCCTCCAACACTCCAGGGAAAACAGCCCCAGCTTATTCAACGTTTCCCTACAGCTCATATCCTCCAACCCTGGCAACATCCTTGTAAATCTATTCTGAACCCTTTCAAGTTTCACAACATCCTTCCGATAGGAAGGACACCAGAATCACACTCAATATTCCAACAGTGGCCTAACCAATGTCCTCTACAGCTGCAAAATAATCTCCCAACTCCAGTACTCAGTACTCTGACCAATAAAGGAAAGCATACCAAACACATTCTTCACTATCCTATCTACCTGTGACTCCACTTTCAAGGAGCTATGAACCTGCACTCCAAGGTCTCTTTTTTAGTTTACTTACAGTGTGGAAACGGGCCCTTTGGCCCAACAAGTCCACACCGACCCTCGAAGCGCAACCCACCCATACCCCTAACCTAACACTACGGACAATTTAGCATGGCCAATTCACCTAACCCGCACATCTTTGGACTGTGGGAGGAAATCGGAGCACCCGGAGGAAACCCACCCAGACACGGGGAGAACGTGCAAACTCCACACAGTCAGTTGCCTGAGGCGGGAATTGAACCCAGGTCTCTGGCGCTGTGAGGCAGCGGTGTTAACCACTGTGCCACCGTGCCGCCCACTAAAAGGAAGCATATGTCAGGTATCGACAAGATAGATTGAATGAATCCTTAGAACAGTATAAAGGCAGTTGGAGTAGAGAGAAATCAGGAGGGCAAAAAGGGGACATGAGATAACTTTGGCAAATAGAGTTAAGGAGAATCGAACGAGTTTTTACCAATATATTAAGGACAAAAGGGTAACTAGGGAGAGAATAGGGCCCCTTTTTCTTTGTTCAGTAACACTCCCTAGGACCTTACCATTAAGTGTATAAGTCCTGCTAAGATTTGCTTTCCCAAAATGCAGCACCTTGCATTTATCTAAATTAAACTCCATCTGCCACTGCTCAGCCCATTGGTCCATTTGATCAAGATCCCGTTGTAATCTGAGGTAATCCTCTTCGCTGTCCTCTACACCTCCAATTTTGATGTCATCTGCAAACTTACTAACTATACCTCTTTTGCTCACATCCAAATCATTTATATAAATGACAAAAGGTAGAGGGCCCAGCACCGATCCTTGTGGCACTCCACTGGTCACGGGCCTCCAGTCTGAAAAACAACCCTCCACCACCACCCTCTGTCTTCTACCTTTGAGCCAGTACTGTATCCAAATGGATAGTTGTCCCTGAAAACCATGTGATCTAACCTTGATAACCAGTCGCCCATGGGGAACCTTGTCAAATGTCTTACTAAAGTCCATATAGATCACATCCACCACTCTGGCCTCATAAATCCTCTTTGTTACTTCTTCAGAAAACTCAATCAAGTTCGTGAGACATGATTTCCCACACACAAAGTTATGTTGACTATCCCTAATCAGTCCTTGCCTTTCCAAATACATGTATATCCTGTCCCTCAGGATTCCCTCCAACATCTTGCCCCCACCACTGAGGTCAGGCTCACTGGTCTATAGTTCCTGGCTTGTCCTTACCATCCTTCTTAAACAGTGGCACCACATTTGCCAACCTCCAGTCTTCTGGCACCAATCACTTCTCTAGCTTCCCACAGAGTTCTAGGGTACACCTGATCAGGTCTTGGGGATTTAGCCGCTTTTATGTGTTTCAAGACATTCAGCACTTCCTTCTCTGTAATATGGACATTTTTCGAGATATCACCATCGATTTCCCTACGTTCTGTATCTTTCCTGTCCTTTTCCACTGTAAATACTGATGCAAAATACTTGTTTAATATCTCCCCATTTTCTGCAGCTCCACACAAAGGCCACCTTGCTGATCTTTGAGGGCCCTATTCTCTCCCTAGTTACCCTTTTGTCCTTAATATATTGGTAAAAACTCTTTCGATTCTCCTTAACTCTATTTGCCAAAGCTATCTCATGTCCCCTTTTTGCCCTCCTGATTTCTCTCTACTCCAACTGCCTTTATACTGTTCTAAGGATTCATTCGATCTATCTTGTCGATACCTGACATATGCTTCCTTTTTCTCAACGAAACCCTCAATTTCTTTCGTCATCCAGTATTCCCTATACCTACCAGCCTTTCACTTCACCCTCACAGGAATATACTTTCTCTGGATTCTCGTTATCTCATTTCTGAAGGCTTCCCATTTTCCAGCCGTCCCTTTACCTGTGAACTTCTGTCCCAATCAGCTTTTGCGTGTTCTTGCTTAATACCATCAAAATTGGCCTTTCTCCCACTTAGAACTTCAACTTTTAGATCTGGTGTATATTTTCCATCATTATTTTAAAACAAATAGAATTATGGTCACTGGCCCCAAACTGCTTCCCCACTGACACCTCAGTCACCTGCCCTGCCTTATTTCCCAAGAGTAGGTCAGGTTTTGCACCTTCTCTAGCAGGTACATCCACATACTGAATCAGAATATTTTCTTGTACACACTTAACAAATTCCTCTCCATCTAAACCCTTAACACTATAACAGTCCCAGTCTATGTTTGGAAAGTTAAAATTCCCTACCATAACCACCCTATTATTCTTACAGATAACTGAGATCTCCTTACAAATTTGTTTCTCAATTTCCCTCTGACTATTAGGGGGTCTATAATACAATCCCAATAAGGTGATCATCCCTTTCGTATTTCTCAGTTCCACCCAAATAGCTTCCCTGGATGTATTTCAGGGAATATCCTCCCTCAGCACAGCTGTAATGCTATCCCTTATCAAAAACACCACTCCCCCTCCTCTCTTGCCTCTCTTTCTGTCCTTCCTGTTGCATTTGTATCCTGGAACATCAAGCTGCCAGTCCTGTCCATCCCTGAGCCATGTTTCTGTAAATGCTATGATATCCCAGTCCCGTGTTCCTAACCATGCCCTGAGTTCATCTGCCTTCCCTGTTAGGCCCCTTGCATTGAAATAAATGCAGTTTAATTTATCAGTCCTACCTTGTCCCTGCCTGCCCTGACTGTTTGACTCCGTTTCCCAACTGTACCAGTCTCAGATTGATCTCTTTCCTCACTATCTCCCTGGGTCCCACCTCATCACTTTAATAGTTTAAATACTCCTGAGCAGCTCTTTCAAATCTCCCTGCCAGTCTATTAGTCCCCTTCCGATTCAGATGCAATCTGTCCTTCTTGTACAGGTCACTTCTACCCCAGAAGAGAGTCCAATGGTCCAAAAATGTGAATCCTTCTACCATACACCAGCTCCTCAGTCATGCATTCATCTGCTCTATCCTCTTATTCCTGCCCTCAGTAGCTTGCAGCACTGGGAGTAATCCAGATATTACAACTCTGGAGGACCTTTTTAAATTCCTGCCTAACTCTATATATTGTCCCTTCAGAATCTCATCCTTTTCCCTTCCTATGTCATTGGTTCCAATGTGGACAATGCCCTCCTGCTGGCCCCTCTCCCCCTTGAGAACATTCTGCACCCTCACTGAGACATCCTTGATCCTGGCACTAGGGAGGCAACACACCATTCTGATTTTTCGCAGTTGGCCACAGAAACGTCTGTGTCTCAGATTAGAGAATCTCCTAACACAATTGATCTCTTGGAATCAGACGTACCCCTCATTGCATTAGAGCCGGTCTCCATACGAGAAACTTGGCTATTGTGCAACATTCCCCTGAGAATCCATCACCCCCTACATTTTCCAAAGCAGCATACTTGATTGAAATGGGGATAGCCACAGAAGGCTCCTGCACTACCTGTGTACCTCTCTTCCCTTTCCTGAAGTTAACCCATCTATGTAACTGTATCTGTGACTTTCCTCCCTTCCTCTCACTGATGTCCGTCACATCCCCTTGCTCTTGTGCTAGGATTGGTGGATCTGAGCTACAGGGAGAGGCTGAACAGGCTGGGGCTGTTTTCCCTGCAGCATTGGAGATGAGGGGTGACCTTATAGAGGATTACAAAATTATGAGGGGCATGGATAGGATAAACAGACAAAGTCTTTTCCCTGGACTGGGGGAGTCCAGAACTAGAGGGGCATAGGTTTAGGGTGAGAGGGGTGAGGGGGTAAAGATATAAAAGAGACCTCAGGGGCAACTTTTTCACGCAGAGGGTGTTATGTGTATGGAATGAGCTGCCAGAGGACGTGGTGGAGGCTGGTACAATTACAAAATTTAAGAGGCATTTGGATGGGTATATGAATAGGAAGGGTTTGGAGGGATATGGGCCGGGTGCTGGCAGGTGGGATTAGATTGGGTTGGGATATCTGTTCGGCACGGATGGATTGGACCGAAGGGTCTGTTTCCACGCTGTACATCTCTATGACTCTTAACTGTCGCTCCAACCGATCCATTCGATCTGATAGGATTCGCAACCAATGGCATTTATTGCAGATATAATCCTCAGTAATATGTAAACTCTCCCTGAACTCCCACATCCAACAAGAAGAGTATGTCACTCTACGAAAGGTCATTTTTGTTTCTTTCAATCTACAGTCTCCGAGAATAGCACTGTCTTATTCCTCTACAAAACAGTGCTCCAGCCTAACTTTATACTTCTGGCTTATATTTTATAATATCTCAATTAAACATATAATCAAGAAGGAACCCAGTTTCCTCACTACTGCAGACTTACTGTAAGGCAACACTTAAAACTATTCACTGATCCGTCTCTGTGCTGTGACCTCTCCTAAACAGGTTCCTCCAAGATCAGTTGTGAATTTCACTGTTTGTTCATTTTGCCAGATGCACTCTTGATGTCCAGTGATACATGAATCCAACAGCAAAGGCAGTACCTGGGCAGCTTCACTGCTGTGTCAGGGAGCAGTGTGGGTTGCTTTCTGTCTCTCTCTCTCTGTTCTGCACTGACCTCACCTTTGTCTGTTCCTCTCCCTTTTAAAAGTGCTGCTGTTTTGACTCTTTTTGTTTTTCCAAAGCAATGCAGCAGCACATAAAACAGTAATTTCTGCTCCTGGAATTCACACCTCCAACACCTAAAATACCTCAAAAAGGAGCAACCTGTTAGAGCCAGAAAGATTGCCCATCCTCCATCTTGGATTACCCAGAATCCTGTTCTGTGGAGGTGGGGTGTCATTGGTGCTGGTGGTGGGAGTTGTTCATCCTGGAGAAGTCCCACCCGAAATAGTGACCACGAATTTCTTCACTTTCTAATGATGAGTGATTGGCTGTCTTTTTCCATGTTTGTTTTTATTTCTCCCTTTCAATCTGTCCGGGACTGCCCCACTGTTCAGGCTTTGTTTGGTCTGAGCTGGAATGTCGTGTCCAGTACTAGGGGGCCGTACTTCAGGGAGGATGTGAAACGTTAGGGAGGGTCATTGAGTAATAGAGCACAGAAAGCGACCCTTTGGGTCATAGTTGAAAATGTGTTGCTGGAAAAGCGCAGCAGGTTAGGCAGCATCCAAGGAGCAGGAAATTTGACGTTTCAGGCATAAGCCCTGAAGAAGGGCTTATGCCCGAAATGTCGAATTTCCTGCTCCTTGGATGCTGCCTGACCTGCAGTGCTTTTCCAGCAACACATTTTCAGCTCTGATCTGCAGACCTCACTTTCTCCCCTTTGGGTCATAGTGTTCAACACAGTCGTCAAGTGCCCATTTAATCCAATCCCTTTTCCCAGCACTTGCTCCTTGGTCATTCATCAAAATATTTCTTCAACGTTCTGATGGCTCCTGCCTCGACGCAGTGAATTCCAGATACCTACCACCCTCCGGCCGAGACGGTTTCTTCTCTAACCCCCTCTCATGCTCCTGCCCTGTATCTTCAATCCGTGTAGCTTTGTGATTGATCCTGTGACTAAACGGGAGAAGTTTCTTCCTGTCATACCCTGCGTCTGCCTCTCGTCATTTTGCAACCTCAGTCAGGTCCCCCTCTCAATCTTTTCTGCTTCAAAGACGACACTGGAGCTTGTCCAGCCTCTCTTCATGGTTGAACTGCTCCATCCCAGGAACATTGTGCTGAATATCCCCTGCGCCCTCTCCAATGCAGTGCAGTGACCAGAACTGTGTGCAACACCCCAGCCGTGACCTGATCAATAACATTTACAGTTCTATATTAAACCCTGCTGTTCTGTTCACTACCTTAACAAGTAAAGGCAAGTGTCCTCCTTGCCTTCTTAACCAACCGTTCTGTTCAGAGTGCAGGTTTGTTTTTCTTTAATCTTTCACAGGATGTGTGTATCTCTAACAAGGCTGGCGCTAAATGGACCCCGGAGAGAGTGGTTTTGAGCTTACCTCTTCAAAAGACAGCAGCCTGTGGGTTGTCAGGACACCCACAATATAGGGAGTTCCCGGATTTCACCCAGAGTGACCGCGAAGGATTTGTCAGTGCAGTTCCAATCAGGATGGTGCGCGGTGACGGTGATTTGGTTTGAGGTTTCTGCCTCAAGGGAGTTTCCCCAATGTCCAATAAAAAAATATTTACTAAAGAAAATTGCTCTCAGTCTGGGACAGAAACTCAGTCGAGTTTGCTGCTCATAAATCCTCCCTTCTAAGCCCTTATCAACAGGGTTTCCAAAATCCATCGCAGTCAGTCGAGGATAGAAATTCGGAAGAGCCAAATGCTTTTCACTTGGTTTGAGTTTGTTGTGCGTTAGTTCTCCCTTTGTGATGAGAACATGAGAGATCTGTAGATCTATATCTGTATGTGTGGATTGAGTGAGTAGGCGAAAACATGGCAAGATGCAATTTTAATGTCAGAAAATGTGTGGTCACGGACTTTTGGTAAGAAGAATCAAGAGGCAGACTGTGATTTAAATGGAGACTCCAATAAAGAGCAGCTCAGAGGGGTCTTGTGCATGAAACACAAAGCAAATTATCGTGCAAGTGTGGTGAGTAATTAAGGGAAATATCATTTGGAAGTTTTGTTTCAGGTGTACAAGATGTTGGTGAGACTGCACTCGTGGCAATGTACACAATTTTTAAGAAGTGATATACTGGCATTGGAAACAGTTCAAAAGAGATTTACTCAGCTAATTACTAGAGTGAAGGGGTTGACTTATCAAGAATAGCTAAGCAGATTAGGCCTCAGTTCTGAAGAAGTGCCATATGGGCAGCACGGCGCCAGGGTCCTGGGTTCAATTCCAGCCTTGGGCGACTGTCTGTGTGGAGTTTGCACATTCCCCCCGTGTCTGCGTGGGTTTCCTCCGGCTGCTCTGGTTTCCTCCCACAGTCCAAAGATGTGCAGGTCAGGGTGAATTGACCATGCTAAATTGCCAGTAGTGTTAGGTGCATTAGTCAGAAGGAAATGGGTCTGGGTGGGTTACTCTTCGGAGGGTCGGTGTGGACTGGTTGGGTCAAAGGGCCTGTTTCTACACAGTAGGGAATCTAATCTAATCTAAAATATCAGACTCGAAACATTAACTCTTCTATTCTCCACAGGTGCTGCCAGACCTCTGGTGTTTCTGTAGGATTTTTTTGTTTGTTTTGGTCCTTTATTATTTGTCCCTCACAGCACCGGGGTCCTGGGTTCAATTCCCGACTTGGGCAACTGTCTGTGTGGAGTTTGCACGTTCTCCCCGTGTCTGTGTGGGTTTCCTCCGGGTGCTCCGGTTTCCTCCCACAGTCAAAAGATGTGCAGGTTAGGTGAATCGGCCGTCCTAAATTGCCCGTAGTGTTAGGTGCAGGGGTAAATTAGGGGAATGGGTCTGGGTGGGTTGCTCTTCAGAAGGTCGGTGTGGACTTGTTGGGCCGAAGGGCCTGTTTCCACACTGTAGGAAATCTAATCTAATTAATGTTTAGGACAACGAAGTGACCTTATTGAAACACATAATATCTGGGAGGGGGGGTTTGAAAGGATAGATATTGAGATGTTGCTGCGAGTGTATATAAGGTACACTGTTGCAGAATAATGGCACTCTTATTTTAAGTTGTGAAGGGAAGAAATTTTTTTAAAAAGAGGAGTGAAGGTCTGGAATTTTCTAGCCAGAGAATTGTGGAGGCTAGACCGCTGAAAGTAATTTCAAAAGATGTGTATAGATTTTTGAAACGTTTTGGGGCTATTGAGGCCTTTGATGAGCTAACACAAAAGACAGTGGAGACCTGGGGCAGATGAGCCATGATCTGTTAAAATAGCTGGAGAGGTTTGAGGGGGATGAATGGTTGACATCAGTCCACTCTACCCCCACTCCCAATGCCGCCCCACAGCCCTGTGGTATTTTCCCAAACAGCTACAGGAGCTGAAACATCTCCTGTGTTTGCTTCCTGCCTCCTCACTATCCAAGGCTGCAGACACAGCTTCCAGAATGAGGCAGCGATTTACTTGCACCTCAGTCTAGCCTCCTGTGTTTGTTGCTGACAATGCAGTCTCATGTCCATTCTGGAGACAAAAGTGCAGACTGGGTGACTGCTTTGCAGAACACCTACGTTCTGTCAGCAGATGTGACCTTGAAGTTCTGGCTGTCTGCGGTTTCAACACTTCACTGTGTTCCTTGCCTAACCTTTGGCACCTATTTCTTATAATTATTCCAGCCCCCATTCACAAGAATTTCTAGACTCCCTCACTGGCAGTCAGTTCAAAAAGGTTTCCTTGGGTGGAAATTGCTGTGTATAAGTCATCTCCTAACAAAAGCAAACAAAGAACTGTGGATGATGAAAATCAGAAACAAAAGTAGAATTTGCTGGAAAAACTTAACAGTTCCAGCAGCACCTGTGGAAAGATATCAGAGAACAGTTTCTTCCCTGCTATTATCAGATATTTGAATGGACCGGTTTAAGGTTAATGTTGATCCCTCTCTGCATCTTCTCGGCAGTTACCCTGATGTACTTGTTACAGTATGATCTGTTTGTCAAAACTTCACTGTACCTTGGTCCATGTAACTGTAATAAATCAGTTAACGGTTTGGGTCCTATCACCCTTCTTCAGAACTGATTGTAGCTGGCACAAGTTTCGTATATTTGCTAAAGGAGGGGTGGACGGAGACGGGAGGAAGAAATGATAGATGGAGATGGAGCCCAGAGACAGAGAAAAATAGCCCACCCCAACAACATCCACATTCAAAGGATTATTAGATTCCATTTCTGCCACTTTTAGTGGATTGCCACACCAGATACATATTCCCCTCCCCTCCTTTGTCAACCTCCCGCAAGGGGCATTTCTTCTGGAACCCCTCAGTCCACTCTACCTCCACTCCCAATGCCGCCCCACAGCCCTGTGGTATTTTCCCAAACAGCTACAGGAGCTGTAACATCTCCTGTGTTTGCTTCCTGCCTCCTCACTATCCAAGGCTGCAGACACAGCTTCCAGAATGAGGCAGCGATTTACTTGCACCTCAGTCTAGCCTCCTGTGTTTGTTGCTGACAATGCAGTCTCATGTCCATTCTGGAGACAAAAGTGCAGACTGGGTGACTGCTTTGCAGAACACCTACGTTCTGTCAGCAGATGTGACCTTGAGGTTCTGGCTGTCTGCAATTTCAACACTTCACTGTGTTCCTTGCCTAACCTTTGGCACCTATTTCTTACAATTATTCCAAACTCCATTCACAGGAATTTCCAGACTCCCTCACTGGCAGTCAATTGTAAAAAAAAAGGTTTCCTTGGATGGAAGTTGCTGCAGTTTGCACAGTCTTGGGGGGTGGGCAGCATGTTCCTGTCTCAAGGTCTTGCCCTGTGTCCCTTTAAAGCCCACCCTCGGTCCTTCCAGCTCCAGCTCCAGCTCCAGCGATGCGCGTGCTTCGCTCTGGAGTCCGCTCCCGCCCCTTCATTGACTCCGATTGGTTGGAGGACCGGCTCGGCCGCACGGTCCTCCAGGCCCGCCCCTCCTTTCCTATTGGCCGAGCTCCTCCGTCAATCAAGCCGCGCTCGGGCTGACGTTCGCAGCGCGGCTTCGCTCCCCGAACGGCTGTGCGCATGCGCGGCGGCCATTTTAGCAGCTCTCTTCCAAGTGGGCTCAGGGTCTTGTCTCCAGCTGTGAGCATCAGTCAGAATGGGCTGGAGATAACTATCCAATGTTTTATTGGGATTTCACCCAGGAATGAGGGTGGGAGAGAGGAAGAGAGAGTGTGGGGGACGGGGATTTATAACTTGGAGGGAACAAGAGAGGAAAATACACCACAGAAACTGGAATTGTCTGTTTAATGAATTCTCTGCCTCACTGACAGTGAACTGTTTGGTTATCTCCTGTCACAGGGACTGGAAGAGGAGGGCTCACACCAAGGAAACCCAAAACAAAGCACCAGGTCAAGGTCTGGGCAGTGACACTCAGGAGCTGAAAATCACTGCCCCCTGACTGTGGAAGGAGAAATGTTTGTCTGAGGGGAAAGGTTCCAAACATCAGTGTGACTGGAAGGGCACCGAGACGCAGACACACCTGACCGAGAGCGTTCCAGCGAACCGACTGTGGAAGGAGCTTTCCTTTTTTTCGCATGACTGCAAAAATAAATTGCACCGTTTAAAGTGGGGCGAAGGCGCACATGTGTTTTGGGCCTGGCTCAGGATTTAACTGATCCTTCAGTGTGGACGGAGCACAAAAGACCCTGGCACCATGGAGAAACCATGTAAATGTGTGGAGTGCGGGAAAGGATTCAGATTCCCATCCCGGCTGGACGTTCATTGGCGCAAACACACTGGGGAGAAGCCATTTACCTGCACCAAGTGTGAGAAGGGATTTGCACGTTTATGCAGCTTACAGATACACCAGAGAACTCACACTGGCGAGAAATTGTTCACTTGCACCAAGTGTGGTAAGGGGTTCGCTCATTTATCCAGTTTACATGTACACCAGAGAACTCACACTGGGGAGAAACCGTTCATCTGTACCAAGTGTGGTAAGGAGTTTGCTCATTCATCAACTTTACACGTTCACCAGAGAATTCACACTGGGGAGAAACCATTCACCTGCTCTGAGTGTGGGAAGGGCTTTACTCAGTCATCAAAGTTATATCGACACCAGAGAACTCACACAGGGGAGAAACCATTCATCTGCTCTGACTGTGGGAAGGGATTCACTCGGCTATCCACCTTGCAGATGCACCAGGGAATACACTCTGAAGAAAAAATGTTCACCTGCACCAACTGTGAGCAAAGATTTGCTCATTTATCCAGCTTACAGGCACACCAGAGAAGTCACACTGGGGAGAAATCATTCATCTGCACCACATGTGGTAAGGGGTTCGCTAAATCATCTGGATTGCATGTACACCAGAAAGTTCACGCAGAGGAGAAGCCATTCACCTGCTCTGACTGTGGAAAGGGATTCACTGAGTTGTCCACTTTACAGGTGCACCTGAGAACCCACACTGGAGAGAAACCGTTCACCTGCCCTGAGTGCGGGAAGAGATTCTCTCAGTTATCCAGCGTCAATCGACATCAGAGAACTCACACTGGTGAGAAACCGTTCACGTGCTATGAGTGCGGGAAGAGATTCTCTCAGTTATCCAACTTAAATCAACATCGGATAACTCACAAGGGAGAAAAGCCATTCACCTGCCCTGAGTGCGGGAAGGGATTCACTCAGTTATCCAACTTACATTCACGCCAGGGAGCTCACTCTGGGAAAAAAACTTTCACCTGCTCTGAGTGTGGGAACGGGTTTGCTCAGTCGTCCAAGTTATGCGAACACTGGAGAATTCACACTCTGGAGACACCATTCATCTGCTCTGGCTGTGGGCAGGGATTTGTTCAGTCATCCACCTTACATGTACACCAGCAAAGTCACGCAGGAGAAAGACCGTTCACTTGCCTCAAGTGCGGGAAGAGTTTCACTCAGTTATCCAACTTACAGCAACACCAGAGGACTGACTGTCAGCCGCGCACTACCAGGCAGGCAAGCTCCCATCCGGAGTGAGAGACAGTCCGAGTGAGTACCTAGTTCGTGGGATTTGTAGGCAGCGTTGGAATCCCGTGTAGAGGGCAAGAGGTGCTTTATCGGTTCGTTGTTTGTAAGGTCTTTTTAAAATGATCAAAAGAAGCCCAGGTTCGGGGCCCCAGCACGGTGGCTCAGTGGTTAACGCTGCTGCCTCACAGTGCCAGGGACCCAGGTTCGATTCTAACTTGGGGCAACTGTCTTGTGTGAAGTTTGCACGTACTCCCCATGTCTGCGTGGGTTTCCTCCAGGCCCTCCTGAGAAAGTGTATAAGGTAGGAGCAGGTTGGGAACGAGTTAGGTTTTGCGTGACTAAAGGCTCAGCTAGCATGACTTGGATCAGATAAGAACTTGCAGTAAACAATGAGGTGCTGGAGGCAAGGATTAGTGGTTTACAGGGTGAAAAAGCTGTCTTTATTTAAAGCCATTTAACAAGATGAAGAAGCATTCGTTAAGCAAAGTCAGTTTAAAAAGGTGCAACACATTGATTATGTGAAGCCAGTTAAAGTTAAGAGCATTTATTGTATAACACCAGATGGCTTAATCTCTACTATTAACACTCGTTGATTGTAACGGCCACCCAATCACTATGCATATTGCCTTATCTGGATGCTCCTCCCTGTAAAATGACTATATCGTTCATTGAGAAACTGCTGTTCCAGAGAAGACCGTGAACTCAAGTCTCTGTGAACATGGGCGATCGTTCTCTCCCCTGCCAGGGCCTGGAATAAAGACGAAGGAGGTAAAACTATACTGTCTCTGAGTGTTTTGCTTCGACTGAGGCCGGAATGGGACGACTCTCCGGTTTCCTCCCACAGTCCAAAGATGTTCGGGTCAGGGCGAATTGACCATGCAAAATTGCCCATCGTGTTCAGGGATGTGTCGGTTAAGTGATTTAGTCAGGGGTAGATATAGGGTAGGCGAATGGTCTGTGTGGGCTACTCTTCGGAGGGGTCGGTGTGGACTTGTTGGGCCGAAGGGCCTATTTCCACACTGGAGGGATTCTGGAAGCACAGTGCAAAGACTGACATCACACAGAAATGATAACTTTGTCCGTTGGTTACAGCAACTACTTTCATTGTGGGTCAAAGGTTACTTTCAGGTTGAAGGTAAGTAGGGGAAATATTTATAGGTTACAGGTTACGAAGTAAAAGATCAGTAGGAAAATTTTAAAAATCAAATTAAGAACTAAGTAAATAGCATAGAGATTCAGAGCCAAGTGAGGTATTGTTTCTGTCTGACATGGGAGCTGGTGGGTCTTTATTGTGGTTCAAGGTGACCCTATCTGGAGCGAGCGATGAGCTGGAGTCTGAGCTCTGAACAGTACGATGCATCCGGGGGAGAGAGAGAGAGAGAGAGTTGCCTGGATGGCTTCAGGAGCTATCCCACCTCTTAGCTTAACAACCTTGAATTCAGTCAGCCATCCGAGACGGGAGGGTCTGACCATGAGCGAGGCAGGTATAGGGATCCATAAGATAGTGCTGAAGGAGCCTCAGCCCTGGAGTTTGTTGGAACAGGTTTGAGATTCATGCTCCCTATGTGGGTAAGAAATAGATATCTGAGGAGGACATGCCAATTGACCCTGGCACCACGATGCAAGGAGTTATTCAATCTGGGGAAGGGAAATGTAGTTGTCATTGGGAATCGTGTAGTCAGGGGAATAGTCACTGTTCTGTGTGGACAGGATCAAGCGTCCTGAAGGTTGTGTTTCCTGCCTGGTGTCCAGGTTCAGGATATTCTCATCTGGGCTGCAGAGGAACTTGGAATGGGAGAGGTAAGATCCATTTGTCGAGGTCCGTGTGGGGAGCTGGGATCAGGAAGAAGGTTCTGCTGAGGGAATGTCAGCGGCCAGGGACTAAATTACAAAGCAGAACCACAAAGGTGGTAATCTCTGGATGATGGCCTGATCCATGAGCTATTTGGCTTCGGGTCAACAGGTGAAAGAGGCCACCAAGTGGCTCAGAGCTCGATGTGGGAGAAACGGTTTCAAACTCATGGGAAATTGGCACCAGTACCTTGAAAGGAGGGAACTGTTCTGGTGAATCGCGATGAACAGAGGGACCTTGGAGTGCAGGTTCATAGCTCCTTGAAAGTGGAGTCGCAGGTCGATAGGATAGTGAAGAAGGTGTTTGGTATGCTTTCATTTATTGGTCAGAGTAATGAGTACAGGAGTTGGGAAGTTATATTGCAGCTGTACAGGATATTGGTTAGGCCACTTTTGGAATATTGTGTGCAATTCTGGTCTCCTTCCTATCGGAAGGATGTTGTGAAACTTGAAAGGGTTCAGAAACGATTTGCAAGGATGTTGCCATTGTTGGAGAGTTTCAGCTACTGGGAGAGGCTGAATAGGCCAAGGCTGTTTTCCCTGAAGCGTCAGAGGTTGAGGGGTGACCTTATAGGGGTTTATAAAATCATGAGAGGCATGGATAGGATGAACAGACAAAGTCTTTTTCCCTGGGAGCTAGACAACTAGAGGCCATAAGTTTAGGGTGAGAGGGGAAGGATGTAATAGGGACCTAAGGGGCAACTTTTTCACTCAGAGGGAGGTACGTGTATGGAATGAGCTGCCAGAGGAAGTGGTGGAGGCTGGTACAATTGCAACATTTAAAAGGCATCTGGATGGGTATATGAATAGGAAGAGTTTAGAGGGATATGGAACAGGTGCTGACAGGTGGGACTAGATTATATTGGGATATCTGGTTGGCATGGACGAGTTGGACCAAAGGGTCTGTTTCCGTGCTGTATATCTCTATGACTCCTTGCAAATTACATGACCATGGCAATGGATGAGGCTTGAACTGAATACTGGGGCATGGGTTTAATTGCATGGGAAACTATGGGCAAAGTTAAAGGTGGCGCAAGGGCTAAGCAGAGGTTGTGAAATCTTCCAGAACATCTACTAGGACAGAGAGAAAAGGTCAGGAATCTAACTGCAGACTCAGCAAATAAGGGGGTATCTGTGAGAAGTGGTGCAATCAACACAGGACTGAGGGTGTTGTACTTAAATACACACAGCATCTGAGCCAACATTCATAAGCTCAAAGCGCAGATTGAATATGGTGGATACAATTTTGTGGGTTTGACAGGGACTTGGCTCTGACTGAACCAGGGCTGGGAACTAAATCTCTAAGGATACGTGTATTGAAAGGACATTTATAAAATCCTGAGAGGCTTGGATAGGATAAGTAGGCAACGTGTTTCCCCTGGGGTGGGAGAGTCCAGAACTAGAGGGCATAGGTTTAGGGTGAGAGGGGAAAGATATAAAAGAGACCTAAGGGGCAACTTTTTCACACAGAGGGTGGTACAGGTGTAGAGTGAGCTGCTAGAGGAAGTGGTGGAGGCTGGTACAATTGCAACATTTCAGAGGCAGATATGAATAGGAAGGGTTTGGAGGGATATGGGTCGGGTGCTGGCAGGTGGAACTAGATTGGGTTGGGATATCTGGTCGGCATGGACGGGTTGGACCGAAGGGTCTGTTTCCGTGCTGTACGTCTCTATGACTATGACCTGTCTGTCTTTCACCTGACATCTAACCTCCATGACCAAACTTTTGTCTTGTCTGCCGGGTTTTACGTGCCGGCTTGGGGAAAACGGAGGGTTTTTGGGCTTACCATCCGGGTTGTGAGTTAAGCATTTGAATCTTTGCAATTCCTGGCATTTTGGAAAGTGCTTTGTGTCAGTAATGAACAGTTACTCCCATTTTACGCAAAACAAGTCATGTCAGAAGTCTTCGCGATAGCTATACCTCAGGGGTAGTATGTTGAGGCACAGGTCAATTGGAAGGGGTTATTGCAATCACTTCACAAAACATTCATCACATTGGACCTGCAGTTCTCCATTTTGCATCCATCTGTGCGGTTAATGCAGCGCCCTCGACTCTTGGGATGAATTTCGGATCTATGTGTCCCGAATTACCCCAGAAACTCCTGTCAGTAGCAGGGAAACGGTGGAGCTGCAGACTCTTGTTCCATTCAGCTCTGGCCAGCTCCTCCCTCATGTTCATAGCAAGTCATATTCGTAGAATCCCTACTGTGTGGAAACAGGCCATTCGGCCCAACAAGTCCACACCGACCCTCCGAAGAGTGACCCACCCATACCCATTCCCCTACCCTATTTATCTACCTTTATCCCAACTAATGCACCTCACCTGCACATCCCTGAACACTATGAGCAATTTAGCATGGCCAATTCATCCTAACCTGTACATCTTTGGATTGTGGGAGGAAACCGGAACACCTGGAAAAAACCCACGCAGACACGGGGGGGAGAATGTGCAAACTCCATACAGACAGTCGCTCAAGGCTGGAAGTGAACCTGAGTTCCTAGCGCTGTGAGGCAACAGCGTGGAGATTCCTTTACTCAAATGTAATACTGGTACATCTGATTCAAATTTCTCTCTGTCAAACTGCTGGGTGAATTCAATCAGATTATGGTTACTACGCCAAAGGGATTCCATTGCACTAAGCTGCCTCATTACGCCTCACCAAATCCAGCTTTGCCTGTTCTCTATTCGATTCTACCACTAGCTACTCCCAAAGGACCATCCCACACATGTTCCATGAATTCCTTTTCTTGGGATCCACGACCAGCCTGATTGTCCCAGTCTCCCTGCGTATGTATGTCCCCCGTGATTATTGTAACACGGGTAAGATCCTTGTGATGCGATGGTTGCTTTCTTATGCAACCCTGCATGATAGAAAAATCGCTCTTTCGAAACAGCGCTTAAACTGTTAACGACGTAATCGTGTTACAGCCAACACACGTTTTAAAAGTCTCCAATCCATCAGTCACGTTACAGCAAACTTGTGTTAACGGAACACGTTATAGCGGAATGACCTGCCGTACCTTTCTTACACGCCATTTTCGGATTTATTTTCTGCCTGAGGACTGCTAGGATGCCTGCACGTAATTCTCATCAAGGTCCTTTTATACTTGTGGATCCTCAACCCTACCCACACAGATTCCTTGCCTTACCACTCAATATCACTCCTTCCTATCGATTTCATTCCTTATTAATAAGGCTGGCCTCACCCGCTCTGCCCATCAGCATGTCATAGAGTCAGAGAGATGTACAGCATGGAAACAGACCCTTCAGTCACAGTGATCTGTTCTTTGCTTGACGCAGTCTTCTTCTTACCAGTTGGACACCCATGGTCTGATACAGTAGAATCCCTACAGTGTGGAAGCAGGCCATTCGGCCCATCGAGTGCACACCGACCCTGCGAAGAGCGTCCCACACGGATTCCCCCCCTCCCACCATTAGCCTACACGTCTCTGGAAACTGTAGGCAATCTAGCGTGACCAATCCACCTCACCCGCACATCTTTGGAGGGACTGTAGGTCTCCTCTCCTAGCACAATCCTTCCTCGGACCTCGCTGCTCAAGCTCCAGCCATCAGTCCCTCAGACAGGGCTGCAGGGCCCTTGTTTCCCCTCCAGGTCATAACTTTCCTGATTGATTGTCTGTTGTTTTTTGCCGAAGAGTGTGGCGCTGGAAGAGCACAGCAGGTCAGGCAGCGTCCGAGGAGCAGGAGAGTCGACCGAGATTCCTGATGAAGAGCTTATGCTTGAAACGTCGACTCTCCTGCTCCTCGGATGCTGCCTGACCGGCTGTGTTTTTCCAGCGCTGTACGTTTCGCCTCTGAACTCTCCAGCATCTGCGGTCCACGCTTTCTCCTAGTCGGTGTTTCTTTTGTTTGCATATATTGTGAGGGTTAAATTTCCTCTCAGCTTTGGCTGGCTTGCTGCAGAATAGCGAGGGGAGTGACCAATCAGCAGGCAATCCTGATCTGTGCTGGTTCCTGCTCTCTCCAAGGTTGATTCCCCAGTGCATAGATGTGTGTGTGTGTGTGTGTGAAGACTCGCTGAGTGACCCATGAACATTATACAGAATCCCAGTCTTTTCGGATAAATGGTTTGAAAATATTAATAGAAGTGACTTATCAAAGGTGAAATTAGAAAGGACAAATTGGGTTATCACACAAGGAGGAAGAAGCACATGAAGGTGAGGGGGGAAATGAAGCAAGCACTGCCCACGAGAGAGGTCAGGGACAGTATTAAAGCACGAGTACAGTGTGGTGACAGTTAGAGGACTGGGAAGCATTTAAAAACCAGCAGATAACTCAAAAAGCACGAAGTGGGGAGAAGATGAAATATGAGGGGAAGCTAGGGAGAAATAGAAAAGAAGATTAGCAAGAGATTTTTGTTTAGAAATGTAAAAGATAACATAGAATGTTACAGCGCAGTACAGGCCCTTCGGCCCTCGAATGTTGCGCCGACCTGTGTAATTAATCTGATGCCCATCTAACCTACGTCGTTCCGTTATTATCCATATATATGCCCAATGCCCATTTAAATGCCCTTAATGTTGGCGAGTCTACTACTGGCAGTTCCATACCCCCTACTACACTCTGAGTAAAGAAACTACCTTTGATATCTCACCTATATCACCCCTCAATTTAAAGCTATGTTCCCTCATGCTAGCCATCGCCATCTGAGGAAAAAGGCTCTCCCTGTCCACCCTGCCTAACCCTCTGATTATCTTATATGTCTCAATTAAGACACTTCTCAACCTCCTTATCTCCAATAAAAACAGCCTCGGTTCCCTCAGCCTTTCCTTGTAAGACCTTCCTTCTGTACCAGGCAACATCCTGGTAAATCTCCTCTGAGCCCTTTCCAAAGCTTCCACATTCTTTCTAAATACAGTGACCAGAACTGCATAGAATACTCCAGGTCCGGCCTTGCCAGTGTCTTATACAGTTGAAGCATAACCTCGTGGCTCTGAAACTCAATCCCCCTACCAATAAACGGCTTCTTAACAGCCCTATCAACCTGGGTGGCAACTTTCAGGGATTTATGCAGCTGTACACCAAGGTCTCTCTGTTCATCTACACTACCAAGAATTTTACCATTCGCCCAGTATTCTGCATTCCTGTTACTTCTTCCAAAGTGAAATATCTCACATTTTTCCACATTAAACCCTATTTGCCAATTCTCAGCCCAGCTCTGCATCTTATCTATGTCCCTCTGTAACCCACAACATCCTTCGGCACTATCCACAACTCTGCCTACCCTCAGTGTCATCTGCAGGTTTACCAACCCATCCTTCTACGCCAACATCCAGGTCATTTATAAAAATGACAAACAGCAGTGGCCCCAAAACAGATCCCTGTGGTACCCCACTGGTAACTGAGCTCCAGGATGAACATTTCCCATCAACCACCACCCTCTGTCTTCTTTCAGCTAGCCAATTTCTGATCTAAACTGCTAAATCAACTTCAATCCCAAAACTCTGTATTTTGTGCAATAGCCTACCGTGTGGAACCTTATCAAACATCTCACTCAAATCCATATACACCGCATCAACCGCCTTACCTTCATCCACCTGTTTTGTCACCTTCTCAAAGAACTCAATAAGTTAGTTAGGCACGACCTATCTTCACTATTCCTAATCAAATGATTCCTTTCCAGACGATTATAAATCCTATCTCTTCTAAACTTTTCCAACCACTGAAATAAGGCTCACTGGCCTATAATTCCCAGGGTTGTCCCAACTCCCCTCCTTAAGCAAGGGAACAACATTTGCTATCCTCCAGTCTTCTGGCACTACTCCTGTCGACAATAACGACATAAAGATTAAAGCCAAAAGCTCTGCAATCTCCTCCTTGGCTTCCCAGAGAATCGGAGGATAAATCCCATCCAGCCCAGGGGTCTTATCTATTTTCAGATCTTCCAAAATTGCTAAAACCTCCTCTTTGTCAACTGCAATCCCATCTAACCTAGTAGCCTGTATCTCTGTATTTTCACTAACATTGCCCTTTTCCGATGTGAATACTGATGAAAAATATTCATTAAGTGCTTCCTCTATGTCCTCAGATTCCACGCACAGCTTCCCACTCCTGTCTTTGATTTGCCCTAATCCTATTCTAGTCATTCTCTTAGTCATTCTCTTATTCCTGGTATATCTATAGAAGGCCTTAGGCTTTTCCTTGATCTGATCCACTAACAACTTCTCATGTCCCCTCCTGGCTCCTCTTGGGCAAGAGTGGACAGTGAGGCTGGTGAAATAGCTTTGGGGACAAAGACTTTAGTCAAATGAGCTGAGGAGTGACAGACAGAGATTTAGATGAACGTGTATTTTGGTAAGGCTGACCAGGGTAGGACTTATCCAGTTGATGGTAGGGACCTGGTGGGGGGGTGTCACTGGCAAAACAGGCGCAGGGGTGCAGCTGCATGGCTCCTTGAAAGTGGATAGATCAGGTGGTGAAGAAAGCGTTTGGCACGCTTACCGTCATGGGTCAGAACACTGAGTAAAGGAGTTGGGGGGGGGTCACGTGGCAACTGTGCAAGACATCGATGAGGCCGCTGTTCGAATGCTGTGTACAATTCTGGTTGCCCTCCTATCAGAAAGGTGTTGCTAAACATGAGAGGGTGCAGGAACGGTTTACAAAGAATGTGGTCGGGACTGGAGAGCTTGAATTATAGGGAGAGGCTGAATAGGCTGGGGCTGTTTTTCCTGGACGGTCAGGGGCTGAGGGGTGCCCTTGTCGAGGTTTACGTAACCACGAGGAGCATGGAATGACTTGTCTAACTTGCTCAAAGAATTCTCGTCGCTTTGTCAGCCATGCCTTCCCCATGACGAATCTGTGCTAACTCGGTCCTATTTTACCATGCACTTCTAAGTACTCTGCAGTCTCAACCTTAATCATGGACTGGAAAATCTGACCAACAACAAACTGCTCTACAAGGTCCCTGTCTTCTGCCTCTCTCCATTCTTAACCAGGGGCGTTGCATTGGCCATTTTCCAGTCCTCTGGGACCCTCCCTGAATCCAGTGATTCCTGAAAGATCACTACCAATGCCTCCACAGCTATTCCCGTCAGAACTCCGGGTTCAGGTGATTTATCCAACTTCAGACCTTTCAGCTTCCACCTTCTCCATGTTAATGCCCACTACGCTCACCTTTGCCCCCTGATTCTGTCGAAGTTCTGGGATGCTACTTGCGCCTTCCACTGTGAAAACTGATGCAAAGCACTGTTTTCAGTTCCCCCACCATTTAGAGTCATTGAATCATAAGAGTCATTCAACACGGAAGACAGACCCTGTGGTCCAGCTCATTCGCACTGACCAGATATCCCGATCTGACCACGTCTCATTTGCCAGCATTTGTCCCATCTCCCTCTGAAGTTCTGGACCCCCCGGTGTGGGGGGAGGGGGGTCTTTTTGCGCTGTGATTAGTCAATAAGCACTCTCAGTCATTCGGGTTCTTTCAGACTTCACTTTCTATTTCTTCATACGGCTGGGCACAGATCGTTCAGAAACACAGTGGCTGTGTACTTCCTTATTCCTCGGAGGACCTGCAGGCTTGACTTAAGACATAGACATTTTTATACTTTTTTTAAAAGTAAGGTTCAGGCCATGATCGTATAGTACGTTCAGACAATTTACCAATCAATTTACAATATCGCCTTATTTGACCGTTACTTGGTCCAGTGATATTTCCTGGGAACCAACTTTGTTTTCCAACAGGTAAAAACAATGACTGCAGATGCTGGAAGCCAGATTCTGGATCAGTGGTGCTGGAAGAGCACAGCAGTTCAGGCAGCATCCGAGGAGCAGCAAAGTCGATTTTACTGCTCCTTGGATGCTGCCTGAACTGCTGTGCTCTTCCAGCACCATTAATGCAGAATTTGTTTTCCAACAGTTAGGCCACCCTTATCTCACTAACCGAGCCACTGCACCTGCATTTGAAGGTCAGTTAGGCTGCCCAGTAGTGTCTGATCTCATCTAGTTACTTCTACGCTGTAAAGGGAGCATTGCCTGCTAATCTCTATCGAAGCAGACATGGTTAGTTAATTGTGTAGCTATAGGAGAATTAGAAGCCATTTTTATGCATCTTTTAGCAGAATTGTCAATTTGCAGCCTGGAAGCCAGGCTCCGAGGATGCTGGGGTAGGCAACTGCTCCTCCTCATCTTCATTTGGGGGGAAAATAAGTATTTTCTGGGGGAAGCCAATGTTGTCAACAGAAGTTATTAGCTTGGCAATAATACATTTAACAGTAGCAATGCCAGCAAAGTTAAAATAATACCAACATACATGGCCAGTTGTAGCATGAGCCAAAAGCCCAATCTCCCTGTCCAGTGCCTTTTGTCATTTGACCGATGAAGACGCGGATTAGATTAGATTAGATTAGATTACTTACAGTGTGGAAACAGGACCTTCGGCCCAACAAGTCCACACCGACCTGCAACCCACCCATACCCCGACATTTACCCCTTACTTAACACTACGGGCAATTTAGCATGGCCAATTCACCTGACCCGCACATGTTTGGACTGTGGGAGGAAACCGGAGCACCCGGAGGAAACCCACGCAGACACGGGGAGAACGTGCAAACTCCACACAGTCAGTTGCCTGAGGCTGGAATTGAACCCGGGTCTCCGGTGCTGTGAGGCAGCAGTGCTAGCCACCGTGCCGCCCACATGCTTGGTAATGTTCTCGCTGAGGTCAGTAACCCCCATCATGCATTTGCCCTTTACTATGGCACAAACCCCACCCTCTTTGGTGAGTAGGTAGTCGAGGGGGCACCGGTTTTGCTGGGAAAATGGATGTAATTCTGAGAGTGTGTGCTTCACTCCTGCCAGGGCCCGAGGCGGTCTCGTTGCCCAAGAGGGTGAGACCGCAGATAAGGTAGTTTGGGTTTTGATGGCTAATAATTTCTGCAGAATAAGGAAAAGGTACTACGAAATGCATGGCCCACGGGCTGAGCTTTATGGTTGCCCAATGCCTTAGCACCCCTCCAGTGCACGCAGAATTCAGGTGAAATTTGGTAGGGAGATCCCAACCCCATTCCCAAGTAGATGGACAGGGAACAGTAGTCGGGAAGAGTGTCCCGAGAGCTACAGCACGGGGAGTACCCATTTCATCAAGAACAAGGAAATCCTCGCTTTGCCTTGGCTGAAAAAAATAATAACCGGGTTTAGTGTAGATAATGGAGGGGGCTTCCCAATATGAAGCCAGCCTGTGTTTGTGACTTCCCCGAATGTGCGAGTTGTCCATGGCTCCAAAGTATGGTCGCCCTGGGTGCTTAGGGTGAAAGCTGCTCACTAAAAAGAGGTGGGTCTTTCGGTAAGGGATGCGGTTGTTGTCCCAGAATGGTTCCTTCCATCCCACAATTGGGAAGCTGGAGGTGCTGTTAGGGGTCTCATAGATAATGGGTGGGTGCCATTATCCATACCACGAAGAGCCTGAACACTGGTAATAACAGGGACACACTCCTCCCGTCGGCCTACACATGAGATGCGAGGCCCCACAGGGCTGCAGTGGCGGTTGGTACGTTTGATCATGGCGCACGGAATAGACTTAGTCACATTCACGGAAACGCACCCCCATCCTGTACCGTCGTAACAATTGGGATCGGCTACCCTGGACCTGTTAGAGGAAGTAAACAAGCAACTAGCAGGTGGGGGTAAGTAACAGTCAAAAGAAACATGATGGAGGAGAAAGTGAGGTCTGCAGATGCTGGTCTGTCAGGATGAAGGGCTTATGCCTGAAACGTCGAATTTCCTGTTCCTTGGGGCTTATGCCCGAAACATCGAATTTCCTGTTCCTTGGATGCTGCCTGACCTGCTGCGCTTTTCCAGCAACACATTTTCAGCAAAAGAAACGTTATGTCCGGTAAACACCTGAGGAGTATTCCATACTCAATCATTGGGATTCGGGAGGGGGCAAGGGGTCAAAGTGTCCTTTGCTGATGCGAGGGCGTAACAGACCACTTCATCCCGGCCGAATATTTTGTTGTGACTTTGAAGAAACAAATTGTTAGTGAAAGATAACATTTCCTCCTTTTCCCTTTTGCGACGTGCCAATTTAGACCTCTTTGAATAGAGGCAAGGCTTACCAGGGCCGCCCATAGCACAACTGAAATCAGACTGGCACACAACACCTTGACCGGGTAAAGACCACTGAGACTTGCCCTGTAAATCAACTGTCCAACCTTCTTGATGCAGTTGACAGTTGTGGCAGTCATTCTTGGTAACGTTCCATGCATCAAAGGAATCAGTCTCTTGGCGCATAAGGATATCTTTTCAGCATAAATGGTACACAGTCTCTGGTTGCTCAGGATTACTCTGGTAAGTAGTCCCTTCTTGAGCATTAATGCCAGCGATGAGGAGTCCATATAAGCAGGCCAAGTTCAATCTTCTTCATCTCCCCACTTGCAAGGGGCTCGTCCTATGGCCTTGCAATGATAGAGGTGCCCAGTGACCTTATCAGCACTAAGGGGGTGGTGAGGAGGACCTGGAAAGGGCCCCTCCCATTGAGGTTGGAGGCCATGGCATGTCCATTATAATAGAGTATAAACCATTCCCTCCTTACCCAAGTGTGTACAGAATACACATCATTAACTAAAATAGGCAGCAGCAAAGAAGGAACACAAGCAGGCGTCAGCCACGTTTTGATTTAAGTATCGAGGGAGTACCCCATTTGAGGCCACAGTTTGTGCTCTTCAGCAGGGGGCTACCCTTGTGATTTCTGTACCTTCCCCAGGTCTGGTATACCCGTCCATTAGATTAGATTCCCTAGAGTGTGGAAACAGGCCCTTCGGCCCAACAAGTCCACCACGACCCTCCGAAGTGTCACCCACCCAGTCCCATTTCCCCCTGACTAATGCACCTAACGCTATGGGCAGTTTTAACTGGGCCAATTCACCCTGACCCCGTATTGTCTCTGTCCGGGTTTTGCTGGGGGCCCAATGGGACCAGACGTTTGGGGTGTAAGGCTGCATCCACCTGCCCGTTACTGTGGAAACTGTATCAGTTGCCTCAGCATGAGCTGAACATCTTGATAACTGCCGGATTAGATTAGATTAGATTACTTACAGTGTGGAAACAGGCCCTTCGGCCCAACAAGTCCACACCGACCCGCAACCCACTCATACCCCTACATTTACCCCTTACCTAACATAGTGGGCAATTTAGCATGGCCAATTCACCTGACCCACAAATCTTTGGACTGTGGGAGGAAACCGGAGCACCCGGAGGAAACCCACGCAGACACGGGGAGAACGTGCAAACTCCACACAGTCAGTCGCCTGAGTTGGGAATTGAACCCGGGTCTCAGCCGCTGTGAGGCAACAGTGCTAACCACTGTGCCACCGTGCCGCCCACGGATTGATTGGACAACACAGCATTACTATAAGCACTGCCTCGTGGGGATTAAAAATCCTCTGTGTTCCCACCAGGCACCAAAATCGTGGGTGGCACCAAAAGTACAATGAAGAGTCAGTGTGTAGAACTGGATTTTCCTCTTGCTGGGACGCAAGTGTGTCAATTCCCCATGTTAGCACCAAGGTAATATTAGAAACGCATCACTCCCCAGTGACCACATTTCCAGAGTTAAAGCAAGGGCTTGCCATGTGTCCCTGAGGGACTTTGCTGTCTTGTTTTCCAGTTTCAAAGGTATAATGCAGGAGTCTGCCTGCCCCCATTTCCTGAGGGGCTCCTCGGGGAAAGATTGCCCAGCAGTGGTCGCTGAGTGGGCATCTGAGGTAGGTTCTGCCCCCCCCCAGTGAGTATCCTGGTCCCAATCAACCCTGTCAGGTCTGGCACTTGGCATTTGGGATCGCGAGGGCGCTGGATATAAATCAGTTTTACCTGTAACTTGCATCGCGGTTCAGTCTGGCTCTGGCCATCCCAATAGAAGACCCACCGCTCACTTCATTTGTGACTGGAAATTGCTGGACTGGTTCATATTGTACGCCTGGATCATGTCAGTGACACCAGGAGGACAACATGGCAAAGGCATCGGGTTAAACAAAGGTGATTAAGCTTTTTGGTTATTTTTTCAATTGTTTGCCACTTCTGTCAGTCAGACAGCCACATATTTCAGTCTTGTAACACAAGCCATTCATATTCAGGCTACTCCCAGAATTTTGCTGCGTTTATATCTGTATCACCCTTGGACGTATTGAGCAAATTGGGCCGGTTTGGGCTTGCAGTCAGGGACATGCTTCATTCACGTAACTCTAATTCCCGGGATGGGCCCTGGTTTAGGGTGGTGCACGCCATTCATCCCCATGATAGCAGCCACGAAGACAGGATGCTTCATTTTCAAAAGAAGGAAAGGTTTGTGATAGGAGGGGGGGGGAGGGGGAGGGGAGGTGGGGGGGGGGGGGGAGGTGGAGGGGGGGGGGGGGAGGGGGAGGGGGAGGGGGGGAGGAGGCGGGTGTGTGTGTGTGTGTGTGTGTGTGTGTGTGTGTGTGTGTGTGTTTGTCTCCAGCACGCACAATCAGGAGAACAAAGAAAATTTACAGCCCAGGTACAGGCCCTTCAGCCCTCCAGCCCTCCAAGCCTGAGCCAATCCAAATCCACTGTCTAAACCTATCGCCCAATTCCTAAGCATCTACATCCCTCTGCTCCCCACCTACTCATGCACCTGTCCACACACATCTTAAATGAATCTACTGTGCCTGTCTCTACCATCTCTGCTGGCAAAGCATTCCAAGCGCTCGCCACCCTCTGTGTAAAGTACTTGCCGCGTGTATCCCCCTTAAACTTTTCACCTTTCATCTTGAGCGCGTGACCTCTCATTATTGAATCCACCATCCTGGGAAAAAACTTATCTGAATCCATCCTGTCCACACCCTTCGTGATTTTGTAAACCTCAATCAGGTTCCCCCCTCAATCTCTTTTTTTTCTCTCATGAAAACAACCCTAACCTACTCAACCTCTCTTCATAGCCATTACCTTCCATACCAGGCAACATCCTCGTAAACCTTCTCTGCACCCTCTCCAAAGCATCCACATCCTTTTGGTAATGTGGTGACCAGAACTGTACACCGGATTCTAAATACAGCTGAACCAATGTCTTGTACAATATTAACATGACCTGTCAGCTCGTATACTCAATACCCTGTCCGATGAAGCCAAGCATACTATATGCCTTCTTGACCACTCTGTCCACCTATGTGGCCACCTTAAGGGTACAATGGACCTGAACTCCCAGATCTCTTTCTTTTACAGTATAGTTCGCTCTAGAATTAGACTTCCCAAAATGCATCCCCTCACATTTGTCTGGATTGAACTCCATCTGCCACTTGTCCGCCCAACTCTCCAGTCTATCTATATCCTCCTGTATTCTTTGATAATCCCTTATGCTTTCTGCTACTTCCCCAATCTTCGTGTCATCTGCAAACTTACTGGTCATACCAACAGTGCCCTCTTCTAGATCATTTATGTATATTACAAACAACAGTGGACACAGCCCTGACCTCTGTGGAACACCACTGGTCACCTTTCTCCATTTTGAAAAACTCCCCTCAACTCCTACTCTCTGTCTCCTGTTGCTCCACCAGTTCTTTATCCACCTAGCTAGAACACCCTGCACACCACGTGACTTCACTTTCTCCATTAGTTTAGTATGGGGAGCCTTATCGAACGCCTTGCTAAAGTCCCATGCATATGACATCAACAGCCCTTCCTTCATCTAACAACTTGGTCAATTCCTCAAAGAACATGATTAGACATGGACTGGGAGCAATTGTTCCATGGTAAAGGCACTATAGACATGTGGAGACTGTTTAATGAACAGTTGTTGCAAGTGATGAATAAATATGTCCCTCTGAGACAGGCAAGAAGGGGTAAGATCAAGGAACCTTGGATGACCAGAGCAGTGGAGCTCCTTGTCAAAAGGAAGAAGGTAGCTTACATAAGGTGGAGGAAGCTAGGGTCAAGCTCAGCTCTAGAGGATTACAGGCAGGCGAGGAAGGAGCTCAAAAATGGTCTGAGGAGAGCCAGGAGGGGGCATGAGAAAGGCTTGGCAGAACGGATTAGGGAGAACACAAAGGCATTTTACACTTATGTGAGGAATAAGAGAATGGTCAAAGAAAGATTAGGGCTGATCAGGATAGCATAGGGAACTTGTGTGTGGAGTGTGAGGAGGTAGGGGAAGCCCTAAATAAATTTTTTGCTTCTGTCTTTACAAAAGAAACAAACTTGGTAGCGAATGAAACCTTTGAAGAGCAGGTGTGCATGCTGGATTGGATAGAGATAGAGGAAGCTGATGTGTTGAAAATTTTGTCAAACATTAAGATTGACAAGTCGCCAGGCCCTGACCAGATTTGTCCTCGGCTGCTTTGGGAAACGAGAAATGTAATTGCTTTGCCACTTGCGAAGATCTTTGCATCCTCGCTCTCCGCTGGAGCTGTATCTGAGGACTGGAGAGTGGCAAAGGTAATTCTTCTCTTCAAGAAAGGAAATAGGGAAATCCCCGGCAATTACAGACCAGTAAGTCTCACGTCTGTCGTCTGCAAGGTGTAAGAAAGGATTCTGAGGGATAGGATTTATGACCATCTGGAAGAGCATGGCTTGATTAAATGCAGTCAGCACAGCTTTGTGAGGGGCAGGTCATGCCTCACAAACCTTATTGAGTTCTTTGAGGATGTGACTAGAAAAGTTGATGAGGGTCGAGCTGTGGATGTGGTGTATATGGACTTCCGCAAGGCATTTGATAAGGTTCCCCATGGTAGGCTCATTCAGAAGGTCAGGAGGAATGGGATACAGGGAACTTAGTTATCTGGATACAGAATTGGCTGGCCAACAGAAGACAGCGAGTGGTAGTAGAAGGAAAGTATTCTGCCTGGAAGTCTGTGGTGAGTGGTGTTCTACAGGGCTCTGTCCTTGGGCCTCTACTGTTTTTAATTTTTATTAATGACTTGGATGAGGGGTTTGAAGGATGGGTTAGCAAGTTTGCAGATGACACAAAGGTTGGAGGTGTCATTGACAGTATAGAGGGCTGTTGTAGGCTGCAGCGGGACATTGACAGGATGCAGAGATGGGCCGAGAGGTGGCAGATGGAGTTCAACCTGGATAAATGCGAGGTGATGCATTTTGGAAGGTCGAATTTGAAAGCTGAGTACAGGATTTAGGATTCTTGGCAGTGTGGAGGAACAGCGGGATCTTGGTGTGCAGGTACATAGATCCCTTAAAATGGCCACCCAAGTGGACAGGGTTGTTAAGAAAGCATATGGTGTTTTGGCTTTCATTAACAGGGGATTGAGTTTAAGAGTCATGAGATCTTGTTGCAGCTCTATAAAACTTTGGTTCGACTGCACTTGGAATACTGCGTCCAGTTCTGGTCGCCCTATTATAGGAAAGATGTGGATGCTTTGGAGAGGGTTCAGAGGAGGTTTACCAGGATGCTGCCTGGACTAGTGGGCTTATCTTATGAGGAGAGGTTGACTGAGCTCGGACATTTTTCATTGGAGAAAAGGAGGAGGAGAGGGGACCTAATTGAGGTATACAAGATAGTGAGAGGCATAGATAGAGTCGATAGCCAGAGACAATTTCCCAGGGCAGAAATGGCTAACACGAGGGGGTCATAGTTTTAAGCTGGTTGGAGGAAAGTATAGAGGGGATGTCAGAGGCAGGTTCTTTACACAGAGTTGTGAGAGCATGGAATGCATTGTCAGCAGCAGTTGTGGAAGCGAGGTCATTGCGGACATTTAAGAGACTGCTGGACATGCATATGGTCACAGAAATTTGAGGGTGCATACATGAGGCTCAGTGGTCGGTACAACATCGTGGGCTGAAGGGCCCGTTCTGTGCTGGACTGTTCTATGTTCTAACGCTATTAAGTTGGTAAGGCACGATCTCCCCTGCACAAAACCATGTTGCCTATCACGAGTAAGCCCATTCGTTTCCAAATATAAATAGATTTTATCCCTCAGTACCTTCTGCAGCAACTTTCCCACCACTGATCTCAGACTCTCACTGGTCTGTAGTTATCTGGAATATCCCTACTACCCTTGTATTTGTTAGGGGCTCAGTGGGTATCCAAGAATAAAATCCCCATCCTCAAATAGGGTCGGTATGCCAGACATAGATTCTACTTGGAATCCCGAGCCTATGTTCTTTATTTTACAGCGTAGTTGCTTTAACCCTGTTTGTATATTCTTCAGTCTTAGTGGCCTTACACTGTTTCTCATGTCCCATTTACATTATTCATCTACTCATTCACAGTCAGCTATGAACACCTCCCAGCTTTTGGGAGTTTCATGCTCCATCCATATATACCTCCATCCCCCAATGACATGCAGAATTCCTTCAACTGGCCAGAAATTCCTTCCATTCTATAGTTAGCAACGAATTAATGCAGCCATGCTTCAAATTACCCATGAGGCAATGAGACAGCTCACTGACAATATGTCAAGGAATCAAACCAAGCGATCCTGCCAATGAATTCTGATTGTGTGATTCAGGGCTAATACAATTGATTATTAAAACATCACAAATAAAACAAGCATTGTCTGTAATTCAGAGGTAGAAATTAAACAAGTGACTAAGATTTTTTAAGAGTCATCAATATAAACTGGAAATTCATTTATTTAGTATTCAATATTTAAAAATTTCCAACTCAGAAATCCATTGTAGTTCCCTGGTTCGAGTCCCTTAATGTAAATCCCAGATTAGCTTCCTTAAGCAGTCCTGACCAGTCGTTGCTCATTTACAATGCTATAGGCCGTGAAATGACTGCAGCTGCATTAAAAGGTCCTGTCGACTCACATAAGAACCAACAAACCTCTAATGCACGAATAATGGCCGAATGCAAAGACACAGATGTTAATAATAGGATGTTAATTTTGTTACGTGATTTATCACAACCTAGTGTTGAACTGAAACTTCAGTTGTCATCGAGGGAGGGGCATTGATATAAAATAAAGTTACAACGGGCACGCCATAATCACCAACAAAACACAGCAGTCTTAAAATTAAGTGGAAACAAACGAGTCTGAAACAAAAATTAAATCTGCTAGTATCATTTTCTGAAAACAATGCTATTGGTATTTTGGATCTATCTTTATACTTCTAGTTTTACAAAATGTAACTAAATTAAATAAGGTTCATGCAATTCCTCCACTCAATGAGCCAATGTTCAAGGCTGAAGTGATTTTCCTCAATGTGAGGTTTAGGTTATAACTAAAATTGAGCAGAGACCTGCTCTCATTGTGGAACAGAGTGATTCTGCACCCGAGGCCCGGATTTTGCGCTACTGCTTTGCTTCCTTTGGTCAATTCTTTCATTAGTACAATACGTCAGGGTGAGAGGGGTGAAAATGACCTTTGGCAGTAGCATGAAATAATGGGGAATTTGAGAGCAAGTTTATACTGATGTCAAATGGTATATAAAAAAAGATTATAATGTCGTCTTCCTCTGTATTAAAGGTTGGCTTTCACATAGGCATAAAAGTGATTAGTTAGAAATTGACAGTAGGGCAGTCATGGCCTGTAAGAAGGGCTTTTGCCCGGAACGTCAATTTTCCTGCTCCTCAGATGCTTCCTGACCTGCTGTGCTTTTCCAGCACCACTCAAATCTTGACTCTAATCTCCGGCATCTGCAGGACCCACTTCCATCATGGCCTGTAGGAAGAACAGGGGTTAATATTTCATTTTGTAATCACTGATGGATCCTTCACCTTAAACGAAATCATGTTAAATTCCCAAAATGCAAATCAAATTCAAAACAGTCCCAGATCTCGAGCTCCAGGGAACAGGTCACAAACATTCAATCCCAGAAAGCAAATGTGCATTTAACTTTCGGCAAGCTGCAGAGAATCAGCGTTGATTTTCTTTCTCTCTCTCTCTCTCACACACATTCACACACTCTCACTCACTCACTCAGACACACACATGAACATTTTAAGGGTGATGAGGCATTGACATTCCAAAACAGTCAAAGTTAGGGAGTTTAGTCTCATAAATCCTGGCTGTAGCGCATTGCTGCTTAACCGAATGTCCGAGAATTGTATCACTGGCCGGCTTTCTTTTTTTAATGCGACAAAAGCAGCAGCCACCCTCTATATTTCACAAACCGAGAACAAACACCATAACAAACAGAACAAAACCATAACAGACCGACAAGACACAGCAGCAAAGCAAGACAAGCCAAGCTGAACAGATACAGCAGAGAAAATAATCTCGACCTAAACCTTACACTAATCAACAACCCGACAACGAACAACAGGACTAATGAGTTCTGCAAAACATTCTCGACATTGTAAAACCCTGACAGTCCCTTTGTAATATATCGTGATGCTTCTTTCACAGAATAATTTGAAAATCAGTTTAGACCGCCAATTTGACCAAATTTGAGCCCTCGACTCATTTGAAGTACGTCCCTCTGCAGATCCCTGACCTGTTAGTGGAAGTAGGAGAAAGTGAGGACTGCAGATGCTGGAGATCAGAGCTGAAAATGTGTTGCTGGAAAAGCGCAGCAGGTGAGGCAGCATCATAGGAGCAGGAGAGTCGACGTTTCGGGCATGAGCCTGAAGAAGGGCTCATGCTCGAAACATCGACTCTCCTGCTCGTTGGATGCTGCCTGATCTGCTGCGCCTTTTCAGCAACACATTTTCAGCTCTGTTAGTGAGGGTCCCTGACTCTATTTGGATCCTGATCTGCAGATCCCTGACCTGTTAGTGGGAGTCCCCGACTCGTTTTTAATCTTTTCTGATGAATTCTTACCAAGGCCGATCCTTCTCAGGCTGGACTGAGATAATAAGCAGCGAGGAGTCGAGTCAACTGCGACTTGAATGCGAGGAAAACCAAACGGAGAAAATACTCACGTTTGGCCGGCCTCTTCCTCAACACTCAATAGTGGAGGACCCAAGGCTGTTACACCGCTGCCCACAGTCCGCCCGTGCCGAGTCCGAGTCACAGCACCAGATAAGGACCTGGACCTGCCTGGGTTGGGGGTGGGGGTCTCTCTGTTCCATGATCGGTCAATAACACTCACAATCAGTCTGGTTCTTTAAACCTTTATTTCTTCACACGGCCGGGCACAGATCGTCCTGAAACACAGTGACTGTGTACATCTGTATTCCTCGGAGGAGCTGCACGCTTGACTTAAAACATAGACGTTTTTATACGTTTTCTCAAAGCAAGGTACAGCCATGATTGTATAGTACATTCAGACAATTTCCAATCAATTTACGATATCGCTTTATTTGACTGTTACTTGGTTCAGTGATATTTCTTGGGAACCAACTTTATTTCCCAAAGCTCAGGCCACCCTTATCTCACTAACCGAGCCACTGCACCTGCATTTGAAGGTCAGTTAGGCTGGCCAGTAATGTCTGATCTCGCCTAGTTATTTCTATGCAGTAAAGGGAGCATTGCCTGCTAGTCTCTATTGAAGCAGACTGTGGTTAGTCAATTATGCAACTATAACAAAATTAAAAGCCATTTTATGCAGATTTTAGCAGAATTGTCAATTTGCAGCCTGGAAGCCATTTTGTCATATGATTTGCATTAAGGAGCCATTTTATTGCTGCTGAAGTTATTAAGAGCATGTGTTAAGTGGTTGTTCCTGACAACAACCTGTATTCAGGTTTCAGATCCTCACCTCTAAACCCTTCTAATTCATATACCATCCCGATGCATTTTAAATGTTGTAATTGTACCAGCCTCCATCACTTCCTCTGGCAACTCGTTCCATACACATATCACTCTCTGCATGGAAACGTTACCTTGTTAAATCTTGCCCCTCTCACCTTGAACCTGTGCCATCTAGTTTTGGACTCACCTACCTTGTCGATTTATTCTATCCATGGTCCCTCATGATTTTATAAACGTCTATAAGGTCACCCCTCAGCCTCCGACAGTCCAAGGAAAATAGCCCCAGCCTATTCAGCCTCTCCTATAATTCAAATCTTTCAATCCTCGCAACATCTTTGTAAATCCTCTCTGAACTCTTTCAAGTTTAACGTCTTTCCTATTAGCAAGAAGACCAGAACTGAATGCAGTCTTCCCAAAGTGGTCTAACTAATGTCCTACACAACCACAACATAACCTCCCAACTCCTATACTTAATGCACTGATCAGTAAAGGCAAGCATATCAAATGCTGTCTTCACTATCCTATCTACCTTCGACTCCACTTCCAAGCAGCTATGAACCTCCACCCCAAGGTTGCTTTGTTTGGTGAAACCCCCTCCTCCCCAACGAACCTTACCATTAAATGTATACGTCCTGCTGTGATTTGTCTTTCCAAAATGCAGCACCTCACCTTTATCTAAATTAAAGTCCAGCTGCCACTCTTCAGCCCAATGGCCCGTCTGTTCAAGGTCCCATTGAATCCTGAGATGGCCTCCTTCGCTGTCCATGACACCACCAGTGTTGGTATCATCTGCAAACGCACTAACCGGACTTCCTGTGTTGGCATCCAGACTTGCGGAAACTGAGGGATTGACTGGGGAGTGATAAAATCCTTATAAGGCCAGCGCTCACCATCTCGATGTGGGTGTGGTCTGAGGTACCCTCAATAAGAGGGTATGATTGCAACAAAGCTCCTCAATGCAATCAAAGTGGTAGACTGTGGATAGCCCTGCCCAGGGACAGGACAGAATATAAGTCTCCAAGAAAGGATTGCCAAGCATCCCAGAGATACTGATGTACTGCCACCGTCTGATCCTATTGCTAACTTGCCGGTAACATGGGGTTCACCGTTTGGACGGTTAAATGCAGACAATGCAAAGTGTGCTTGATCTTACCGATGGTTCTGCAACCTCTTGTAATGGCAAGTGTCACTGGTGTGACGACACTGTCCCTTTATAAATATTATTTTGTCCCAAGTGGTTTTTTTTTGAAGAGAGGCTATAAAAGCAGAGATGCCGAAGTGGCTACGGGCTTAAGTCAACCATCAGAGGAAGCCTTCAGGGTTGTTTTTAATAACAGTTGTGATGGTGGAAGGGGTGCGGCCAGTTCTCTCAGATCAGGCTCTCTGGTTTTTTTTTAAAAAGCTGTAGCAGTCGGAAGCTGTTCCGGACTCAGACAAGTTGGAGTTTCAGCAAGTGGTTCCTAATCTCACGATGCTGTTTCCCCCTGGATTGGAAAACAGCATGTGAGAACCCGTGTCCGAATGTACCTTGTTGCCAGGGGGTGTGTTTATGGGATGTTAATGTAGTGGAACAGTTAATTAGTAATAAGTGCTGTATCTATTATTCAGGTAAGTTTTCCAATAGTTAAGTTATAGAACATTTCAGCGCAGTACAGGCCCTTCAGCCCTTGATGTTGCGCCGACCTGTCATACTAATCTGAAGCCCATCTAACCTACACTATTCCATGTATGTCCATATGTTTGTCCAATGATGACTCAAACACACTTAAACTTGGCGAATCTACTACCGTTGCTGGCAAAGCATTCCATACCCTTACTACTCTCTGAGTAAAGAAACTACCTCTGACATCTGTCCTATATCTATCACCCCTCAATTTAAAGCTATGCCCCCTTGTGCTCACTGTCCCCATACTTGGAAAAAGGCTCTCCCTGCCCACCCTATCTAACCCTCTGATTATCTTACATGTCTCTATTAAGTCACCTCTCAACCTCCTCCTCTCCAACGAGAACAGCCTCAAGTCCCTCAGCTTTTCCTCATAAGACCTTCCCTCCATACCAGGCAACATCCTAGTAAATCTCTGCACCCTTTCCAAAGTATTCTAAATTCCTCTTTATTTTGTTTGTATTTAAACTATAGTGTTGAAATAAACGGTGTTTTCCTTCTTGTCGGGTGGTTGCATCCCATCTGGAACATGCTCTTCCCATCCACCTTTAAACTAAGACAAGTCAGGGTCTCGGTTACCTTCTTATTCAGGGGGTCTGGTCTGGTCTGATCCGTAGCACTGGAAAGCCATCGTGTTTAACCCAAAGACGCAGACAGTCATAGGAAAGGCAGGTGTGGTTGGCTTCAGTCAGATGGTGGTAGGAGCAGCTGTAGTGCTTGCCTCGAAGCGGAACCAGGGGTGGTGCATGTTTTCCCTCATTCCCCCAGGCTGTTGCCAATGCTTTGGTGGTTTGGGTGTCACCATTGGATGATAGGGAAAACCCTAATGAGGGCAGCAACTACGGGAGGAGATCTGGCAAGACGCTCAACGACACTCCTATCACTGTGTGCCGTGTCGATGACCAAACACACCTCTGAACTGACTACGCATAATGAGAACAGTTGGTAGCCTCACAAAGGACGCGCACTGCGTGGCTAACTGCAGAAGAGGAGCTTCAACAGTTTGACATGTGGGTGCGTACCAAGGCTGGAAGTTTGAGTATCAGGTACCGAACAATGGGCTGCGGATCATGGGATCCCACTGAGGGCATGCTATCACCCAGGAAGTTGTGGAGCAATTCAAAACTTGCCAAAAGATGACCAGTTCCACTTGAAGAGATCTTGCAGTTGGGCTATACCGGACCGTTGTCCTTGCAACAACCCTTTCGATATATTTTGACCAGGCTGAGTACCAAATCGGTAACCTGGTAATCATACACCCCTGTGTGAAAGGAACCTGGGCCAGGACAATAAAAGGATTGCATATCCTGATCTTACCATACAGGGGAGCCCGTGGAAATACAAACTGACAATGGGTCATGTTCTGCAGTGTGAGCAGCGCAGTATGTGATAATGGGATCCAGTGGGTGTAGCACAGTTCCTGTTACCCACAGGCTACAGGCTTATTGGAACATATCAATGGACTCATGAGGCAAACTGTTGACACCCACACAGATGCTCAGGGTGGGTTGTGAGTCTTACCCCCAGGTAGAATGCAATCTAGACAACCGCTCTCAACTCGGGTACCTCCAGCAGTACAATGGCGAGTGATATCCAGATGACCCTGAGCGGATGACAGAGTTGTCTGTCTGTAATGGGTACAAGGTATTGGATCCACTATCCCAACCAGCCAGTCATACCTGGGAACAGGGAGATATTTATTGGATATTGTTACAGGGTAAAGATATCCCCGATGGGGGGTGGGGGGAGAAGAGAGAAAACAAAGCGGGGGGGGGTAAGCATGAATATGGTACGGTGAATCGGATGTTAAACTAACAACAAAACTCCCTTCTGTTGCAGCAAACTGATGACGTGGTAACAGCTGCAGTGCCTGTGTTTCCTCCTGCCTGGTATGGCATGAGATCTGCCATCACCTGCACAATCTACGGATATGGTCCAGAGGATGGAGTCATCACAGTAATAACTGTAGGCTAAATAATTTTCATTGTTCACCGGGTGAAGAGTACCTTGCTGAACATTACATGCACATGTAACAACAACCCACGTACTCCCATCTCCAGGGAACAGGAACTTAGTCATCTCTATCCCACCTGGCTACTGTTTGCTCCAAAACAACTACTGTTACTCTGTGACATAGTTAAAAATCACACACGACATCAGGTTATAGTCCCACAGGTTCATTTGGAAGGACACACTTTCATAGCGCTGTTCCTTCATGAGGTAGCTAGTGGAGTAAAGTCATAGGGCACAGAATTCATGGCACCTCCACATCATGACTGTATGATGTGGAATCGCACCGTACCCTTCGATTACTGTGCAACATTAGATGGCAATAACTACACCTCACTGTTGTCCTGAAATAAGACTATCGGAAGGCAGTGTCTAAAGTAGGCCTTGTCTAACAGTAGCTCACATGAAAATTGGTGTAATATCTTGCTTTTAAATGGTGTTGGCTACTATTCCATAGAATCCCTGCAGTGTGGAAACAGGCCCTTCAGGCCAACAAATCCATCCTGACCCTCTGAAGAGTAACCCACCCAGACCCATTCCCCTATTATCCTACATTTACCCCTGACTAATGCACCTTGAACATTATGGGCAACTTAGGACAGCCAATTCACCCTAACCTGCACATCTTTGTGACTGTGGGAGGAAACCGAAGCACCCGGAGGAAACCCACGCAGACACGGGGAGAACGTGCAAACTCCAACACAGAGTTGTCAGAGGAGGGTTCCTGGCGCTGTGAGGCAGTACCACTAACCACAGCCACCGTGCCAGCCAAAGCTAGCATCTTGTACCAAGATGTTAGAGAGATATGGGACATGCATTCTGGCGTGTGAGCTTACAGTGGAGTGAGTGGAAGGGCCTATCCAAAACATATAGATACCCCATCTTCACTTGTATGATGCATATATCCCAGTGGCAAAACAAAATATGGTTTTGACTGTGACAGCGGAAATAACTAATGGAAAAAAAATTCCCCTTCTATTGGTGTCCTGTTAACGTTATAGAGGTGCGGTAGAAGCAGTGTACTCGGTTTCATTCTAGATGGAGCAGGGACAGCAACTTTACGAAATGGGATTGCTAAAGTTGGGCAACTCACTATCAAATTAGCTGCTGGTTGGACCAAGCCATTAGCACATAGAGATTGAGCAGATTGGTCTCTGACCAACATAGTTTGGAGGTTTTGCTGATAGCCTATCTAGGGCCTCACACTTAGGTGGATCTTAATGCAGAAGTCTTCTGAACATGGTGCAATATGTTAGAGGGATTTGACACACGAACTAACCACCTCGTTGCTATCCAAACTTCTGTACTGTTCGAAACGGTTATTTAGTCTCGTACATGCTAACTTAATGCTTAGAAGTGATGCATTAAAATCTAATTGTAACCCCATTGTATGACATGCTACTATTTTGACTTTAAATAGTACGCAGTGATAAATATGGTGCAAGTTTATCGCCCCGTCTGCTGGGAGGTATGTTGTGGAAACTTGTATTTATGGGAAATGGCTGGATGATGACAATCAAACCCACAGCTGGGTGGTTGTGAGCAATAGCCTGAAGGCCCAGTGTGCCTCTTCCACAGCCCTGCCTTCGGACCATGTAGATTGCAGTCTCGCAGGGCTACCTGCACATGAAGGAAATCACTGTCAGTGATACAGCCATTCACACAACTGGCCCTGTCCACAGGTGTGTAACTAGTACTCATACAGTATATCTTAATGATGAGAGAGAGAGAGAAAACCATCCACTCATCAACCTTCATAGTGACAAAAGTTATGGTCTCCATGATGCTGTTGGAAATAAACATACAGAATTAAAGAACAGCAGCTGGTAACTGTGAACTGCTCCACTACAGTTGCAACATTTCAAGGACACATGGACAGGTACATGAATAGGAAAGGTTGAGAGGGATATGGGCTAAACACAAGCAAGCAGGACTATTTTTGTATGAGAAACTTGGTCAGCATGGACAGGTTAGCTTGAAGGGTCTGTTTCCATGCTCTACGACTCTAGGCACCTCTGTATAGGACATTTGATAGGTGTTCCTTGCCCATTATAAACACGCCTCACTGTCGATTGATAGCAGTGTACCATGACGTGTTGCAGCGAGAATCTGCCATCACTTACAGCAGTGATCAATTAATTCATAAAGTGGGCAATTTAGGAATTCTTACCGTATGTAATTAGTGATATTTGACGGGTGGTCACCGATGCTTCAGCAGCTTTTACTGGCACCGGTATATTTTTTTTGGATTAGATTAGGTTCAATTCCCTACAGTGTGGAAACAGGCCCTTCAGCCCAACAAGTCCACACCGACCCTCTGAAGAGCAACCCACCTAGACCCATTTCCCTCTGACTAATGCACCTAACATTATGGTCAATTCACCCTGAGCTGCACGTCTTTCGATTGTGGGAGGAAACCGGAGCACCCAGAGGAAACCCACACAGACACGGGGAGAATGTGCAAACTCCACACTGTCAGTCGCCCGAGGCTGGATTTGAACCTGGGACCCTGGTGCTGTGAGGCAGCAGTGCTAGCCACCGTGCCACCCTCAGACTGTTTGCTTTTTGTTTTTATTTGCTGGTACAATGGCTTATAAACTTTGTCACGTGTATAATTAGCTTGCAAAGGTTGGGACGTCGGGTATAGATCCAAAAACGATACCTCCAAGCCAGATCATGAGGGTTTAACTGGACATGGCAGTAAGCAGGCGGAGAGTGGAGACATTTGTGAGAACAGGCTTTCGTTTCGCAAGAGAGTGGCCTCGGTGTGAGAACAGGCCATTTTGCAGTGACCCAGAGACTTGGTTTGGACATGTTTGTGACTGCCAAGCATTAAGGCAATTCAGCACATAACATCAAGTCCAGTACCTTATTAATACTGAGGACTTTTCCCAGTCCACTGGACTTCACCATCGGGACGGGATGCCCTGGAAACTGAGATCGATCTCGCAGTGCCAGGATTCTTGATCAGCAAAAGGACGCGAGACTCACTTGTTTTAACGTATCTAAAGTAGTTTTAAGTTAATAATTTTCTTTAAATATATCTGAAGTACTTAAGAGATATTAAGTAATCTTAGCTAATATATTTGCATTATATCGAAGCGCACATGTTCTCCCTAAAATCAGACAAGACTGAATACAGGGATACAATGCAGGGATACAATGGCTGAGTGATCGATGGAATATTCAGTGCACATGGAGGTAGGGGCTGGTTGGTGCTGGTGCTGGCAAATGTTCATTCTAGAGAAGTCCCCCACTCGAAATAGTGACCATTCATTTGACTTTCTCGTCTCGAGTGATCTACTGTGCAATTCCCCCCATTTGGTTTTCCATTTCAGTTTGTCCAGGGCTGCCTCAGTATTCAGGCCATGTTTCAGTTTGCACCACACCTGCCGTTTGGTCTCAGCAGGAACATGGTGGCTGGTTCTGGGGGCCTGTCTTTAAGAGGGATGTGAAGGATTCAAGAGAGTCATCGAGTGATACAGCACAGGAAGAGACCCTTTGGGTCATTGTGTCTGAGTCAGTCATCAACTACCTGTCTATTCTAATCGCTTCGGCCAGCACTTGATCTGTGGTCATTCATCAAAATATTTCTAACTTCTTGTGATGGTTCCCGTCTCTACGCAGATACCTACCACTCTGGCCGAAACAATTTATTCTTAAATTCCCTCTAATGCTACTGCCCTGTCTCTTACATCGATGCTCCCTTGTTATTTATCCTGTAATTAATGAGGAAAAGTTCTTCCTCTCATTCCTACGTCTGCCTCTCATAATTTTGTAGATCTCAATCAGGTCCTCCCTCAACCTCTTCTCCTTCAAAGAGAACACCGGAATGTACTCTGCCTCTCTTAACAGTTAAGCTTCTCCATCCTCGGAACATTCCGGTGAGTCTCCTTTGTACCCTCTCCAGAGTAGTCACAATCCTTCGACGATGCAGTGACCAGAACCGCACACAGTACACCAGCTGTGGCCTGAGTTATGTCATATACAGCTCCACCATAACCTCCCTGCTCTTGTATTCAATGCTTCGACAAATAGAGGCAAGTAAATTATGTGCCAACTGTTCTGTTTGGAATGCAGATTTGTTTTTCTCAAGCTTTCACAGGACGTGGGTGACACCAGCGAGACTGGCATTTAGTGACCATCACTAAATATCGGGACTCCTACCGTGCTGTTAAGTTTGGGAGTTCCAGGATTTCACCTAGTGACAATGAAGGAACGGTCGATAGAGTTCCAAGTCAGGATGGTGATGTTCGGTTTGAGGTTTCTGCCTGAAAACGTTTCCCCTAACCTCCAATAAAAAGGTATTTCCAACAGGTAATCCGTCTCAGTCCGGGACAGAAATTCAGTAGAGTTCGCTGTACATAAATCCACCCCATCTCAGCCTCTACAATGGAGCTTCCAAAGTCCATCACTGTCAGAAATTCAGAAGAGCTGAATACAGTTTGTTGTGTGTTAATTCTCCTGTCCCCGTACTGTGATGAGGACATGAGCAATCTGCAAAGGTATAAACATTGGTGGGCAAAAACATGGCAGATGCATTTTCGTGCAGCAAAGTGTATGGTCATGCTCAGTAGCAGGAAGAAGCAAAAGGCAGGCTGTTATTTATATGGAAACTCCAAAAGAAGAGCACATGGAGGGGTCTTATGTATGAAACGCAGAACAAATGATCATGCGGGTGCAGCAAGTAATTAAGAAGGCAAATAAAATTTGGCTAGTTGATGTGAGTTTAAAAATAGAAACATTTTCCTTCAACTGTACAAGGTGTTGCTGAGATTACACCTGCAGGACTGTGTACAGTTATTTAAAAAAGTGATATACTGGCATTAGAAATAGTTCAAAAGCTGGGATGGTTCCGAGGATGAAGGGGCTGACTTATAGAGAATGGCTAAAGAAATGTCCTACCAGATTCAAAAGACTAACTCTTTAATCTCTTAAGATGCTTTCACACTTGTTGAGTTTCTCTAGCATTTTCTAGGCTTTTATTGATTAGCGTTTACAACAATGGGCTATTCTTATTGAAGCATACAAGTTTCTAAGAGGTGGGGGTTGACAGGATAGATGTTGAGATAATCCCACTCACGGGGATCTGTGAAACATGGATACACTTCCACAGAATAAAGGGACTCTCACCTAAAACTGAGAAGGGAAGGAAATTTTCCTGAGGATACTGAATTCTCTACCCCACAGAACTAGAGAGGCTACATTACTGAAAGTAATTAAAGAGGATGTATATAGATTTTTGAAATATCAGGCTGATGAAGCAATGAGGAGCTGTCACAAAAGGCAGTAGAGGCCTGGGGCAGATTAGCCATGATCTCTCAAACTAGCTGGAGAGGCTTGAGGGGATGAATGGCCTGTGCCTACTCCTGTTGTAATGTTTATTCCAACCATCTGTCAAAGAAGTTTCCAAACTTCCTACTGTCACTCGGGATAGAAAATCAAAAACAGCCAAATATTTCGTTTCTCAGGTGAAAGTTGCTGAGTGTATAAATCCTCCCCTTCTACCAGGCTTGAATGGCTGAGTGGCCAATTTGTGTTCCTACCTCCTATCTTGTTTTCTGGAGATGGTTATTGCCTGGCCATGGTGTGGAAGAATACCACTTGCCAGTTTTCAGTCAAGATTGAATTGCGTCTCATTTAGCTTCACGTGGATACGGACTACTTCTGGTGCTGAATATTGTACAATCATGGGGGGATATAATGACCGAGGGAAAGGCATTGCTGAGTCAACTGCAGTTGGTTGGACCAAAGGCACAATCCTGAGGAACTCCTGCAGTGATTGAACTCGAGCACCCATAAGGATCTTCCTCTGTGTTAGACAGCACTCTTCACAAGTGGAGTGTTTTCATCCTAATCCCCACAAACCTCATCCACCAAGGCCAGTCAGCTCCTGCCTTCGTGATACCCTTAGTCCAAATGTGGACAAAAGGGCTGAGAATTCCTGAGCTGAGGTGACTGACCGGATACTGCATTCAGTTAAATGTAGCCTTGATGTTACAGGCAGTTCCTCTGGTATTGTCGCTGCACACAAGCTTTTAAGATGAGTGAATTGCATCAGTCCAGAATTAAAAGATTCATCCATATGTTAAAATAATATTTGGACATCCACTCTGGCCAGAAAATTAAATTTCAAAGATGATTCTTCAATCAGAAAGCTTCTGAAATTCACTATTTAGGCAGTAGTCTTTCTTCCCATGAAATACAACACAAATCATAGTGTTTTATGAAGAGGTCGTAATTTCATTTGATTTTTCTTCATATTACTGTAATTAATTGAAGGGTAATTAATTCAAGGGGCCCTTGAAAAACTACCTCCAAGTAAATATTAGACTGCCTTAAACAATGAGGAGAAAGTGAGGACTGTGGATGCAGGAGATTGGAGTTGAAGAGTGTGTTGCTGGAAAAAGCACAGCCGGCCAGGCAGCACCCAACGAGCAGGAGAGTCGACATTGCGAGCAGAAGCTCTTCATCAGGAAGCGCTTATGCTCAAAACGCCGACTCTCCTGCTCCTCGATGCTGCCTGCCCAGCTGTGCTTTTCCAGCACCACACTCTTTGACTCTGCCTTAAAGAATTCACATTTTCCCACATGATCAGGCAGATGCCTGGGTTGCAGCTGGCTAGGTGTTCAGCAAAGTCAAACCAAGAAATGTTCTATTCCCAGACTGACAATTTTTCTAGTCAGACCACATTTGGAGTATTGTGCGCAGTTTTGGGCTCCATATCTCAGGAGGGATGTACTGGCCCTGGAGCGTGTTTTGGAGTAAAGGGAAAACCTTTTTGAACAGAAATAAGGAGAAACTTCTTCAGCCAGAGTGAGAGAATCTGGAATTCACTGCCACAGAAAGCTGCGGAGGCCAGGTCATTGAGTATATTTAAGACTGAGATAGATAGGGGATCAAGGGTTACAGAGAGAATGGGGTTGAGGAACATATCAGCCCTTTTTGAAGGGCAGAGTGGATTCGATGGGTTGAATGGTCTAATTTAGATTAGATTACTTACAGTGTGGAAACAGGCCTTTCGGCCCAACAAGTCCATACCGACCCGCCGCAGTGCAACCCACCCAGACCCATTCCTCTACATTTACCCCTTCACCTAACACTATGGGCAATTTAGCACGGCCAATTCATCTAATCTGCACATCTTTGGACTGTGGGAAGAAACCGGAGCACCCGGAGGAAAGCCACACTGACACGGAGAGAATGTGCAAACTCCACACAGTCAGTCGCCTGAAAGCGGGAATTGAACCTGGGTCTCTGGCGCTGTGAGGGAGCAGTGCTAACCACTGTGCCACCGCGCCGTTCTGCTATGTCTTATGATGACTTCTGAAAAAAAAGCTACATTTGCAGGTGTCACAGATGGATTGCAAGTTTTAAAAACTAATCTCCCTCCATATTTTCACAACCTGTCCGGAAACAGATTTTCTCTCCCCCCCCCCCCCTGTTTTAAATAGCCTCGGCGTATTTTTGTACTCCTTTTGCTTGACTTTGCAAGGACGGCACTAACATCACAGCAGACGGAAGTTTAATGCAACACTATTCGATGTGGGGGTGGGGTGGGGGAAATGCTTTGGAAGGGAAGACACACAAGTATGCAAGGAGAGATACAAATGAAATGAAACAGATTATTCAGTTAGCAGTAACCCAAAGTTGTAAAACAGCCATGGGGTACCAATTTACCAAAGTCTTTGCATTTAAGATGGAGTCCAAAACTGGCGTTAGCAGCCTGGAATTCCTTTGCAGGGGTCTCATTCATTGTCTGGCTGGCAGTTTAGAAATTATGGATGTTTCCTATCTGAAATCCCTTCAGAGGTGGAAGAATATTGCTGACATTTCATTTCTATTCTGCTGTCTTGATAAAAGAAACCTGATAACATGCAGAGAACATAAACACATGGTTTCTGACTGCCTTTTACAGGACAGGTTTCACGTTTTGGCCTGGAATTAGGGGTTCGGAGATGGTCAGTAGATGGTGTATAAAGTAACATTGACTCTGTGACTGACAAATATTTCAAAACAACTGAGCTCCAAACATTTAAAAATCGCATAAACACCAGGTTACAGTACCAACAGGTTCACTTCCAAACAAACCTGCCTGGACTATAACCTGGTGTTGTGCGATTTTTTAAAAAAAAGACTTTGTCCACCCCAGTTCAACACTGGCACCTCCAAACCATGAGCTCCCAGTGATGGGAGTTATGTGACCAAATCTCCTTGGCTGACATTGGAGTGAACATTTCCCTCAAGACAGGACGCTTGCATTGCAGATTTAAAAATACAAAAAAAAAACTGCCCAAGGCCCATCTCAAAGATTACATGAGGAAATTTATATCTTTTCACAGGATAGGGGCAACTTACACTCATTTGAATCCTGTCTCTATAGCAATTGATAACATAATATTTTAATTCTCCAGTCTCATCAGGAAGTACATGATTCTGCAGCCCACTTAGACTTCCGAACAGGTTTCTGGAAGGCGACTGCTTTGTCCCGTCACATGGTTGTAGCAGCTGTCTTTATTAGGCTGTGTTTTAAAAGCACAGTCACCAAATCATTATCGGTACATGCAAAAGTTGGTTTTAAACCATCTCAAGACAAGATAATAACAGGAAAAGTACAAGTAACTGCCAATGCCAACCTCTTAGGAACTCAACTACAAACCTTGCACCAGCTGAAACAAAACACACCCATTAAACACTACTCTTTGTTTACTGTCCCTCGATCAATTCTGCATCCATGTTGGACTGCCATAGTGGTAAAGGTTTAGATGGAGAGGAATTTCTTAAGTGTGTACAAGACAATTTTCTGATTCAGTATGTGGATGTACCTACTAGAGAAGGTGCAAAACTTGACCTCCTCTTGGGAAATAAGGCAGGGCAGGTGACTGAGTTGTCAGTGGGGGAGCACTTAGGGGCCAGCGACCATAATTCTATTAGTTTTAAAATAGTGATGGAAAATATAGACCAGATCTAAAAGTTGAAGTTCTAAATTGGAGAAAGGCCAATTTTGATGGTATTAGGCAAGAACTTTCAAAAGCTGATTGGGGGCAGATGTTCGCAGGTAAAGGGACGGCTGGAAAATGGGAAGCCTTCAGAAATGAGATAACGATAATCCAGAGAAAGTATATTCCTGTCAGGGTGAAAGGAAAGGCTGGTAGGTATAGGGAATGCTAGATGACTAAAGAAATTGAGGGTTTGGTTAAGAAAATGAAGGAAGCATATGTCAGGTATGGACAGGATAGATCGAGGGAATCCTTAGAAGGGTATAAAGGCAGTAGGAGTATACCTAAGAGGGAAATCAGGAGGACATAAAGGGAACATGAGATAGCTTTGGCAAATAGAGTTAAGGAGAATCCAAAGGGTTTTTACAAATATATTAAGAACAAAAGGGTAACTAGGGAGAGCATAGGGCACCTCAAAGATCAGCAAGGCGGCCTTTGTGTGGAGCCACAGAAAATGGGGAAGATACTAAATTAATATTTTGCATCAGTATTTACTGTGGAAAAGGATATGGAAGATATAGACTGTAGGGAAATATATGGTGACATCTTGCAAAATGTCCAGATTACAGAGGAGGGAGTGCTGGATGTCTTTCAGTTAAAGGTGCATAAATCCCCAGGACCTGATCAGGTGTACCCTAGAACTCTGTGGGAAGCTAGAGAAGTGATTGTGGGCCTCTTGCTGAGATATTTGTATCACCGATAGTCACAGGTGAGGTGCCAGAAGACTGGAGGTTGGCAAACATGGTGCTACTGTTTAAGAAGGGTGGTAAGGACAAACCAGGGAACTATAGACCGGTGAGCCTGACCTCAGTTGTTGGAGGGAATCCTGAGGGACGGGATGTACATGTATTTGGAAAGGCAAGGACTGATTAGGGATAGTCAACATGGCTTTGTGCGTGGGAAATCATGTCTCACAAACTTGATTGAGTTTTTTGAAGAGGATTGATGAGGGTAGGGCGGTAGATGTGATCTATACGGACTTCAGTAAGGTGTTCAACAAGGTTTCCCATGGGAGACTGATTAACAAGGTTAGATCGCATGGAACAAAGGGAGAACTAGCCAATTGGATACAGAACTGGCTCAAAGGTAGAAGACAGAGGGTGATAGTGGAGGGTTGCTTTTCAGACTGGAGGCCTGTGACCAGTTGAGTGCCACAATGATCAGTGCTGGGTCCTCTACTTTTTGTCATTTACATATATGATTTGGATGCAAGCATAAGAGGTACAGTTAGTAAGTTTTCAGATGACACCAAAATTGGAGGTGTAGTGGACAGCAAAGAGGGTTACCTCAGATTACAACAGGATCTGGACCAGATGGGCCAATGGGCTGAGAAGTGGCAGATGGGGTTTAATTTAGATAAATGCGAGGTGCTGCATTTTGGGAAAGCAAATCTTAGCAGGACTTCTACACTTAATGGTAAGGTCCTAGGGAGTGTTGCTAAATAAAGAGACGTTGGAGTGCAGGTTCGTAGCTCCTTGAAAGTGGAGTCACAGGTAGATAGGATAGTGAAGAAGGTGTTTAGTATGCTTTCCATAATTGGTCAGAGTATTGAGTACAGGAGTTGGGAGGTCATATTGCGGCTGTATAGGACATTGGTTAGGCAATTGTTGGAATATTGCGTGCAATTCTGGTCTCCTTCCTATCGGAAAGATGTTGTGAAACTTGAAAGGGTCCAGAAAAGATTTACAAGGATGTTGCCAGGGTTGGAGGATCTGAGCTACAGGGAGAGGCTGAACAGGCTGGGGCTGTTTTCCCTGGAGGCTGAGGAGTGACCTTATAGAGGTTTACAAAATCATGAGGGGCATGGATAGGGTAAGTAGACAAAGTCTTTTCCCTGGGGTCGGGGAGTCCAGAACTAGAGGGCATAGGTTTAGGGTGAGAGGGGAAAGATATAAAGGAGACCTAAGGGGCAACTTTTTCACACGCAGAGGGTGGTACGTGTATGGAATGAGCTGCCAGAGGAAGTGGTGGAGGCTGGTACGATTACAACATTTAAGAGGCATCTGGATGGGTATATGAATAGGAAGGGTTTGGAGGGATATGGGCCGGGTGCTGGCAGGTGGGACTAGATTGGGTTGGGATATCTGGTCGGCATGGACAGGTTGGACCGAAGGGTCTGTTTCCATGCTGTACATCTCTATGACTTGGAGGTTTATTTGGAGCTTTCGGAGCGCTGCTCCTTCAACAGGTGGTTGTGGAGCAGCACCATATGACACAGAATTTATAGCAAAAGATTATAGTGTGATGCAACTGAAATGATATATTGAACAAACCTCAAGGTTTGTTCAATATATCATTTCAGTTGCATCACACTATAATCTTTTGCTGTAAATTCGTGTCATATGGTCCAAACACAGAATTTCAGACACGCACTATCCTTTATGGAGAGAGAGAAAAAAAAGACGCTTCATATTTAAGTTTCAAATAAATGTCTATTTACCCTGGACGTTCCTGAGTTCAAGATTCCAATTGTAGAAACACCCTTTCGCCATCTACACACTGCCAAGCCCCCTCAGAATCTGATTGTCAATGTAAGTTCAGAAGTGGAAGGGAAACTGAGTACAGCACACAGAACGCAATCCCCGACCAGGGAAAAACAGAAAGAGAAAACTGGTAAGTCACCGGCACTTCGTGTCGGAGTGTTGGGAATCGCAAGTTGATTTGGAATATTGCGTGCAGTTGTGGTCTCCTTCCTATCGGAAGGATGTTGTGAAACGCAAAAGGGTTCAGAAAGATTTATGAGAATGTTGTCAGGGTTGGAGGGTTTGAGCTGAAAATGTACTCAGGATTTACTCAGTCACGAGCTGAAAGTGTGTTGCTGGTTAAAGCGCAGCAGGTCAGGCAGCATCCAAGGAACAGGAAATTCGACGTTTCGGGCATAAGCCCTTCATCAGGAAAGCTTATGCCTGAAACGTCGAATTTCCTGTTCCTTGGATGCTGCCTGACCTGCTGCGCTTTAACCAGCAACACATTTTCAGCTCCGATCTCCAGCATCTGCAGACCTCACTTTTTACTAGGAGGGTTTGAGCTGCAGGGAGAGGCTGAATAGGCTGGGGCCGTTTTCCCTGCAGTGTCCAAGGCTGAGGGGGTGACCTCAGAGGTTTGTAAAATCATGAGGGATGGGGTGGGGGAGTCCGGAACTAGAGGGCATAGGTTTAGGGTGAGAGGGGAAAGATATAAAATGGTCCCAAGGGGCAACTTTTTCACACAGAGGGTGATGCGTGTATGGAATGAGCTGCCAGAGGAAGTGGTGGAGGCTGGTACAACTGCAACATTTAAGAGGCATTTGGATGGGTATATGAATAGGAAGGGTTTGGAGGGATATGGCCAAGTGCCGGCAGATGGGACGAAATTGGGTTGGCATATCTGGTCGGCATGGACAGGTTGGACCGAAGGGGTAGGTTTCCATGTTGTACGTCTCTATGACTCTTACCAGAAATTAGCAGAAGTAACAGAAATACAAAACCTGGGAATGCCTTGGCAGAGGAAGAAGTGGAACAGCGTCAGAGATGTGATCAGGGAGGGCACAGCTGAAATGCAGCAATGGATTGACTCCAGGCAACAGGAATATGCCTTTCAGCCCCTCAGGAGAGAGAGAGATCATGGCTGATCTGTGGCCTAGCTCCATGTCCCATTTAAAAATTAACAACTGATTCCACAAACTGCAGTGGGTGCTGAAAAGTTTCCCAAAGATCTCCTGCCACTTGTGTGCAGAGGTGCTTGCTGACATCGCCCCCCCCCCACCGAACAGTTTGGGCTCATTGTCGGACGATGGCCCTTGATTCGAGAACAGAATCCGATCCACAGTCCAGCGGCTACACCAGCCCCGGAGGCAGGCTACCTCCCACAGAGAGCACAGCCGCGGCATGAGAAATTCGAAACCCGGAGATGAATGCTTCCAGTACTGCTGCAACGAAGCCAGGAGCGCGGGAGAGAGAGAGGGGGGGAAAAAAAATTTCACAATTGCGAAAATCTACCGGGGAGCGGGTGAATGTCACTGTGCAACTGTCACTACATGAAGACATCACAGACAGGAACACGGAGAGTCTGGGTCCATACAAACCCAGAGACCAGCCACATGTTGCGAAGGATGGGAGCAGAGGGACAGAGACCACCTACCGGAATGTTTTGAGGGAAAGAGGAATTTTTTATTTGTTAAGGTTAACTTTCTTTCATTATGTGTTCATGGGATGTGGGCATCACTTGCCCTTGAGAAGGTGGTGGTGGTGGTGAACTGCTGCAGTCCCTGTGCGGTGGAGATCTGCACAGTGCCACTGGGAAGGACCTGCAGGATTCCGACTCGGCAACAGCTGAAGGAAAGCAACATCTTTCCGAGATGACATCTGGCTCAGGTGGTTACTTGCAGGTGGCGGTTCCCAAGTATTTGCAGCGTGTGCGTCCGAGCAGCAGATGTTTGGGAGTTGCTGTGTAACGTGTCTGGGTGAGTTAACACAGTGCATTTTGTAGATGGTACACATTATTGGCACTGCACATCAGTGGTGAAGGGAGCGAATTCTGCCTTGTAGATAGTGGATAGGCTTTGGGGAGTCAGGAATTGGCAAACACTGGGATTGTTCCCAGTGGCAAAGGAGATTGAGGGAAGATTTGACAGAGGCATTAATGAGACAGGTCAGATGAAAGTGGTTCTCATTAGCTGACCTTGAAAGGATTGCAGGACCAATTTAAGGTCATGGGCAAGGTCAGCAACTGGAAGGAGAGATTTGAGGGGTACAATGTGAACATAACATGGTAATCGCTGGCACTCAATCTGAGAGGGAGGAAGCTAGGTCTGAAACAACTTTACTAAACTTAAATAAGGGTTAAACAAAGGAATAAGGGTGGTGATCGCTGGAATAGACAGGGTAAGGAGTTTAGAGTGTGGTGCTGGAGAAGCACAGGCAGCATCCGAGGAGCAGGAGAATCAACGTTTTGGGAATAAGCCCTTCAATCAGGAATGAGGCTTGTGAGCCAAGGGGGGGTAGAGAGATAAATGGGAGGGGGTGGAGCTGGGAGGAAGGTAGCTGGGAAAGCGATAGGTAGGTGGAGGTGGGGAAAGGTGTATGATGGTGATAGGTCCGAGAGGAGGGTGGAGCAGATAGGTGGGAAGGAAAATGGGTAGGTAGGACAGTTCAAGAGGGCGCGATGCCGAGTTGGAGGGTTGGATCAGGGATAAGGTTTGCGGAGGTGGGGGGTGGGGGGGGGGGGGGGAGAAGAAGAGATGACAAAACTGGTGAAATCAACATTGATCCCGTGTGGTTGGAGGGTCCCAAAGCAGGAGGAGTTTAGCAGCAAAGATGGTTGAGAAAAAACAGCAAACGTTTTATGAAAATAGTTCATGGCTCACAGCTTAGGTATATCTCAGTGGGAAAGGAGATTTCCAGGAAAGGGATTGGTTATGCACTTTGCCAGGAAGGATAGAGGAGCTGAATATTATTGAAAAGCTATAGTTTCGATAGCAAGAGCACATAAGGATTTGCGTCCCTGTGCCTGTAGCATCTACGTTCAGCAGGTATTAGGGAAGGTAAAAACAATGACTGCAGATGCTGGAAACCAGATTCTGGATCAGTGGTGCTGGAAGAGCACAGCAGTTCAGGCAGCATCCAACGAGCAGCGAAATCGACGTTTCGGGCAAAAGCCCTTCATCAGGAATAAAGGCAGTGAGCCTGAAGCGTGGAGAGATAAGCTTGGGGAGGGTGGGGGTGGAGATAGTAGCATAGAGTACAATGGGTGAGTGGGGGAGGGGATGAAGGTGATAGGTCAGGGAGGAAAGGGTGGAGTGGATAGGTGGAAAAGGAGCTAGGCAGGTCGGACAAGTCCGGACAAGTCATGGGGACATTGCTGAGCTGGAAGTTTGAAGCTAGGATGAGGTGGGGGAAGGGGAAAATGAGGAAACTGCTGAAGTCCACATCGACGCCCTGGGGTTGAAGTGTTCCGAGGCGGAAGATGAGGCGTTCTTCCTCCAGGCGTCTGGTGGTGAGGGAGCGGCGGTGAAGGAGGCCCAGGATCTCCATGACCTCGGCAGAGTGGGAGGGGGGAGTTGAAATGTTGGGCCACAGGGCGGTGTGGTTGATTGGTGCGGGTGTCTCGGAGATGTTCCCTAAAGCACTCTGCTAGGAGGCATCCAGTCTCCAATGTAGAGGAGACCACATCGGGAGCAACAGATACAATAAATGATGTTAGTGGATGTGCAGGTAAAACTTTGATGGATGTGGAAGGCTCCTTTAGGGCCTTGGATGGAGGTGAGGGAGGTGGTGTGGGCACAGGTTACAGGTGGAATGCTAGATGTTATTTCAATGGGAATAGTGTACACAAAAACAGGGAATTCTTACTAAAACTATGTGAGGCACTTGTTAGTTAACAACCAAAGTACTGTGAACAATTTTGGTCTGACCCCTTACTGAAGGAAAAATATTCTGGCATGGCAAACAGTCTAGAGAAGGTTTTTTTCTTAAGATTAGATTCCCTACAATATGGAAACAGGCCCTTCAGCCCAACATGTCCACACTGACCCGCCGAAGAGTAACCCACCCAGACCCATTTCCCTCTGACTAATGCACCAAAACTAGGGGCAATTTCCCACAGCCAATCCATCCTAACCTGCACATCTTTGGACTGTGGGAGGAAACCGGAGCACCCGGAGGAAACCCACACAGACACGGGGAGAATGTGCAAACTCCACACAGTGGGCCGAAGGCTGGAATCGAACCAGAGTCCCTGACTCTGTGAGGCAGCAGTGCTAACCACTGAGCCACCGTGCCACCCCTTACTGAGGTTCACTTGGCTGATCACATGCAGAGAGGGGCTGTCTTAGGAAGAGAAGCTTAGTGGGTTCGAAGAATGAGAGGTGACCTTATTGAAACAGACAAGATTCTTAGGGGACTTGACAAGGTTAATGTGGAATGGCTGTTTCTCTTTGTGGACAGAATAAGGGGTGGCCCTTTGAGACAGTAAAGAGCAGGAATTTGTTCTATCAGAAGGCAGTGAATCTGTGATATCCTTTACCACAGACAGCTGTCGAGTCTGGATTGTTATGTGCGTTCAAGTTGAGAGAGAAGATTTTTACTCAGTAAGAGAGTATATAGAAGAGGCAGGAAAGTAGAGTTGAGGTTTATAAAATCAGCCGTGATCGCGTTGTATGTTGGACAGACTCAATGGGCTGTTCCTACAGCAAATGGATGCTTACAGAGAGACATGGGCTAAATGCAGGCAAATGGTATTACATCAGATTGGGATGGCTGGTCAGTGTGGACGGGTTAGACCAAAGGGTCTGTTTCCATGCTATATGATTCTATGATAATCAACTCGAACTCAATACTTACATTCCAAGGCTGATAACATCCAGGCCCTGGCAAACCAAGGGCTTCTAGGAGAAAGTGAGGACTGCAGATGCTGAAGATCAGAGCTTAAAAATGTGTTGCTGGAAAAACGCAGCAGGTCAGGTCATTCCTGAAGATGGGCTTTATGCCCGAAACGTTGATTCCCCTGCTCCTTTGATGCTGCCTGACCTGCTGCGCTTTTCCAGCAACACGTTTTTAAAATCAAGGGTTTCTGTCAGATTCTTGATATGCAGCTTTGTTCGAGTTTCTCATTTGCGAATCCTGTTGTAATATCCTGGATTGGAGTTTAGAAAATGCATTATTTTCAGTCAGGTCAGAAGTTCAGAAAAGAAAGACTTTTCTCGCGCTCCGAGTTATGATTCAGGATATAGAGAGTTATAGGTTTATACAGCATGGAAACCAACCCTCCCGTCCAACCAGTCCACACTGAACATAATCCCAAACTAAACTAGTTCCACCTGCCCGCTCCTGGTCTATAACCTTCCAAAGCATTTCCTTATTCATCTACTTATCCAAAATGTCTTTAAACATTGCAATTGTACCCATATCCTCTGGAAGTTCATTCCACATATGAATCACCCGTTGTGTAAACTAAAACTGCCCCATATGTCTTTTTTAAAATCTCTCTCCTCTCACCTTAAACATGTGCCCCATCCTAGGGAAAAGACAACTACCATCAACTCTATACTTCTCATTATTTTATAAACTTCTTCAAGGTCACCTCTCAACCTCCTCTGCTGCAGTGAAAAAAAAAAGTCCTAGTTTTTCTCAGTAACTGAAACCTTCCATACCTGGTAAGTCCCTTCTGAATCCTCCCCAGGTTAATAATATCCTTCCTATAAGTGGGTGTTTACAACAGGACACAGAATTCCTCACCAGTATCCTGAACAACCTCAACAGGACGTCCCAACTCCCAATACTCAAAGGACAGAGCAGAAAATGGTCAGCATGCCATACACCTTTGTCACCACCCTGTCTATATGTGATGCAGACTTCAAAAGAATTATGTACTTGACCCCTAGGTCCCTCTGTTCTACAGCAGTACCTAAATTTAAGACAATTGGCAGTATCTAAAAGGAAAAGCGATTTTTATGCAGAAACTAAGAACAAAAAATTGCTGGAAAAATCTCCGCAGGTCTGGCAGCATCTGTGGAGAGAAAGCAGTTCGCATTTTGAGTTCAGTGACTCTTCTTCAGAACTGATGGTAGCTAGGAAAATGTGGCATATTACACTGAAGACAGGAGAGAGAGGAGTACACAGTAGGTAGAGACATTGCCCAGAGGGACAGAAAGACAGTTAGCAGACAAAGGGACAGACAATGATAAGCCATGGAAGACTGAAAAGCTAATAATTGGAACCATTAGCAGGTAAAATTAGGTTGGCTATGCTGAAAGCTGCACATGTGATGATGACACATTTTGAGGTGTGGGGGTGGGTAAAGGACATTGAAGGAGGTGCCTAGGCCCAAACATTATTGGACTTGATATGGAATCCTGAAAGTTGCAGGGTCCTCAACACTTTAACTCCCCCTCCCACTCCACCGAGGACATGCAGGTCCTTGGACTCCTCCATCGCCAGAACATAACAACACGACGGCTGGAGGAGGAGCGCCTCATCTTCCACCTGGGAACCCTCCAACCACAAGGGATGAACTCAGATTTCTCCAGTTTCCTCAGTTCCCCTCCCCCCACCTTGTCTCAGTCAATTCCCTCGAACTCAGCACCGCCCTCCTAACCTGCAATCTTCTTCCTGACCTCTCCGCCCCCACCCGACTCCGGCCTATCACCCTCACCTTGACCTCCTTCCACCTATCACATCTCCATCGCCCCTCCCCCAAGTCCCTCCTCCCTACCTTTTATCTTAGCCTGCTGGACATACTTTCCTCATTCCTGAAGAAGGGCTTTTGCCTGAAACGTTGAATTTCCTGTTCCTTGGATGCTGCCTGACCTGCTGCGCTTTAACCAGCAACAGATTTTCAGCTCTGATCTCCAGCATCTGCAGACCTCACTTTTTACCCTCAAGTGGAAAGCCTCACTGGAGCACTGAACAGACCCAACTCAAATGTTTAGCCAGCGAACATTTGGTGTGGTGTATTGAAGTGGTAGGCTCCATCTCTACCAATCACATACCCCTTTCCCTCCCCACCAACTCCTAGTTTCAGAGAATCTCTACAGTGTGGAAGCAGGCCCTTTGGTCCAACAAGTCCACACTGACCCACTGAACAGTAACCCAGCCTATTATCTATATTTACCCCTGACCAATGCACCTAACCTACATATCCCTGAACACTATGGACAACTTAGCATGGCCAATTCACCCTAACCTGCACATCTTTGGATTGTGGGAGGAAACTGGAGCACCCAGGGGAAACCCATGCAGACACAGTGAGAATGTGCAAACCCCACACAGACAATGTGAGACTGTGTGCTAACCACTGAGCCACCATGCACTCCTTCACCATACCCTCTGCTAGTTACCATCAACTCTGAAGAATGAGTCACTGGATCCAAAACATCAACTCTCGACAGATGCTGCCAGACCTGCTGAATTTTTCCAGCAATTTATTGTTCAGTTCCTGACTTCCAGCAACCACAGTTCTTTGTTTTACTTTAATGTTCCATGACGTAGTGGGAAAAGGGGGAGCAAGCTTTGCTCCCCTTTCTTCATTGCACTGTTCAGCCTAATCGATCAGACACTGGGTGTGAAGGTTTCATGCAACTCGTTGGACAAGTTCCGTGACTACCTGGTCAGGTCCATGCCCCCCTGACGACCCACCCTCCCATCCTAGCACCTTCCCCTGCCACCGCAGGAACTGTAAAACCTGTGCCCATACCTCCTCCCTCACCTCCATCCAAGGCCCTAAAGGAGCCTTCCACATCCATCAAAGTTTTACCTGCACACCCACCAATATCATTTATGGTATCCGTTGCTCCCGATGCGGTCTCCTCTATATCGGGGAGACTGGACGACTCCTAGCAGAGCGCTTTAGGGAACATCTCTGGGACACCCGCACCAATCAACCACACCGCCCTGCGGCCCAACATTTCAACTCCCCCTCCCACTCTGCCGAGGACATGGAGGTCCTGGGCCAGACGCCTGGAGGAAGAACGCCTCATCTTCCACCTCAGGACACTTCAACCCCAGGGCATCAAATGTGGACTTCAACAGTTTCCTCATTTCCCCTCCCCCTAGTTCCAAACTTCCAGCTCAGCACTGTCCCCATGACCTGTCCTACCTGCCTATCTCCTTTTTCACCTATCCACTCCACTCTCCTCCCTGACCTATCACCTCCATTCCCTCCCCCACTCACCTATTGTACTCTATGTTACCTTCTCCCCACCCCCACCCTCCTCTAGCTTATCTCTCCATGCTTCCAGCTCACTGCCTGTTTTCCTGATGAAGGGCTTTTGCCCGTAACGTCGATTTTGCTGCACCTCGGATGCTGCCTGAACTGCTGTGCTCTTCCAGCCCCACTGACCCAGAATCTGGTTTCCAGCATCTGCAGTCATTGCAACCTCCTCCCAGTCACTGCCCCCTACAAAGATGGCGCTGTACATGCTGTTCCCCTGCCCCCAATAAAGATGGCAGCCGCTTTCCCTGTCACTGGCAGAGAAGCCTGGGCCGTCGTTCCCTCTGGTGTGGAGTGGGGGGGGGAAGACCTGGAAGTTTTATCCGGGGTTCGCGGCTGACATTAGGCGTTAAGAAACCCTTTCCACTCATCATGGTGCATGAGACCTGCTCCAAGCGTTGGCATTGGCAATGGCAAACCTGCCCCTGGTCCCAGCGGCACTGCGCATGCTCACTGCGACGGCGGACCACTTCACCCGGGGGGGGAAATGGGCGTGGCTTGAGCTTCAGTTTGGGTGGCTGTTACAACCACCAATGGGAATGAATGAGGGGCGGGACTGGAGGACTTGAGCCGCGCATGGTCCTCCAACCAATGGGGAGTAAATGATGGGCGGGACTAGAGGCTGGTCCTGCAACCAATGGGAGTGAATGAGAGGCGGGACAAGGAGGATCCTGACGGCGGGGCTGGTCTTCCACCAGTCTATCCCAGGTCCTTGAGCAGCCTCTGTGCTGCACAACAAGAGTTTGACCCTCACTTGTATCCAAGTAAAAAATGAGGTCTGCAGATGCTGGAGATCACAGCTGAAAATGTGTTGCTGGTCAAAGCACAGCAGGTTAGGCAGCATCTCAGGAATAGAGATGCTGCCTGGCCTGATGTGCTTTGACCAGCAACACATTTTCAGCCTCACTTGTATCCAAACTTAGAAACAATGTCCTCAGTTCCTCATCGAGATCGTTCATATATAAAGTGAATAGTTGTTTAAAAATCACACAACACCAGGTTATAGTCGAACAGCTTTGACAAAGGGTCAGTTAGACTCGAAACGTCAGCTCTTTTCTCTCCTTCCAGATGCTGCTAGACCTGCTGAGATTTTCCAGCATTTTCTCTTTTGGATCCGAATAAATCTGTTGGATATCTGATCGACATGGACGGGTTGGGGCGAAGGGTCTGTTTCCATGCTGTACATCTCTAGGACTCTATGACTATAACCTGGTGTTGTGTAGTTTTTAACTCTGCCCAGCCCAGTCCAACACTGGCTCCTCCAAATCAAATTGTGATTCCAACACTAATCCCTGCAGAACTCCACTTGTTCCTAGCTGCTATCTTCAGAAAGTCCTCTGTTTGTCTTCTGCCACTGCCAGACAGCCAATCCTTTATCTGTGGCAGTACGTTGCTCTTTACATCATGGATTCTTATGTATCTGCCTCCAATGTAGTATCTTGTTAAAAGGCCTTCTTAAAATCTAAATAGATCACGACCACTGATTCTTCTTTGTGTAACCCGCTCGTTACTGTCTTTGATTTAATTTGATTCGATTTATTATTGTCAAATGTACGGAGGTACAGTGAAAAGTTTGGTTTTGGGTGCCGCAGATTATACCATACAAAGTGCAATAGGGTAATAAAACAGAGCAAAGAATACAATATTGCAGCTGAAGAGAAAGTGAACAGACAGCAAGATCAACATGAAATGTAAAATTTGAGAAGTCTATTCAGAAGTCTGTTCATAGCGGAGAAGAAGTTGAGGCGTGACATGGAAATTTTACATTGAGGATAGGAGTTGGGAGGTCATGTTGTGGGTGTACAGGACACTGATTAGGCCACTTTTGGAATATTGCGTGCAATTCTGGTCTCCCTCCTATAGGAAGGGTATTGTGAAACTTGAAAGGGTTCAGAAAAAAATTACAAAGATTTAGATTACCTACAGTATGGAAACAGGCCCTTCAGCCCAACAAGTCCTCACTGATTTTCCGAAGAGTAACCTACCCAGACCCATTCCCCTACCTGTATATACTTCAACTAACGTACCTAACACTATGGACAATTTACCACAGCCAAATCACCTGACCAGCACATAGAATCATGGAGAGGTACAGCACAGAAACAGAACCTTCGGTTCAACTTGTCCATGCCGACCAGATATCCCAACCCAAATCTAGTCCCACCTGCCAGCACCCAGCTCATGTCCCTCCAAGCCTTCCTATTCGTATACCCATCCAGATGCCTTTTAATTATTGCAATTGTACTAGTCTCCACCACTTCCTCTGGCAGCTCATTCCGTAGACATACCACCCTCTGCACGAAAGAGTTGCCCCTTGGGTCTCTTTTATATCTTTCTCCTCTCACCCTCAACCTCTGCCCTCTCGTTCTGGACACCACCACCCCAGGAAAAAGACTTTGTCTATTTACCCTATCCAAGTCCCTCATGATTTTGTAAACCTCCATAAGGTCTCCCCTCAGCCTCCGACACTCCAGGGAAAACAGCCCCAGCCTGTTCAGCCTCTCCCTGTAGCTCGAATCCTCCAACCCTGGCAACATCCTTGTAAATATTTTCTGAACCCTTTCAAGTTTCACAACATCTTTCGGATGGGAAGGAGACCAGAATTGCACACAATATTCCAACAGTGGCCTAACCAATGTCCTGTACAGCTGAAATATGATCCCCCAACTCCTGTACTCAATATGCTGACCAATATAAGAGCATATCAAATGCCTTCTTCATTATCCTATCTATCTGCAACTCCACTTTCAAGGAGCTATGAACCTGCACTCCAAGGTCTCTTTGTTCAGCAAGACTCCCTTGGACCTTACCATTAAGTGTGTAAGTCCTGCTAAGATTTGCTTTCCCAAAATGCAGCTAAATTACACTCCATCTGTCACTTCTCAGCCCATTGGCCCATCTGGTCAAGATTCTGTTGTAATCTGAGGTAACCTTCTTCACTGTCCACTACACCGCCCATCTGCAAACTTACTAACTGTTCCTCTTATGCTCACATCCAAATCATTTATATAAATGATGAAAAATAGTAGACCCAGCACCGATCATTGTGGCACTCCACTGGTCACAGACCTCCAGTCTGAAAAACAACCCATCACCACCACTCTGTCTTCAATCTTTGAGCCAGTTCTGTATCCAAATGGCTAATTCTCCCTGTATTCCATGAGATCTAACCTTGCTAACCAGTCTCCCATCTGGAACCTTGTTGAGTGTCTTACTGAAGTCCATATAGATCACATCTACCACTCTGCCCTCACCAATCCTCTTTGTTACTTCTTCAAAAAACTCAATCACGTTTGTGGGACACAATTTCCCACTCACAAAGATATCTTTGGATTATGGGAAGAAACCCACACAGACAGAGGGAGAATGTACAAACTCCACACAGACAATCACCCAAGGTGGGACTCAAATCCAGGTCCCTTGGCTTGTGAGGCAGCAGTACTAACCACTGAGCCACCATGCCGCCCCGAGATGTTGGCGTGTTGGAGGCTGAGGGGTGACCTTGTAGAAGTTTATAAAACCATGAGGGGTGAAAATGTGTTGCTGGAAAAGCACAACAGGTCAGGCAGCATCCAAGGAGCAGGAGAATTGACGTTTCGGACATGAGCCCTTCTTCAGGAATGAGGAAAGTCCTCATTCCTGAAGAAGGGCTCATGCCCGAAACATAGATGCGCTTGCTCCTTGGATGCTGCCTAACCTGCTGCGCTTTTCCAGCAACACATTTTCAGCTCTGATCTCCAGCATCTGCAGTCCTCACTTTCTCCCAAAACCATGAGGAGGTATGGATTGGGTAAATACACAAGGTCCTTTCCCTGTGCTGGGGGAGTCCAGAACTAGAGGGCATAGGTTTAGGGTGAGAGGGGAAAGATATAAAAGACATAAGGGGCAACTTTTTCACACAGAGGGTGGTGTGTGTTTGGAATGATCTGCCAGAGGAAGTAGTGGAGGCTGGTACAATTACAACACTTAAAAGCCATCTGGATGGGGATGTGAATGGGAAGGGTATGCAGGGATATGGGCCAAATGCTGACAAATTAGACTAGATTAATTTAGGATTAATTCTGGATGAGTTGGACTGAAGGGTCTGTTTCTGTGCTAAGGATGGAGATGCTCCCCGTACCGGTCTATTCAGTGGCATTATACACTCTGGGATTGGCATTAGCCTCATCAGTCATTGTGACTTTTTTGAAAAATTCCAGCAAATTAGTCAAATGCAATTTCTCCTTTGGAAATCCATGCTGTTCTTCCTCAGCAACCCTCCTTTTCCCATGTGACTACTATTTCGGTTCCAATTAATTGTATCTGCTGGTTTCTCCACTACTTGAGCTTAAATTGTCTGTTCCGTCATTGCTAGGCCTGTCTTTACAACCTTTATTGGACAAGGACAAAACGCCTGCAATTCTAAAGTCTTCTAGCAACTCTCCTGGGTCCAGCAAAGACAGAAAGCCAAAGGCCAGTACCTCTGCAATTCCTCTCTCACATCCTTGGACACGTTTCATCCAATCCCGGTGCTTTGTTGACTTTAAATGTCGCCATCCTATCCTACACTTCTTCTTGATTATTTTCAACTAGTCCAGTGACAGAGCTATCTCCTCGGTCACCATGGTCTAGGGGTGCAGCTACATCTTTGGTAAAGACAACTGCAAAATTCCCATTTAATGCCTCAGCTATGCTTCATGCCTCACGTGTAAATACCATTTTTGATCCCTAAATCGTATTATTACCATACTTTTACTTTTGATCTGCTGTCTGAAGGATTCAGTAAGTAGGGATCAGAATGTGTTGTGGTGACTGAAGCCAATGAATTTCATCTTGTCAATTTTTAGTTCTAGCACTGGTTATGTGATAAGTAATTTGATAAACTAGGAAAAGTGGAAGAATATAGAGAGAGAGATGGTTGTGAAGTAGAGTTGAGCATTGTCAGTGTACATACAGTCATAAAGAGGCAGTGCCTCGAAAGCTAGTGCTTCCAAATAAACCTGTTGGACTATAACTTGGTGTTGTGTGATTTTCAACTTTGTCCACCCCAGTCCAACACTGGTACCTCCAAGTCATAAAGGTGTACAACACAGAAACAGGCCCTTCAGTCCAACTTGTCTGTGCAGACCAGATATCCTAAACCAATCTAGTCCCATTTGGCCCATATCCATCTATTCACATACCCAGCCAGATGACTTTTAAAATGTTGTAATTGTACCAATTTTCACGACCTCCTCTGGCATCTTGTTCCCTAAATGCACCACCCTCTGCATGACGACATTTGCCCCTCGGGTCTCTTTTTGCACTCACCTTAAATCTATGCAAACTAATATTGGACTCCCCTAGCCTAGGAAAAAGACTATGCAGCCTATCCATGTCCCTCATGATCTTATAAACCTCGAAACAATCCCTCAGCCTCTGACACTCCATGGGGGGAAAAAACCCCAACCTATTCAGCCTCTCCCTATAATTCAAATCCTCCAATCCCTGCAACGTCCTTGTAAATCTTTTCTGCACCCTCAACCTTTCAAGTTTAACAACATTTTTCCTATAACAGGAATTGAACGCAGTATTCCAAAGTGGTCTTAGCAATGTTCTCTATAGTTGCAACATGACATCACGACTCCTATCATCAATGCACTGACCAATGAAGGCAACCCTGTCAAGTGCCTGAGTCTACCTGTGACTTCACTTTCAAGGATCTATTTATCTGTACCCCTACGTCTCTTTGTTCAGCAATACACCCCAGGGTCCTGCCCGGGTTTGCCTTACCAAAATGCAGCACCTTGTATTTATCTAAATTAAACTCCATTAACCACGCCTTGGTCCATGTCATCAAGGTCCCATGGTGCTCTGAGAGAACCTTCTTCGCTGTCCACTACACCACCAATTTTGATGTCAGCTGCAAACTTAGTAACTGTACCTTCTATAGTCACAGCCAAATCATTTATATAAATGACCAAAAGCAGTCAGCCCAACATTGAACCTTGGCAGACCCTGCTAGTCACAGGCCTCCAGTCTGAAAAACAACTCTCTACTACCACCTTCTGTCATCTACCTTCAAGCCAATTTTGCATCCAATTGGCCAGCTCCCCTTGGATTCCACGTGAACTAACCTTACTGACCAGTCCATCATACAGAACCTTGTCGCGTGCTTTGCTGAAGTCCGAATACATAACAATTACCACCTTCTTCAATCTTCTTTGTCAACAGAAACGTGTTGACTATCCCTAACCAGTCCTTGCCTTTCCAAATGCAGGCATATCCTGTCCTTCAGAAACCCTTCCAGCACTTGTGCAATATATTTGTAAGGCTCATCAGTCTATAGTTCCCTGGGTTTGCCTTACTGCCTTTATTAAATAGTGGCACCACATTAGCCAACCTCCAGTCTTCCAGCATCTCACTCATGACTGTCAATAATAAGTATCTCAGCAAAGGGGCCCAGCAATCTTTTCTCTAGCTTCCCACAACGTTCTGGCATTCACATGATCAGGTCCAGGGGGTTTTATATACCTTTATGCATTTTAAGATCTCCAGCACCTCTTCTTCTGTAACATGGACACTTTGCAAGACACCACTATCTATTATCCCAGGATCTGTGGCTTTGATTTCTTTCTCCACAGTAAATACTAAGGTGAAATACATGGTGGCTCAGTGGTTAGCATTGGTGCCGCACAGTGTCAGGGACCAGGGTTCAATCCCAGCCTTGGACGACTGTATGTGTGGAGTTTGCACATTCTCCCTGTGTCTGTGTGGGTTTGCTTCAGTTTCCTCCCACAGTCCAAAAAATGTGCAGAATAGGTGAATTAGCCATGCTAAATGGCCCGTAGTGTTCAGGGATGCATGGGTTAGGTGCATTAGTCAGGGGGAAATGTAGGGGAATGGGTCCAGGGCAGGCTACTCTTCAGAGGGTCAGTGTGCACTTGTTGGGCTGAAGGGCCTGTTTCCACACTGTATGGATTCTATGAAATATTCATACATCTCCTGGGGTTTGACACACAGACCACTTTGTTGATCTTTACGGCACTCTGTTCTTTCTCTCGTTACTCTTTTGCCCTTCGTGTATTTGTGGAATGTCTTTGGCTTCTCCTTAACCCTATTTGCCAAAGCTATCTCATGTTCCTTTTTGCCCTCCTGATTTCCCTCTCTTACTGTCCTTATATTCCTCTCGGAATTCACTTGATCCCAACTGTCTTTACCTGACACATTCCATCTTCTTTTCCTTCACCAGAGCCTCAATTTCTGTGATGAAGGGCTTATGCCCGAAACGTCGATTCTCCTGTTCCTCGGATACTGCCTGACCTGCTGCGCTTTCCCAGCAACACATTTTTACCTCAATTTCTGGAGTCATCCAGCATTTCCTACACCTATCAGACCTAGCACTGTGCACTAAGAGTAACATATTGTCTCTGAACTGTCATTATCTCATTTTTAAAGGCCTTCCATTTTCCAACCCACCCTTTTAACTGTGAACAGAATATTGGTCTATGTAAAAACCATCGCACTATTTTTGGAGCATGTCACTTAGGGGTGGCACGGTGGTTAGCACTGCTGCCTCACAGCACCAGGCTCCCGGGTTCGTTTCCAGCCATGGGCAATGTCTGTGTGGAGTTTGCACATTCTCCCTGTGTCTAAGTGGGTTTCCTCCCACTGTCCAAAGATGAGCAGGTTAGGGTGAATTGGCCGTGCTAAATTGCCCATAGCGTGCAGGTTAGGTGCAGTGGTCGGGGTAAATGTAGGATAATATTATAAGGGAATAGGCCTGGGAAGGGTTACTCTTCGAAGGCTCGGTGCGGACTTGTTGGGTCAAAGGGCCTGTTTCCATACTGTAGGGATTCTATGAGGAAAAGGATGGACACAGGATAGATTTCAAGAGGAACCGAATACAAGACTTTGGAGAGGAAAGTGATGATGGAGTTGAGTTGGTAATTTGGAATGACAGTGGGATCAATTGATGGGTGATGATAGTGAATTTAAGCAGGAAGGGGGGCAGAGAGAACTGTAAACAATATGGGAAAGTTGGGTTGTCAGAATCTGAGAATCTGATCAAGGGAGCAGAGGTGGGTTTCATTGACAAGAGCGACTCGAACAGGGTAGGAGAGAAGAGGGAAGAGGAACTCGAGGAACCAGCAAGAAGGAATGTTGGAGGCAGTTTGGCCAAATGAAAGGACAATGGTCTCAATGTTAGTGTGAAAGAAGCTGTGCAAACTCCTTACACTTGCCTAGATTAGATTGGATTCCCTACAGTATGGAAACAGACCCTTCGGCCCAACAAGTCCACACTGACCCTCTGAAGAGTAACCCACCCAGAACCCCATATTTACCCCTGACTAATGCACATAACACAATGGGCAATTTAGCACAGCCAATTCACCTAACCTACACATCTTTGGACTGTGGGAGGGAACCGGAGCACCCGGAGGAAACCCACGCAGACACGGGGAGAATGTGCAAACTCCACACAGACTGTTGCCCGAGGCTGGAATCGAACCTGGGTACCTGGTGCTGTGAGGCAGCAGTGCTAACTACTGAGCCACCGTGCCCCCCCCCTTTATTGGAGGTAAGGATGGAGGAGAGCCCTTGTAAAGAATATAAATTGTCGGAGATTTTAAAAAGACGCAACAGCCTGTGTTTCGCAAAAAGCCGAATTACCTCGACCTTTATTCGAAACATCTGCTCTCCCGCAACTGGGCTGCGGCTTATGAACACCAGCGGAAATAGACTCCACCAGTGAACAAGGTTCAGTCCTGCATGTGATTAAACAACATCATCCAATCACCAGTGTCACTGGTGAACCCGCTGGTGGGTCAGCAGGCTGGACGAGGTGGTGAATCCCTTCCCGCACTCGGAGCAGGTGAACGGCCTCTCCCCGGTGTGAACGCGCTGGTGTACGGTGAGGTCAGATGACCGCCTGAAGCCAGCCCCGCAGCGAGAGCACCTGAACGGTCTCTCGTCGGTGTGAACCCGTTGATGGGACATCAGCTCCCCGGAACTTTTATAGCTCTTCCCACAGTCTCCGCATCTGAAGGGCCTTTCATTCTTGTGAACGCGCTGGTGCCTCAGCAGGTTGGACAGCTGAGTGAAGCCCTTCCCACACTCGGAGCAGGTGAACGGCCTCTCCCCAGCGTGGATCTGCTCGTGTCTCAGCAGGTCGGATGACCGGGTGAATCCTTTGCCACAAGCCGAGCAGCCGAAGGGTCTCTCCCCGGTGTGACTGCGCTGGTGGACAGTGAGGTGCGAGGATTGTCTGAACCCGGCGCCGCAGTGAGAGCAGCGGAACGGTCTCTCCCCGTTGTGAACCCGTTGGTGTTTCAGCAGGTGGGATGATCGAATGAATCCCTTCCCACACTCCGAGCAGGTGAAAGGCCTCTCGCCAGTGTGAAGCCGCTGGTGCGTCAGCAGTTCGGACGACTTTGTGAATCCCTTCCCACACTCCAAGCAGGTGAATGGCCTCTCCCCGGTGTGAGTGCGCTGATGGATTTCCACTTCGAAGGGGTAGTTGAAGCCCTTCCCACAGTCCCTGCATTTCCATGGTTTGTCCCCAGTGTGACTGCGCTTGTGCCTCGACAGGCCAGAGGAGCGGTTGAAGCCTTGCCCGCATTCAGAACAGGTGTACCTTTTCTCCCTACCGCGAATGGTGCTTTTCCCTTCCATGTCCAAAACCCGACAATAACTCAGATCCTGATGAAATGAGCGCCTCCGTCAATTCTTGGTGTTTCCTGCCTGAAAACTGTCCTGTTCCGAAGCCCTGGAAAATGCATTTAAAATAAGGCAAGAAAAAAATACGGCACTGAGAGAATCAAGTAGGAGAACGTGAGGATCGCAGATGCCGGAGATAGTGTCGAGAGAGTGGTGCTGGAAAAGCACAGCAGGTTCAGGCAACATCAGCTCCGATCCAGACATGAGCCCTTCATCAGGAATCGATTCCCCTGCTCCTCGGATGCTGCCTGTACTTTTCCAGAGCCACACTCTCAACACTGAGAGAATCCATAAACACAAAGGCAGGCTGGGCAGGGGAGGTGAAAGAATTTGGTAGTTTGTGAGGCAGGTGCTGGGGATAAACGTAACCGTGAAAGATGGCCTCAAAATCTGGAATGGAAAATTAACAAAATTAACATTTACTGTGAAATCTGAAAGAGAACACTTTGCTAAATTTAATACTTTGCTGAATCTTGCAGGTAGACAGCTCGGCTTTGCTGAACTTTGCAAACAGACAACCTGACCTTGCAAGCAACCAAATTCAGCAAAGTCAGGGGAAACATAAAAGACAGTAAGCAATTATATCAACAGCAAAGGGTTGAGCTCAAATGTTCCCAGCTCTTGTCCTTGAGCGCATAAGGCGTTTTTGCCAAGTGTATTGGGCCCGCAGCAGAGGTTACAATAAAGTTTTTTTTTGCTCTTGCCAGCATTTGATTCGGGTCGATTTGATTTCAACAAAAACCCACTGGTTTGTTGATGTCTTTCAGGGGAGGGTACCCAGTTTGGACTTACATAAGACTCTGGCCTCTCTGGGAGAAAGACAGCTGGAAGAGGAGAAAAGGGAGATAGACTTCAAACATCGATAACTCAACCAAATGTTTGACAGAATCTCTCAAAACCACAAAACACGGCCATTGGAAAGACACAAGAGGGAGAACAGATTTAACATTCCAAGTCCGACAGGACTCTTTCACAGACATTTTTTTCATATTTAACATCACACTGATCCTGCATGAGCTACTATTTGACGAAGCAATTCCCAACCTTGTGTCGATTTGGCCTGAAGAGACATTTCTACATTCACTCCTGAAAAGTCTGTCTCTCTTTTTCTGTCTGTCTATGTCCCCTCACCCTGGTTTTTCCAAACAGTGGTAATAGTTCTGGTTCCTTTCTTATTAACATCACTAGTTCTACTTTACATCCTGAAAGCTTTGATTAAATCAGCTTTTAACCTTTTGAATTTCAGGAATATATCCCTCAAATTAGGAAATTCTGGAAAACAAAATCAGCAGATATAGCAGCTTCTGCACAGAGAGAAACAAAGTCAACATTTCAAGTTTTTTTTTTAAGAATGTACAACGAGGTGAAACATTTTGGCACAAGGAATAGGGACAGTGGCTATATATTAAATTTGAGAGATGTATAGAGTGTGCAGGACTTGGGGGATAATGTGCAAAACCCTTAAAGGTAATGGGATATATTGAGAAAAGTTAGCAAAATATATGGCATCTTTGGCTTCATAAATAGAAGTTTATGAGAACAAACTCAGGGAAACTATACTGGCTGAATAAAGGAAATTTAGTTACACGGTTAGTTTGGGTTTGTTCAACTTTAAGAAAAGGATTTGGAGTGAGATTTCATAAAAGTGTACAAGATTTAAACAGAAACAAAATCAGAAGTTACTAGAAAAGCTCAGCAGGTCTGCCAGCATCTGTGAACAGAAATCAGAATGCTCTTTCCAGTGGATGATGCCACAAAGATTAGGGGATACATGTTTAAGGTGTTGGGAAAGAAAGAGCAGGTCAAGAATTATTCTTAATGCACTGACTGGCAATATGCAGAATCTGCTGCCTACAAGGGTGGCAAAATTGATTCTATTAATGACTGATGAAGAAAATTGGATGAACACTTGACAGGACATAAACTTGCACGGCTTTGAGTAAAGAGCAAGAGTTTGGGACTGTCTGGATCATCCTTCAGAGAGCTGGCATGGACTGAATAGGTTTAATGTCCACTTTCTGTACTATAATGAAGCTATGGCAGATTTACTTAACATCTGCTCACAGCCTAACCATACTGACGGTTTGGTCTAAATAGGACTGTGCATACTTTTACAACCACATTTGTATCTGAAATCTTTTCCGACAGAACGAACCTTTCTTTTTCCTTCCACTGTCAAATGCCGGTGATATCCAGGTCCTAGTTTGATCTTGATGTTAAAAAAAAAATCATTCAGGGACAAGACCCTCAGTGGCTACAGCAGTGATTCTTCCCAATCTCCAACTGCCCTGGAGAAAATAGTGATGAAGATCCTCCACTGCAGTCTTTAACGGGTAGTATACCACGGTGCTGTTACGAAGTGGTTTAGTTGGGAGTGTCCCGTCCGCGAATCCTTCCCATTCAACAACCTGCGAAAGTATTTTGCAAAACAAAATCCCTCACTGTCAGTCCAGGATAGAAATTCAAAACAACCATTGTTCTCGGTTTTGAGTTGGCTGCCTGTGAATAATCTCCTTCTAACCCCCTGCCAAAGAAAAACCAAATTCCCTCACTCACAGTTCAGGAGAAAAACTTAAAAGAGGTGAACATCTCTCCTGGTCTGAGTGACCTGTCACAGGCAGCGCATGCGCCCTGCTGCATATTGCCCCCTACAAATAGAGCGGCCACGCCAATGCCCCGCGGAACATTGACCCCAACAATGATGGCGACAGTAGCAGGGGTCCATCAGCTTCCCGGGACCTGCAGCTATTTTCCCATTTGCTGCAAGCGGAAGGACCGGGAGTTCCTGATTTGGATCTGATCACCCACATCGGGTGTTTGTGAGCCCTCTAAGGTCTCGGATTCATTTGCACTCCCCGTTGTTCCTCTACTGGCTCTTTTTCCTCCTTCGGCTCCTGCACTTGCCCAGACTTCAGCCTTTTGCGTCTGCGCAGGAGCTACGCACGAGGGTGGACGGTCACGCGCCTGTCCCACTCCAGCTCCGCCCCTCTATGCCTATTGGCCGCAACCATTGCCAGCCACGCGGACCCGTTTGTGAGGGAACGCGTCACCCGAAGCGACTGATCGTTCCCAGCGTTTTCTCCTGTCCACTGGAGTTGCAGGCTTTGCGTCTGCGCAGGGTTTCGCTCGTGTGTGGACGGTCACGTGCCTTTCACCCAGTCTGGGGCTCGTCCCTGCAGCCCCGCGCTCCCCCTCTATGACTATTGGCCAGAAGCACTGTCAATCACCCGGACCCGATTGTGAGGTAATGCTGACGTTGGCCGAGGTGACCCTGAGTTCTGATTGTTCCCAGCGTTTTCTATTGTCCCGCTGGGGGGCGGGAGAGGTCAGGTATCCCATGATCAGGTTGCTGTTTACTGACCTCCCTAAGGCAGGGATTAGCTCCTTCACTGACTCCCAAGGTACGGATTGGCGTCTGTACTGTTCCCAGGATTGGGGTTTGCAGAACAGAGTACAGCACCTTCTGTGTCCCCAGAACAGGGATTAGCACATTTACTTTGAAGGAGAAAAATCCGCCTTCTATCCCGAATCCCTGTTGCCATAAAATATAGGAGCAGAAGTAGAGCATTGAGCCCATCAAGGTCTGCTCTGCCATTTGATAATGGCTGATCATGGTGTGGGATATAGGTAAATTAATGTTACTTCTGCAATTATAATTGATTATATAAAAATAAGTGAACTCACACCAGTGTGCAATTGTTTCAGCCAAGAGCTGAGTCAACAAGAATGGAAACTATGTGGAGGAAATGCATAATTTTTTTTGTATTAGCTAAAAATGTATGCAAGAAAGAAACAGGACTGTAAAACAATGGTAGATAAAACAGACACTAGATAAGATGCTGTGAAGAGAGGCAGTTAAACTAGATATGCCTGTATAAACAGCAGGTATAAACATTTGTTTCCCACTTTTACAGAAACACAGGAACAAACCCCAATTAAAAGGTTTTAGTGATAAGATGCTGTGAGGGGCAGCACAGATGGAAGGAGTAGATAATGGTAAGGCAAGGATGTGCCCACAGCAGGATGAGGTCAAATGGCCTTGGGAGAACAGGAATGAGCATTTTGTCACAGACAAGGCCAGATAAGACACGAGATAAACAGGAGTAATGGGTACCGGTCTTAGGGAAGTGGAGGATGTAAACCGGGGGGAACAATGAAATAAGGAAAAAAACTAATAGGAACCAAATTCTATAAATATTGAGTGCTTGTTGAATTCAGTGTGTTTTGTGGACATCACACCCACTTGCAAGTGTAAAATAAATGACACTCCTGATTCAGATCTTGTCTCGGACTGAAATTATTGAAGTGAGTGAGCTTTGTTTCTCACAATGGTTTGCAAACACATTCTCCTGCCTCCTTTCCCTCATGAAGCAAGAAGCTATGTATATCTGTCTTAAACATACTCAATGACTTGGCCTCCACAGCCCTCTGTGGCACTGAGGACGGCAGAGTCACCATCACCTTTTGGCTGAAGAAATTCCTCTTCAACATAGTTCTAAAGGGTCGTCCCTTCAACCTGAGGCTATGTCATGGGTCCTAAACTCTCCTACTAGAGGAAACTAAAACAATTGGGTGGAGGATTGTGTTCTGACCCTTTATTTTCATGTGGAGAATCCTTAACACTGATCCAGCTCCCACAGAGCCAGCTGTCAGAGTGAACAGGGTGTCTGACAATCCTGTTCATTCTTTTTTTCCTTCCCCCACACATGACCGGTGTTCATCCAATTCTGCCTCTAATACGGATGTTAGGCAGTAGTGCTTATTTTACCCCAGCACCCATGTTGTGTGTGCAGATGGCAGACACAGTGGAAAAATAACAAGCAAATAAATCTTTATTTATATTCCACCACCAGGAAAAAAGAAAACACCCGAGTGGCTAGTGACAAGCAGTGCCCTTCTCCAGAGAGGGCAATGTTGCGTGATCAAAAGGTGAACGGGAGGGGGCAGGGATTAAATCAAAATAGATTTGGAGGGGGAAATAAAACATTCCACTCCCTGCGATGCCCATCTCTCCCTGAAAATCTCAAGGGTGTTGGTGGAACAATCCTGTTCAAATCTGTCATCCAGGGCTCCCCGGTTTAATAGCACCAATCACGGAACTCATATTCTGGCTGATCTCATTACAATTACTACATTCCTCCCTCTTTCAGTCCAAGGACATAGGCTGATCCTTTCTCTTTAGCTCCTCCAGGAGTGTTTCCCCACTGGTTCAGGCTCATCCAACTCTGCCTCTGATACAGATTAAATGTAATACGCAGTAGCTCATCTGTTGTGCACGGACCGTCTTGGAAGACCCATTCTCATTTTTCAGTGACGACATCCACTGTGTCCAACTCAGATTTCGAGGTATCACCAATCTTGATAGAGGAGTAGACACATGGATTATGGAACCGTCAGAAAGGCTGTCGGGGTGCAGGGCATGTTTTGCCCTTGCACTGTCTGCAAGTTTGCAGTTTTCATATGGTCCACATGCTTGTTGAGAACTGTTGCATCAACTCGAACTATATATGTCAATGGACCTGAGCTAGCATCCTCTTGCCACTGCAAGGCCATTCCTGTGGCCCCTACACCAAACTTCAATGCCTGAAGTAAACTGTCTGTCCCACTTAGCAGGGTCTTGTGACCAGCCATGCCATTCCTGATGGCTGTCTCTATCACCAACCCCCTCCCTCAAAAATCTGGGAGGATCAGATTTGACCTGATGTGGAGTCTCCTCCTCATTTGCAACTCTGCTGCAACCATCCCTATAGTTGTATGAGGGTTGGTCCTATAAACAAATGGGAACTGGGACTGTTTGATAGCTAGAGAAGCTGTAGGCTGTTTAATAAGCCTGCCTTCAAGGTTTGGACAGGTCTTTCTGCCCGACCATTGGATGAATGATGGTATGGAGCTGTGCTTATATGTTGGATACCATTCGACTTTAGAATTAGAAGCCCAACAGTGTGGAAACAGGCCCTTAAGCCCAACAAGTCCCTCCGAAGAGTAACCCACTCAGACCCATTCCTCATCCCTATATTTACCCCAGACTAAAGCACCTAGCCTACACATCCCTGAACACAGAGGAAACCGGAGCACCTGGAGGAAACCCACACAGACACGGGGAGAATGTGCAAACTCCACACAGTCAGTCGCCTGAGGCGGGAATTGAACCCAGGTCTACAGGCGCTGTGAGGCAGCAGTGCTAACCACTGTGCCACCGTGCCGCCCACGATGCCACCGTGCCGCCCACGGTGTTTGCGAATTTGTTTGGCCATTTTGCTGGCTTTTCAAGCCCTTCTTCAGCTCCCCACCTCCACCACACGAGCTATTCCTCCACCTATCTTTGCGTCGTCTGCAAATGCAGCCCTTAGTTCCTTTGCAACACGGTTAACGTGTAACGCGAATAAGTTGTGGTCCCAACACTGACCCCTGCAGAACTCTGCTGCCATCCTGAATGTCAGTACCTTGCTCCCAACACCACGGGCTCTTATCTTATTCAGCCATCTCTTAGGCAGCACCTTGTCAAAAGGCCTTTTGGAAATCCCTTTGTTTTACTTTGTCTAACCTGCTGGACACCCCTCCAGGGATATCTCTATTATCCCTACAGAATCAAACACTTTGGCCCATTGAGTCTGTACTAGCAAAAAATATACATACTATTATCTATATTGTCCCATTTTCCCTCTGGCTCTGCTGTACTCCCTGCTGGTGTCTCTCTTCGATGGAGTCTCACCATTTCTCTCGGTTTCCCTTTGAATCTCCCACACTGCATCCAGAAATGCCCTGATTTTATTAGAGTGGGAGCACATGGGTCTGCAGGGGGAGGTATTACACTTTGGTAGTGCAAATTAGGACTTATACAGTTAATGGTAGTGTTGTAGAACAGAGAGACCTGGGGGTTCAGGAACATAGTACTTGGAGATTTGAGTCACTTGTAGGTTGGGTGGTTTTTTGCACACTTGTCTTCATTGCTCAGACAGCTGAGTACAGAGGTTGGGGCATTATGTTGAGGGTATACAAGACATTGGTGAGGCCTCTTCTGGAGCACGGTGTGCAGTTCTGGCCACCCTATTACAGGAAGAATATTATTAAACTGGAGAGAATTCAGAAAAGACTTACAAGGATGATGCAGCCGGGAATGGAGGGTTTGAGATATTAAAATAAAAAAGACATGACCCACTCTCACGAGTATCCTCACGTACAGATGAGGAAGGACACCACTTCAACTGGGACAACACACCCATCCTAGGACAAGCCAAACAGAGACACGCACGAGAATTCCTCGAGGCGAGGCCGGAACTCTATCAACAAACACATCAACTTGGACACCATTTACCACCCTCTGAGAGAAAGAACAGGAAATTACAGCACCAACACAGGAAATGACATTACCAACACAGGAAATGACATTGCCAACCCAAGAAAGCCTAAACACATCAATAGAAAGTGAGTTATAACACGAGTCCTTTACTGGAAGCTCACTGATGATGTTACCGAGTGCAGTGACGAAACATCTGAAAACAAACCTTCCAGCTCAGTGAGCAAACTTACATCCAGAACCTCAACCTGAGCGTCAAATCTTCTCAAAACTTGCTGAAATAAAAATAGATTGGCAAGACTGAGACTCTTTTTCACTGGAGCGTAGAAGATTGAAAGGTGACCTTGTAGAGGTTTATAAAATCACGAGGGGTGTTGATAAGGTGAATGGCAAGGGTCTTTTCCCTTGGGTGGGGGAGTTCAAAACTAGGGGGCGAATGTTTAAGCTGAGAGGAGAAAGATTTAAAAAGGACATGAGGGGCACCTTTTATTTTAATGCAGAGGATGGTTCATGTGGGGAATAAACTGCCAGAGAAAGTGGTGAGTGCAGATATAGTTACAATGTTTGAAAGACATTTAGATAAATTCATGAACAGCAAAGGTTTGTAGGGATATGGGCCAAGTCCAGGCAGGTGGAACTAGTTTAGTTTGGGCACATGGTTGGCATGTACTGGTTGGACCAAGGGTCTGTTTCCATGCTGCATGGACTTATGGTAAGAGATTGTTCTCTCACCAGACCAGGGTTGGACCTTGCACATCTTTGCTTGTACTCCCCTATCCATGTGGACCTTCCCCATCCATCCAGCTTTCCCCGTGTCTCATCCCACTCATACAGAAAGTGTCAGGCCACGTTTCTAGTCTTGCAGGTGAGGTCATCGAGGGAAAGTTGCTGGAGAAGGTACTGAGGGATAAAATCTATATTTGGAAAAGAATAGGCTTATCAGTGATAGGCGACATGGTTTTGTGTGGGGGAGATTGTGCCTTACCAACTTCATAGAGTTCTTTTGAGGAAGTGACCAAGTTGATAGATGAAGGAAGGGCTGTAGATGTAATATACATGAACTTTAGTAAGGCGTTTGATAAGGTTCCCCATGTTAGACTGATGGAGAAAGTGAAGTCATATGGTGTGCAGGGTGTTCTATCTAGGTGGATAAAGAACTGGTTGAGCAACAGGAGACAGAGTAGTAGTTGAAGGGAGTTCCTCGAAATGGAGAAAGGTGACCAGTGGTGTTCCACAGGGGTCAGTATTGGGGTCACTGTTGTTTGTAATATTCATAAATGATCTGGAAGAGGGTATTGTTGGTCTGATCAGTAAGTTTGCAGATGACATGTAGATTGGTGAAGTAGCAGAAAGCATAAGGGACTGTCAGAGAATACAGGAGGATATAGATAGACTGGAGAGTTGGGCGGAAAAGTGGCAGATGGAGTTCAATCCGGGCAAATGTGAGGTGATACATTTTGGGAAGTCTAATTCTAGAGTGAACGATACTGTAAACGGAAGAGCCTTGGGAAAAGTTGATGAGCAGAAAGATCTGGGAGTTCAGGTCCATTGTACCCTGAAGTTGGCTGCACAGAGTGGTCAAGGAGGCATATGGTATACTTGCCTTCATCGGCCGGGTATTGAGTATAAGAGCTGGCAGATCATGTTAAAAACTGTACAAGACATTGGTTCGGCCGCATTTAGAATCCTGTGTACAGTTCTGGTCGCCATATTACCGAAAGGATGTGGACACGTTGGAGAGGGTGGGAGAAGGTTTACGAGGATGTTTCCTGGTATGGAAGGTGCGAGCTATGAAGAGACGATGAATAGGTTAGGTTTATTTTCACTAGAAAAAAGGAGATTGAGGGGGGACCTGATTGAGGTGTACAAAATCATGAAGGGTATAGACAGGGTGGATAGAGACAAGCTTTTTCCCAGGGTGAAGGATTCAATAAAGAGAGATCACACTTTCAAGGTGAGACGTGGAACGTTCAAGGTTGACATACGTGGCAAGTACTTCACACAGAGGGTGGTGGGTGCCTGGAACGCGTTGCCAGCAGAGGTGGTAGAGGCAGGCACCGTAGATTCATTCAAGGTACATCTGGACAGATGCATGAGTAGGTGGGGAGCAGAGGGATACAGATGCTTAGGAATTGGTCGATAGATTTAGACAGTGGATTTGTTTTGGCTCAGGCTTGGAGGGCCGAAGGGCCTGTTCCTGGGCTGTAAATATTCTTTGTTCTTTGACAATATGGCAACTTGCAATTCTTGTGTATTGGGGTTGACTCGGAGATAATCTTTGCCACACAATAGTTTACAACACGATAGTCCCACCAGGGGGTACATGAGCTCTTGATTTTCCCGCTGACTCTGACTTCAGAAGGAGCTTTGGAACAGTTGTCTGCTGAGTGCAGGAACGTGATTACTGCAGCCATCTTAGTGGGGTGTTTCAAAAAGCATTCACTAAAGATATGTACTAGCATTAGTTTTAATCCATTTGTGGCAATATGTATGAGGAAAGGCAAGTGTTCCAACAAGATCCTGGAGAATTCTACTACAATGCTTGCTTTAGCCCTTCAAACATGCAGTAACCATTTCTGTCAATTGGCTATTTCCATATCCATGTTGCTCCTGTCCCCTACTCCACAATCTCTAACTTTGAGTATGGGTCTGTTCGGTAGCAAATCAGTCCGCATGCATGACACCAACTGCACCGTCCTTAGCAACTGTCCCTGCCACCTCTTCGCAAAACTCCAGCACGATAGTTAATGCAATTTTCCCCGAATTAGCTCTTCTTAATTATGCAGAAATTCTCCATGTGGTCATCTATTTTCTGCCATGTCTTGTTTCTCAGGGTTTCTCACTCACTGAGGTCAAGCTGACTCGGGAGCTGTTGACTTCATGTTTACATACTTTCCTGAACCTGACATCTGCAAGTCTCCAGTACTCTGCCAACACTGCCGAATGTCAGGAAAGGCTGGACAATGGAGCTACGGCCTCCACAATATTCACTCTGACTTTCTCCAGTGTCCCTGGGGGCACCGTAGCCATACCCAGTGCTTTTATTGACTTTAAGACCAGGCAACTTATCCAAAACTTCCTCCTCAACAATTAAAACCCTTTCAAGAGTTTCAAAATGAACACCAAAACCCAATCATTGTCATTACTCGTGAACTCTCTGGTGTCTCAGCAGATTGGATGACTGAGTGAATCCCTTTCCACTCTCAGAGAGAGTGAATGGCTTTTCTCCCATGTGAACGTGCTGCTGCTTTAGTAAGTGGGACGGCTGAGTGAATCCCTTCCCACGGTCAGTGTAAGTGAATGGGCTCTCCCTGGTCTGAGCTCACTGGTGTATGCTGAATTGCACCCTCTTGAACCCTCTTCCACAGTGTGTGGTCTCTCGTCCGAATGAACATCGTTACGACAGGGGGCAAACCCTTCTGCTAATTTAAACCTCGCCTCGTAATCTGTTAAAATTATGAGTGACAGAGAACTACCAATTCCCCTATTTAAAGAAAAAAATTAACAAGTTAAAAAAAACATTAAATAGCTACTGTCTACACTGTAAACGCCCTTTATCTGATCAATTTATCTACCTCCCACTCTACAACAATATACTGATCCGATAAGCCCCCCCTCCCCGATTAAGTTTAACAAAAAATTATAATTTCAAAACCAGGGTTGATGTTCCTCTGTAGATTTTCCTGGGTCATCTTTTCTTTGGTCTTCTGCTGCACAGATTTCATATGATCAGGTACCTGCGATTCTGCGGGTGCTCTTTGCTGCTCTGGCTAATTGTTCAAAACACATGATTTTTATAACCCAAATCATTGGAGTGTCTCATTGGTTGAATGTCATCAAAACATTAAAATTCAAATATGATTGGATTTTCGTATCTTGGGGCATAACTTAAACTGATTGGCTGAATTTGTGGTGTACCATGGCAACTCAGCTCCAGCTATTTCTTTCACAGCCCAATGTTACATTTTTAAATTGTTCAGCACACTCTGTGCTTGCAGTCAGTCCTTGCCAGCTTTCACTCTCTCTTAAAGCCACAGTGCACACCTACACCTTCATAACAACATATTGATGAGACACCAGTTGCCCAGAACTTTTGTAGCACTTCTCGCATTCTGGGACATTGTGAACTCACTGGTGTGCCAGCAGGTCGAATGAAGCAGTGAATCCCTTCCCACACTTGGAGCAGGTGAACGGGCTGTCCCTACCACGCACTTGCTGGAATGACAGCAAATGGAACAACTGGGTAAATCCCTTCCCACACTCACAGCAGGCGAGCATCTGCTCTCTGGAGTGAACACGCTGGTGTGGGAGGCAGGTTAGATGATTGACGGAATCCCTTCCCTCCAGACAGCTGAATGACCAGTGTGGACCCGCCGGTGTGCCGGCAGGTAGGATGCCTGGGTGAAATCCTTCTCACACTCAGAGTCACTGAACAGCCTCTCCCTGATGCGTGACTGTGTTGATGAGTTTTGACATCTGATAGGGAACTGAAACCCTTCCCAACAAACCGCAAATTTCCGCAGTTTCTCTCTGTTGTGACCGCCTTTATGTTTTGACAGGCCAGATGAACTAGAGAAGCCACTGCCACATTAAACAGGGTTTCTTCCCATCCGAACGGTGCTTTCTGCTTCCATGTTCAAAATCCGATGGTATCCAGGCTATGATAATGGGGGTGACTGTCAGATCGTGAGGCGGTGTTTCATTTGAATTTCCTACTACAAATTCTTCTAATTCGCTGTGAAGTTGATATAAAGCATAAAGAGAAAGGAGTGAGAGAGATTATGGGAATACACACTCAATCCTTCAGGAAAGGGGACCTGCTGTTCTATCTGAACTTACACAGGGATGTTCTCAATGGAGAGTTTTTTAAAATACAGAGTTCAGTGATGAAGGTGCAGAAAGCGGCTTGCTGAAAGAAAACAGAGGGTTGTAGTGGATGGAACATGTTCACCTTGGTGTCCAGTTACTAGCGGCGTACCGCTGGTGTTGGGTCCACTGCTGTTCATCATTTTTATAAATGACCTGGATGAGGGCTTAGAAGGGTAGGTTAGTGAATTTGTGGACGACACTAAGGTCGGTGGAGTTGTGGATAGTGACGAAGGATGTAGTAGGTTGCAGAGAGTCATAGATAGGATGCAGAGCTGGGCTGAGAGGTGGCAAATGAAGTTTAATGTGGACAAGTGTGAAGTGATACAATTTGGACGGAGTAATCGGAATGCAAAGTACTGGGCTAATGGTAAGATTCTTGGGAGTGCAGATGAGCAGAGAGATCTCGGTGTCCATGCGCACAGATCACTGAAAGTTGCCACCCAGGTTGACAGGGTTGTGAAGAAGGCATACAGTGTTTTGGCCTTTATTAATAGAGGGATTGAGTTCCGGAGCCAGGAGGTTATGCTCCAGCTGTACAAAGCTCTGGTATGGCCACACTCGGAGTATTGTGTACAGTTCTGGTCACTGCATTATAAGAAGGATGTGGAAGCTTTGGAAAGGGTGCAGTGGAGATTTACCAGGATGTTGCCTGGTATGGAAGGAGTGTGTTACGAGGAAAGGCTGAGGGAACTGAGGCTGTTTTCATTAGAGAGAAGAAAGTTGAGAGGTGACTTAATAGAGACATACAAGATAATCAGAGGATTAGATAGGGTGGACAGGGAGAGCCTTTTTTCAAGTATGGGGATGGCAAACATGAGGGGACACAACTTTAAAGTGCGGGGAGATAGGTATAAGACAGATGTCAGAGGTAGTTTCTTTACTCCGAGAGTAGTAAGGGTATGGAATGCACTGCCTGCAACGGTAGTAGATTCGCCAAGTTTAAGTGCATTTAAGTCGTCATTGGACAAGCAAATGGACGTACATGGAATAGTGTAGGTGGGATGGGCTTCAGATTAGTATGACAGGGCGGCGTAGCATCGAGGGCCGAAGGGCCTGTACTGCGCTGTAATGTTCGGTGTTCTATGTTCGAAGTTCTAATTTAATATAACTACAACTGAACTGGAATGTTCACAGAAACCCTCAGCCTTTACCAACTAGAAGGACCGAGATAGCAGGTGGATGGCAACACCACCACCTTCAGGCCACGCACTGTCCAGACCTGTCTGACAGTGAAGGGTGGCACGGTGGTTAGCACTGCTGCCTCACAGCGCCAGGGACCCGGGTTGGATTCCGGCCTCGGGCTACTCTCGGTGTGGAGTTTGCACGTTCTCCCTGTGTCTGTGTGGGTTTGCTCCGGTTTGCTCCCACAATCCAAAGATGGGCGGTTTAGATGGCCATGCTAAATTGTCCACAGTGTTCAGGGATGTGTAGGCTAAGTGAATTAGCCGGGGGGAAATGTCGAGTTTATAGGGTAGGGGAATAGGTCTGGGTGGGTTACTCTTCAAAGGGCCAGTGTGGACTTGTTGGGCCGAAGGACCTGCAGGGATTCTATGATTCAGTACTGGATGAGCAGAAATTTCCTCCATTTAAATGTTGGGAAGACTGGTGTTATTGTCTTCAGTCCCCGCTACAAACCCACTCCCTCACCACCGATTCTAATCCCCTTCCTGGCAACCAAGGCTGAACACACTAAATGGGGGTCATCCTTGCAGGACCAATAACCACGCAATAACATTGTGGGGAAATGACTGAGATGAGGAAAAATGTCTTCACCCGGAGGGTAATGAACCTGTGAAATTCCCTTCCACAGAAAATGGTGGAGGCCAAGAAGCTGAAAACATTCAGGAAATAAAAGAGACGCTTGTAAAACAGAAAATTAAAGGCACCAAGGTCTGAGGAGAAAGCAGGAATATAGCATTGAGATGGAGGATCAGCCGTGATAAAATATTGAATGGTGGAGCAGTTCCAAACAATCAAATTGCCTACTCTTTCTCTTAATTTTGCAGTACGGTGGCTCAGTGGTCAGCACTGCTGCCTCACAGCGCCAGGGGGTCGGGTTGGATTCCAGCCTTGGGCGACTGTCTGTGTGGAGTTTGCACATTCTCCCCGTGTCTGTGTGGGTTTCCTCCGGGTGCTCCGGTTTCCTCCCACAGTCCAAAAGATGGGCAGGTCAGGGTGAATTGGCCGTGCTAAATTGCGCCACAGTGTTCAGGGATGTGTAGGTTAGGTGCTTTGGTCTGGGGAAAATGTAGAACAATAGGATAGGGGAATGGTGGGTTAGTCTTCGGAGGGTTAGTGTGGACTTGTGGGGCCAAAAAGCCTGTTTCCACACGATTGGGATTCTATGATTCCACAATGTTTTTCGAATTACTGCAGTTCTTTTACAGTACTGCCAGGACTAGAAAAATGTCTTAAGGTGTTGCACTGAAGTTTTGACATTGCATGGCATCGCTATCACTGAATTCCCTGCTGTCAATATTCTGGTGGCTACCATTGACTAGAAGATCAACTGGTGGGTTTGAGTTATGGGGCTATAAAATTATGAGGGGGCGTGGATAGAATGAATAGCCAAGGTCTTTCTCCCAGGATGGGGGAGCTCAAAACTAGTTTTAAGGTAAGAGGGAAGCTTTAAGGTGAGAGGAAAGTTTCAAGGTGAGGAGGGGGAATGATATAAAAGTGACCCTAAAACTGGCAACGTGTTCATGAAGAGGGTGATGCATGTATGGAATGAGCTGCCAGACGAAGTGATGGAGGCTTTTACAATTACAATATGTAAAAGGCATCTGGATGGGTATGTGAATAGGAAGGTTTTAGAGGGACTTGGCCAAATGGTGATTTTAATAGATTAATTTAGAATATCTGGTTACTGTGGGCTAGTTGGATCAAAGGGTCTGATTCTGGGCTGTACAATTCCATGACTCTATACCCTGGAGGTGTGGATTCACTGTCCCACCTGCTCGGAGATGCATAATAACATCTGTGAACAGGTTGTTAAAACATATATAAATACAATGCCAACAAGAGGAGGTCAGAGACTTGGAATATTGCAGCAAGCATGTTAGTTCCTGACTTCACAAAACTTATCCACCATCTCTAATGCACAAGTCAGGACTGCAATGGAATACTCCCCACTTGTCTGCATGAGTGCAGCTCCAATAATACTCAAGAAAATTGACAACATCCAGTACAAAGCAGCCAGCATGATTGGCGCTACATCCGCAAGCATTCACTCCCTTGATCACCAATATTCAGTAGCAACAGTGTGTACTATCTACAATATGCACTGCAGAAGTTTACCAAAGATTCTTGAAGACAGCATGTTTGAAACCGTTGACCATTCCAACCCAAGAGGTCAAAGGTCACAGATACATGAGAACACCACCACCTGCCTGTTCCCCTCCAAACCACTCACCATCCTGACTTTCAAATATGTTGCTGTTCCTTCATTATCACTGGGATGAAATCCTGGAATTCCCTCCATAATAGCATCATGGCTCTACCTACTACACACGGACTGCAGCAGTTCAAGAAGGCAGCTCAGCACCACAATGCCCACAACGCAGAAAAGAATAAAAAAAAATAGACAGCTCAAGTATACGGAGATTTCAAAAGTATTGAGCTTTCTTTAGAGTGCAGCCTGAACTCAGTGAACGAGCCTGTTTCCACAAGTCTCTTGGACAGCCAAGGACGATCTCCCCTGGTAACATGTGGAAAGTTGCCAAGAGGAAACATTTGGGAGCTCATCAGGTGTGCAAGAAAGAGCTCACTGGTGATGAGTATTTGTAAAGGATAATCCTGGGGAAAAATGTCTTTTAGCTGTATATGAGAAAGTTTGTGAGAAGGCTTGTAGCTCGGGTGCTCGTTGTTGTGGTTCTGTTCGCCGAGCTGGGAGTTTTTGTTGCAAACATTTCGTCCCCTTTCTAGGTGACATCCTCAGTGCTTGGGAGATTCCTGTGAAGCGCTTCTGTGCTGATTCCTCTGGCATTTATACTGGTTTGAATCTGTCGCTTCCGGTTGTCAGTTGCTGTCCGCTGCAGTGGCCGGTATATAGGGTCTAGGTCGATGTGTCTGTTGATAGAATTTGTGGATGAGTGCCATGCCTCTAGGAATTCCCTGGCTGTTCTCTGTTTGGCTTGCCCTATAATAGTGGTGTTGTCCCAATCGAATTCATGTTGTTTGTCATCTGAGTGTATGACTACTAAGGATAGCTGGTCGTGTCGATTCGTGGCTAGTTGGTGTTCATGGATGCGGGTTGTTAGCTGTCTTCCTGTTTGTCCTATGTCGTGTTTTGTGCAGTTCTTGCATGGGATTTTGTACACTACATTGGTTTTGATCATGCTGGGTATCGGGTCCTTTGTCCTGGTGAGTTGTTGTCTGAACGTGGCTGTTGGTTTGTGTGCTGTTATGAGTCCTAGTGGTTGCAGCAGTCTGGTGGCAATTCAGAAATGCTCCTGATGTATGGTAGTGTGGCCAGTCCTTTGGGTTGCGGCATGTCCTCATTTCGTTGTCTTTCCCTTAGGCATCTGTTGATAAAATTACACGGGTATCCGTTTTTGGGGAGCACCTTGTATAGGTGTTCTTCTTCCTCTTTTTGTAGTTCTGGTGTGCTGCAGTGTGTTGTGGACCTTTTGAATAATGTCCTGATGCAACTTCGTTTGTGTGTGTTGGGGTGGTTGCTTTCATAGTTCAGGACTTGGTCTGTGTGTGTGGCTTTTCTGTATACCTTCATGGTGAATTCATGAAGGTGTATGAGAAAATCCTTCCAGACTCTCAGATATGTAGAACCATACAACACCTCTGCGCTGTCCCTGACATCAGCTTTGCATTTTCTTCTGCAATAAACATTAAAATGCCAGGCCGTAATCAGCCACAGAGCCAATACAAGTAAATGGGATGAGTTCAGTTTGGTGTCTGTTGGTCGGCGTAGACATGGGATCTATTTCTATGCTGTATGACTCTTTTTTGACTGTAAGCTTATATTACACTGCCCTTTGGGTGTATGTTGAGTGACTGACCACCAACGTGTGGAAATTACTATGTTAAAAAATCACACAACACCGGTTTATAGTCCAACAGGTTTATTTGGAAACACTAACCTGTTGGACTATAATCTGGTGTTGTGTGATTTTTAACTTTGCACACCCCAATCCAACACTAGCATCTCCAAGTCATAAATTACTATGAACCTACAAACCACTCTGGGATGTTGTCAATCCTTTAGCAGAGGAGGTGGGGTTACGTGGAGCATGCGCAAAGTCCCCCAGGTCGGAGCATGCGCGGTTCCAGCCCGGGAAGGGGGTGTTCAGGGTTCGAGGCTGCGCGGCAGGATCGGAGAAATCGGGTGAGTGTCGAGCAACGGATCCGGCCGTTTGGGGCGCGGGAGACCGTCACCGACATCGGCTGTGGGGGTCTCAAGCTGCCAACGAAACGCTTGCGGTGCCGGGATTGTCACGGTTTGAACGGCGTCCGGCTTTTTCCGGGGGATTAGCATGGTCTTGTGTTTAAGAAAACTGCCGCCATCTTTGTAGGGGGCTATGGACCATTGCGGTGTTGGAGGAAAGGAGAGTGCCATATTTCTGCGGGGCCACTGGGCGGAGGAGCGCACGCGCGATTGCTGCAGTCTCAGGCTCTGGGACTCACGTGGTCTACATGGAGATCAATGCGTGTCCGCCCCCTGCTGTGTTCCAAAGGCTCAGAAACCCTCTGTGAGAAAAAAAACATTCCCGCTCATCACTGTCTCAGACAGCCGACCTCTTCAACAAGCATTGACCTCTAGTTTGAGAGTCACGTGAGGCAACATCCATGCAGTTCATAAAATCCCTACAGTGTGGAAACAGGCCCTTTGGCTCAACAAGTCCACACTGACCCTCCAAAGAGTATCCTACCCCTCTACATTTCCCCTGACTAAGGCATGTAACCTTCACAGCCCTGAGCAATGAATTGGCAACTGAGCATAGCCAATTCATCTAACCTGCACGTCTTTGGATGGTGGGAGTAAACCGGGAGCACCTGGAAGAAACCCATGCAAACGGGGTGGGAGAGAATGTGCAAACTACACACAGATAGACATCCAAGGCTGGAATTGAACTCAGGTCCTTGGTGCTGTGAGGTAGCAGTGTGAATCACTGAGCCCCAGTTACACCATCTCAGGATCTTGTAGATTTCAATCAAACTCCCTCTCTTTCTCTAAATTCCAGTGGATACAAGCTAAGACTATCCAATTTTTCCTAATCAGAAAACCCATCTATTCATGCTCTCATAGATGTTTTCTGAATCTCCTCCAAAGGATTTTTATCCTTAAATAAGAAGCCCAATGCTGTACACAGTATAATGATTTCCTCAATGCTCTGTATGAATGAAGTATAATCTTGTTTTTTTAAAAATAAAGTTTGCCTTGTAATAAACAGTAACATTCTTTTAATTATTATAATTACTTGCTGGACCTGCCAAGTGACATTTTGTAATCTTGCAATCTTTTATTCATCATTTGGCCAATTGATCTTCTGATATTTAAATAGTGGATATCCCCGCTCGTCCAGTTGTTGAGAGATGTGGGGGTGAGGTGTGACTTGGATGGTGTTCACATCCACCAGCAAGCCTGGTCTTTGAAGGTGGTGAGAGTTGAGGATTTGGGAGATATTGTCAAAATTCCTGCCTCTTTCATCTCTTCCTTTCTCGTTTTCTTTGTCACTTTCCACATAGCCCAAAGTCTCGAGGAGGCACACAGCAGGTGGCAGCTTCCCTTCCTTGATGAACATTACCAAACCGGACGGATTATTTTGGCAATCAGGAAGCTTTCATGTTAATCTTTTCCTAAGACCCTCGAATGACCAGATCCATTCAGCTGTACCTCACAACTTGCCTTTGATTTGTAGTTGGGAAACAAATGAAACCATGTCGAGGTTTAGGAAGAATCATTTGATCTGAAACGTTACCTCTGATGTCTCTCCACAGCTGCTGCCAGACTTACTGAGCTTTTCCAGCAATTACTATTTTTGCAATCCATGTCGGGTTCTGATGGAGACGGCGTATTTACTATAATCTCAGTATTGTGAAATTTTCAACATGGAAGGAGAAAGCACTGTTGACAGTTGCAAGAAATCGTTCACGTGTTCCTTGTGTGGGCAAGACTTCAACCAACCATCCGACCTATTAAAACATAAGTGTAGTGATGATGGGCGGAAACTATGGAAATGTGAGGACTGTAGGAAGGGATTCAAATCCCCATCCAAGCAGGAAAGCCATCGGCGCAGTCACAGTGGGGAAAGGCCATTCACTTGTTCCATTTGTGGGAAGGGATTCACTCAGTCATCCCATTTATTTGCACACCAGCCTACGCACACTGGGGAGGGACCGTTTACCTGCTCAAACTGTGGGAAGGGATTCACTCGGGTATCCAACCTACTGAGACACCAGTGCACTCATACTAGTGACAAGGCATATAAATGTCCAGACTGCGGGAAGTTATATAAAAATTCCGGGGAATTGATGCACCATCAATGTATTCATACTGACGAGAGACTGTTCAAGTGTCCTTATTGTGGGACTAGGTTCAGGCGATCATCCTACCTCACTGTCCACCAGCGAATTCACACAGGGGACAGGCCATTCAGCTGCTCTGAGTGTGGTAGAGGTTTCACTCAGCTAGCTCACCTGCTGACACACCAGCGCGCACATACCGGGGAGAGACCGTTTCCCTGCTCTGACTGTGGGAAGAAGTTCACTCAGCTTTCCAACCTACTGAGACACCAGCGGGTTCACACTGATGAGAGACCGTTTAAATGCCCAGATTGTAGCAAGTTCTTCAAAAGTTCCAGGGAATTGATCTCCCATCAACGTACTCACACTGATGAGAGACCGTTCGGATGCTCTCGCTGCGGGACTGCGTTCAGGCGATCATCTCAACTCACTGTGCACCAGCAAATTCACACCGGCGAGAGACCATTTACCTGCCCTGAGTGTGGGAAAGGATTCAGTGACTCGTCCAACCTGCAGATACACCAGCGGGTTCACACTGGGGAGAGACCTTTTAAATGTCCAGACTGCGCAAAGTGCTTTAAAAGTTCCGGAGAGCTGATGTCCCATAAACATGTTCACACAGACGAAAGGCCATTCAAGTGCTCTCACTGTGGGGCTGGGTTCAAGCACTCATCTCAACTCACTGTTCACCAGCAAGTTCACACCGGGGAGAGACCGTTCACCTGCTCCGTGTGTGGGAAGGGGTTCAGTGATTCATCCAACTTGCTAATACACCAGCGAGTTCACACCGGCGAAAGACCTTTTCAGTGCCCAGAGTGTGGGAAGTGCTATAAGAGTTCGGGGGAACTGAAATCCCATCAACGTGCTCACACGGACGAGAGACCGTTCAGCTGCCCTCGCTGCGGGATGAAGTTCAAACGGTCATCGCACCTCACCGTCCACCAGCGGGTTCACACTGGGGAAAAGCCGTTCTCCTGCTTCAAGTGTGGGAAGGGATTCACTCAATTATCGCATCTCCTGAGACACCAGCAAATTCACAAGTAACTACACGGACTGGGCTTTGCTGTTTAGTCACATCCAGAACTGAAGCATATTCGTGGTCGTCTACTCCTGTTGGTTTTATTGAACCCCAGTTATACATGTCAAAATTCCGAATATAAGTCAAATAAAATGGCTCAGTATTAAACACAAAGTGTTGAGTCTTAATCTTTCTGACAAGTATGTGGGTCTCTCTTTGCCACTGAAATTGACATAGTCTGATAAACAGCCAGTACTGCTGCTCCCATTCCACTTACCATTGGGGCCAAGTTGCCTCGAGTGTTCCACTTGCCTGAGCTTTGAACTTTCTCTGAGCATCTTTCTCTGCTATCCCTTGTCATGTGCTCTCAGAACTGATCTTGCCCTTGTGACCCTATTCCCACACAGCCTCTGACCCTGACTCAGGTACAGGTTAGATGAGATCCCCGACAGTGTGGAAACAGGCTCTGTGGCCCAACCAGTCCACACTGACCCTCCGAAAAGTAACTCACCCAGACCCATTTCCCTCTGACTAATGCGCCTAACACTATGGGCAATTTTAGCTCGGCCAATTCACTTGACCTGTACATCTTTGGACTGTGGGAGGAAACCGGAGCACCTGGAGGGAACCCACGCAGACACGGGGAGAATGTGCAAACTCCACACAGACAGTCGCCCAAGGCTGGAATCGAACCTGGGACCCTGGTGAGGCAGCAGTGCTAACGACTAAGCCACCATGATCTGCAGTTAAAAGTGACCATGGCTGATCATCCAACTCCGTACCCTTTGATCCCTTTGTAGTTAAATAACCAAGGTGAGAATTTGGATATGATTAAAATTTAAGGCTACTGCTAACTTCAGTTTGCGGATTTATCTCAAATCCGCACTTCCTCTGATTTGGTGGGAGAAATCACATTCGGCTGTGCATATGAGCACTTCTGACTATATACAAAAAAGAAAAAGCAGACACAACAGCTTCAGGTATTAGGATGTGGACAGAGTCATTCTGTCCCTCTTCTGTGGCTATGTTTGTGCTCAGGCGTCATTGGATGAGCATGAGGTGTCCATCAGTGCTCTCAATGTCGTTATAGAGAGGTGTGCACCAGAGTGGGTACAGTGGTTTATTTCCCCATCCAACTCCATTTTTAATTTAGCCCCTTCCTGTTCTCCCTATCCCCACTCTCTTTTCATTCCCTGTCATAGGCTTTCACGGGTTTTGAGAAGATTTGTAGCTCGGGTTAAGGTTCTGGATGTAGGTTTGCTCGCCTGTGCTGGGAAGGTTCATTTCCTGACATTTTGTCACCCTACTAGGTAACATCTTCAGTGGGCCTCCGGGGAATGGTTGGGTTGGTGATGTCATTTCCCAAAGAAACCCAAACATATAAATAGAAAGTAGGACGCATGTTTCGCCCAGAGGAACCTACCAGCCCAGCAACCAAACCTACATCTGTAATAGGCTTTGCATGTAAACTTCTACTTGACTGCAGAGATGATTATTGGTGGTGGTTAATAGGTAAAAATAGTGATTTGTTGGTGGGGAAGTCGATCGGTTGTGTGGGATAACACTTCTGGATGTGGGAAAAGAAAGCAGATGCAACCTCCTAATTGGCTGCAAGGGTGATAGTTAACGGTTAATATCAAAAAGAAAAGTAATGGTGATTTGGTGATGGAAAGGAAGACATATAGTTGTGTGTATTTCTGGACTGAAAAAAATAACATTTCTGGATTTAAAAAAAGCATTATGGACAAGTTGGCAGAACTGTCCATCCCAGGTTGAGACTAGCTCATCTACGCTACAAGTGGTGGCTCTATTTTGGTGTTAACTAAACAGCATGTTCCTTTCCATTGGGCTTCCTAAATTATTACATTTTGGAGTTAGTGGTATGCAAGGTTCAAGCCTGAGCCAATCCAAATCTACTGTCTAAACCTGTCGCCCAATTCCTAAGCATCTGTATCCCTCTGCTCCCCACCTACCCATGCATCTGTCCAGACGCATCTTAAGTGAATCTACCGTGCCTGCCTCTCCCACCTCTGCTGGCAACGCGTTCCAGACGCCCACCACCCTCTGTGTGAAGTACTTGCCGCGTGTGACCCCCTTGAACGTTCCACCTCTCGCCTTGAAAGTGTGAGCTCTCGTTATTGAATCCTTCACCCTGGGGAAAAAGCTTGTCTACCCACCCTGTCTATACCCTTCATGATTTTGTAAACCTCAATCAGGTCCCCCCTCAATCTCCTTTTTTTCTAATTAACTTGTGGGCATTTCTGTAACTGTAGTGAATGTTAAAAACAAAACAGCAGAGAATTTTATGAATGTATAGTGATGTGCATTTGACTGTATTAGAAGATTTTATGATTTTATTTTGCTTCGGGTAGCACCTAAAGCTTGGAGAAAACCTCTTTGTATTGGACAGTTTTCGCAGAAGTCTTGGCTGAAACTGGATGCAAAAAGCTGTCCCCAAAGAAGGAAATGTTCCAGAACTGTTAAGAAATAGTTACATCAAAATAAGAATTTGGTTTCAATGCTCCAAACCATAAATGTTTTGTTAAAACCCTGAACGGGATATTTGAAACTGAGGAAGTCTAAGCTCAGTGATATGCAGGTTCCCCAAAAGAGTCTGTCAGATCCTGAAGATGGAGAATTAAGGCCACTGTTACATTAAGCCCAATGGGTATGATGGAGAAGGGAATTCTCCCTGGTATGAATGCTGTTGGGATTATATATTATATATATAAAAAACTATTGCGACAGGGCAGTGAATCCTTCTATTAATTAAATCAAACACACAGAAAAGCTCACCTCATCTCGTAATCAGTTAAAGTAGTGATAGAGAACTCCCAGATTCCACTATTTAAGGAAAACCAACTCTGACTAGATTGGGTTGGGATATCTGGTTAGCATGGACGAGTTGGACCGAAGGGTCTGTTTCCGTGCAGTACATCTCCATGACTCTATGAACTTGAAACAACTGTTCACCACTCTGAGACCCCACCCCCCACCCCCTTTCTCTTAATTGCTTATTACCTGCCTCCAACTCTATAACAATATGTTGTTCCAGTAAGACACTTCTTAACATTACACCAATTTAATTTCAAAACCACATAGCGACTGTCATTTTCAATGTTTCTTCTTCTGGTTGATGATCTCCCTGGGTCATCGTCTTTCTTTTTACTGCGAGTATGTTTCGTATGAAAAGGTACCTTTGATAGAGAATGTTTCCTAATTTCTAGAGTCTCTCTCTCTCTCACTAAGAACCTTCTCTCCCTTTCTCTCTCTCTCTCTTTCTTTGTCTTCTAACTCCATTTGCCTCTATAGCAATTTAAGTTTCTCTAACTCTCCTGCGCTTCTCTGTTTCTCTGATACACCTAAGTGCTTGACCAACGCCATTACAATTTCAGCTTTCCTTTTGACCCTGGTTAAGCCTAATTCTAACCTATTTGCTCATTCTAAGAGTATGTCCTTCCTGTCTTCCTAAACTTACTCGGCAAATTTGAGGAGCACCTTCAAACCCCAGAACCTCTTTAGCAATGTTAAGAGCCATTTCCCTCACTTTTAATTTAACCAGCCACAAGTAACTAAGATGAAACAAATTGTCTCACCTACATTTTATTTAAAGATCTAGGAGACGAGGCGGCAAGTGTTTAAATCTGCTGGGATCTTTTGTAATCCAAATCTGTTCAAATCTCAGACTGGATCTATTTAAACCTATCCAAATGGGACAGTGGTTAGTACTGCTGCCTCACAGCGCCAGAGACCCGGGTTCAATCCCTGCCTCAGGCAACTGTCTGTGTGGGTTTCCTCCGGGTGCTCCAGTTTCCTCCCACGATCCAAAAATGTGCAGGTTAGGTGAACTAGGCATGCTAAATTGCCCATAGTGTTAGGTGCATTAGTCAGAGAGAAGTGGGTCTGGGTGGGTTACTCTTCGGAGGGTCAGTGTGGATTTGTTGGGCTGAAGGGCCTGTTTCCATACTGTAAGTAATCTTATGGGTGACACAGTGGTTAGCACTGCTGCCTCACAGCGCCCGGGGACCCGGGTTCAATTCCCGCCTCTGGCAATTGTCCGTTGTGGAGTTTGCACATTCTCCCAGTGTCTGCGTGGGTTTCCTCCGGGTGATCTCGTTTCCTCCCACAGTCCAAAGATGTCCAGGTTAGGTGAATGGCCATGCTAAATTGCCCATAGGGTTAGGTGAAGGGGTAAATGTAGGGAAATGGGTCTGGGTGGGTTGTTCTTCGGAGGGTCGGTGTGGACTTGTTGGGCCGAAGGGCCTGTTTCCACACTATAAGTAATCTAATCTCAGACCTGAGCCCGAAACTATTAAGTGATTCATAATCCCTCAGTTATATTACATTTTGCCGTGTACTTTAATTCCTCATTTCTGATAGCACAAGGGGAGTCTTTGTCCTATTTTATGTATCATATGAGAGTTGTGCCAATGATATCATCAAGATTTGACTTTCGTACTTAATTCTCATTGTCTTTGTGTTACAGTTGCAAATACTTGAGTCAACCCTTTCAAGTGGTTGAAAGTCGGGTCATTCGACATCCCAACCTTCAGGGAGTCACAACAGAGAGACAAATCCCCATTCTTTGAATTCGATAATGGCCTTGGGAATGTGACAGGAGTGAAAGTGCAGCTGATATTCCCATAAACTAGGCCACACCCTGATCTCACAATGTGGCTAGTTAGCCTTCTCAAGTTGCTTTCACATGAAGAGGGGGTGGGGGCAGGGCTGACTGGAACTATCCCTTTGCAATGCACTATTCTATTCTACAGGACTCGAAACCAATCATGGAGGTGCTCAACACAAACTGCCAAGCATAAGACTACCTGTTCATATTACTGCTCTGAAAAGAGAAAGAGGGAGTGTTGTAAATGTGTCAACTGTATGCAGTATCTTATTGAGAGGGAATTCATTCTAAACAAGGACAAGTTTGTCCCCCTGGGGAGAGCTTTGCAAAATCCACGTGAAAAGAAAATGTGGATAAGGATGTGGGTTGGGCGCAAAACTGAGTGCAGGGTAAAAGTAGTTTACAGACATCGAAGGAGGTTGGTGGGAACCATTCACGTGGGTTAGTACACACAATTCAAATTTTAATGCTGAAGCCGGGGTAGATGGGAGTGGGGGGGGGGAAGGATTTTGGTGATAATTCAGTAAGATTTGAAGTAATGATTGATAAGGACAAAGACCCAAAAACAAAGGATCTGAAAAGGGCAATTCTAATATGATAGGACAGGATCAGACAAAGGGGATTGGGAAAAGTCACTTGCAGGAAAATCCGTACCAGAGCAGTTGGAGAGTCAGACTGCATGGTAAAGGTGAAGCATGGAAATGGAGAACCCTGGATGTCAAGAGATGTATAAAGTTAAAAATCGTACAACAGCAGGTTATAGTGCAACAGGTTTATTTGGAAGGACTAGCTTTCAAAGCGCTGCTCTTTCATCAGGTTCCTCCCCTCCCCCCCAACTTACCCCAGTTCCAACCTTCCAGCTCAGCACAGCCCTCATGACCTGTCCCATCTGTCCATCTCCCTTCCCTCCGACCCATCACCTCCATCCACCTATTGCAGTCTCAGCTACCTTCCCCCCACCCCCCAATTTATCTTTCCACCCCCAATCTCCCAGCCTCATTCCTGATGAAGGGCTTTTGCCTGAAATGTCAATTTTCCTGCTCCTTGGATGCTGCCTGATCTCCTGTGCTTTTCCAGCACCACGCTCTTGACTTCCCATTAAACCTGTTGGACTATAACCTGGTGTTGTGAGATTTATAACTTTGTACAACCCCGCTCCAACACTGGCATCTCCAAACTAAGGGCTGTATAGGTTTGGATAAGCCAGAGAAAGTTAAGCTTTAAGGCAGACATCGAGAACTCAGAACAGTGGATGCCCTAGAGGCTTTTAGAAAAAGTGTAAGGGGTTATGTGAACCAGGGCAGCAAAGAGGGCACATGATTTTCAAAAAAAAACTAGGCCACATTAAGGAAAATGCAAAGCTTTTTCCTGTTTAATATTATATTAAGGGCAAGAGAATGATCAGGGAAAGCGAATGCATTAGGGACCAGATTGACAACGTGTGGAGCCAGAGCTGAGATTTTAAATGACTCCCTTGTATCTTATGACAGAAAAGGACGATTTAAGTATGGAATTCAGAGAAGGGGAGTGGGACTGTGATATGGTTAAACCAAATAACATTGAGAGGGAAGAGCTTTTAGCAACTTTAGCAGGATTGACAGTTGATAAATCCCCAGGCCCAGATGAGACGGATCTCAGGCTGGCGTAGGAGGCAAGAGAGGAGATTGCAGGGGCCCTGATATTAATTTTGGTAACAGGTGGTGTGCCAGAGGACTGGGCGACAGTTATTGTGGTAGCACTGTTCAAGGTCAGGATAACCCACAAGATTACAATTGGATAAAAGCAAAAGCCTCCACTGCAGGCTCTGGAGAACTGAAACAAAACAGAAAATACTGGAGAGAAAAGGCTAATGTTTGAAGTTTGGTATAACTTCTTCAGAAACTATTGGAAAAGGTTTTGAGGGAGAGAATTAAACAAGGGAGTGCACACTGAATGCATGTCCTCGGAATCACAGGGACCTTGATGCATAGATCCTTGAGGTCAGATGAATAAGGTGGTTAAGAAGGCATATGAGAAATACTGTGTGCAATACAAATGATCACGCTAGAGGAAAGATGTGATTGCACTCGAGAGGGTAAGAAATGCTTTACCAAGAGGTTGCCTAGGCTGAAGCGATTCAGCTATGAAGACAGACTAGATAGGGAGGTTGTTTTCCTGAGAGCAAATAAGGCTGACGGTTTACCTGATTGAAGAGTACAAAGTTCTGAGAGTCATAGGATAGACAGGCGGAAAACTGCCCCTTACCAGGAAGGTCAACAGTTCTAAGGCCAGCAGCAGAAAGTTCACAGAGGATCTGACGAAAGATGTATTTTCAGTCAGAGAGAATGGTGGGAATTCATGGTTTAAAAGAATGAAAGAGGCAGAAACCCTCGCATTGAAAAAGTGTTTAGATAGAGTCATAGAGATGTACAGCGTGGAAACAGAGTGTATAAGTCCTGCTAAGATTTGCTTTCCCAAAATGCAGCACCTCACATTTATCTGCTTCTCCCTGGTGTGAACTTGCTTGTGTACGCTGAGATTGAACTGACGTCTTTCCACAGGATCTGCAAGGGAGTGGTTGCCCCTCAGTGTGGACCTACTGGGTTCTGTGCGATTGAATCTATTTCCACAGAACGTGCAGCTGAAGTGCCTGTCCCCAGTATGAACTCCCTGGGGTGATGCGAAACAGCTCGATCGAGTGAAATCTTTCCCCCACACTGTGCAAGCGAATGGCCTCTCCTCAGTGTGAAGCTGCTGGTGTAACATGAGCTGACCAGAGTCAGAGAATCCCTTCCCACACATGCAGCAGGTGAGTGGCCTCTCCCCAATATGAATTCATTGGTGTTGCAGTGCATTGGATAACCGGGTGAATCCCTTTCCACACACCGAGCAGCTAAATGGCCTCTCCCCAGTGTGGACTCGCTGTGTAAAAGTCTGAAACCCTTCCCACAGGAAGCACAGCTGAAAGGCCTCTCTCCAGTATAAATCGCCTGATTAAGTAAATCCCTTCCCACACATAGAGCAAGTGAATGGACTGTCCCCTGTATGACTACATTGATGAGTCTCCAGATGGGTAATTGAAATCTTTATCAGTCTTCATGTTTCCATGGTTTCTCCATGGTGCTGTTGTCCTTCTGTGAGTCCAGGCTGGATGATCAGTTAACGTCAAAACTGCACACACAGCCATGGACATTATCTCTTGCTGCTGTAACTTTTTCAGTCTGCATAACTAGCATGGAAAATAAAGAACATGAAAGCATATGGGAAGGGTTAAAGCATGAAGACCACTGGCAACCTGTACTCTGTGGAAGGCAGCATGGGATAAGAATAGTGAAATGTTCTTACACCAATTAGCAGCGTAAGGTCAAGGCTGAAAGGTCACTATGGCGAGATGAGATAACACGAGTAATACAGCAAGTTTCTCTGTTCAGTGTTATTATGACAGGTTTGGGACTGTAAATATTTGGGACATGACATTAAAATATCTAATTAATATTAGTAGAGTCAGGAGATTATTGTAACAGACGGAATAGCTAAATATCTATCATGATAGGCTTGTCTGCAATTGAAGATCACTGTAGCACAGTTAGCAATAAATATCTAACCGTGCCATTAGAATAACATTAAGTAGAATGTACAACTAAAGAGATAATGGAAACTAATATCACGGGCTTATTGTGTAGCTAGAGTGAGGTACTTTGATTATTATAGTTGGACATGCTGATAACTAACAGAAACATGATTAAAAAAATATAAAAATCCACGGACCCTGAGCTTTGTGGGCATTAGAGAATCTGCTTTCTCAGTGTCACAGTTTTTTGATTAGATTAGATTACTTAGTGTGGAAACAGGCCCTTCGGCCCAACAAGTCCACACCGACCCGCCGAAGCGCAACCCACCCATACCCCTAACCTAACACTACGGGCAATTTAGCATGGCCAATTCACCTGACCCGCACATCTTTGGACTGTGGGAGGAAACCGGAGCACCCGGAGGAAACCCATGCAGACACGGGGAGAACGTGCAAACTCCACACAGGAAGTCGCCTGAGTCGGGAATTGAACCCGGGTCTCAGGGGCTGTGAGGCAGCAGTGCTAACCACTGTGCCACCGTGCCGCCCACGATGCCACCATGCCGCCCACGGTGTTTGCGAATTTGTTTGCGAATAAAAGACCTACTTCTTAAAGAACTCTCTGCGTCTCCTGGTGATTCTCTGTATTTTCTCCACAACACGAGCTGAAACTCTTTCCACAATCATTGTACTGGAACACTGTCACTGATTGTCTTTATCTTAGTGCTGTTCCAGTTACACTGATGTTTGAAATCTTTTCACAGAAACAGAATAGACAAGCAATTCTCTTCCTGCATTCAAACATTGATGATTTTCAGGTCCTGATGAAATCAAAAGTTTCACTTAGGACTTGACAAGAAGTTTGAATTGAACTTCCCATCTGAAAATCCTCCCCTACTAATATCCTGAAAAAGGGGTTTTTGGATTTACATAACTTTTTAGTGGAAGCACAATAGAAATTCTGAACAGATGAACAGGGTGGGGCTGTTTTCTCTGGAGTGTCAGAGGCTGAGGGGTGCCCTTATAGAGGCTTACAAAATTGAGGGGCATGGATAGGGTAAATAGGCAAAGTCTTTTCCCTGGGGTTGGGGAGTCCAGAACTAGAGGGAGACCTAAGGGGCAACTTTTTCATGCAGAGAGTGGTACGTGTATGGAATGAGCTGCCAGAGGAAGAGGTGGAGGCTGGAACAATTGCAACATTTAAGAGCCATTTGGATGGGTATATGAATAGGAAGGGTTTGGAGGGATATGGGCCGGGTGCTGGCAGGTGGGACTAGATTGGGTTGGGATATCTGTTCGACATGGACGGGTTGGACCGAAGGGTCTGTTTCCATGCTGTACATCTGACTTTATATGGGCATGTGTTTCAATGAAAGATCTTTTTAAACTGAAACAAAACTGACTATCAAGTCAGATTTTCAGTCGGAGAGGTTGGAAGCATAGAAAATGGAGCTTTGGCCCATTGAATCTGAGCTGTCCAAAAACAATTACCTAACTGTTCTAATCTCATTTTCTAGCACTGACTGACGCATCCAGTAATAACATCTGGTGGCATCAAAACACATCAGCAACAACATTGCCAAGCAGATTTAATTTCAGGGACAGGCCAAATAGGATGCAAAATTCTACATCTTAAAGAAAACAATTCTCAAGATATAGAATTGCTTCCAACTTAAATGCTGTGTCAGAAGCTGTACTTTTAGAGTGACCACACAGAGTCATAGAGATGTACAGCATGGAAACAGACCCCTCTGTCCAACCCGTCCAGATATCCCAACCCAATCTAGTCCCACCTGCCAGCATCCAGCCCATATCCCTCCAAACCCTTCTTATTCATATACCCATCCAAATGCCTCTTTAATGTTGCAATTGTACCAGCCTCCACCACATCCTCTGGCAGCTCATTCCATAGACGTACCACCCTCTGTGTGAAAAAGTTGCCCCTTAGGTCTCTTTTATATCTTTCCCCTCTCACCCTAAACCGATGCTCTCTAGTTCTGGACTCTCTGACCCCAGGGAAAAGACTTTGTCTATTTATCCTATCCATGCCTGTCATAATTTTATAAACCTCTATAAGGTCACCCCTCAGCCTCTGACGCTCCATGGAAAATAGCCCCAGCCTGTTCAAATCCTCCAACCCTGGCAACATCCTCGTAAATCTTTTCTGAACCCTTTCAAGTTTCACAACATCTTTCCGATAGGAAGGAGATCAGAATCACACACAATATTCCAACAGTGGCCTAACCAATGTCCTGTACAGCCGCAACATGACCTCCCAACTCCTGTACTCAATACTCTGACCAATAAAGGAAAGCATACCAAACGCCTTCTTCACTATCCTATCTACCTGCGACTCCACTTTCAAGGAGCTATGAACCTGCACTCCAAGGTCTTTGTTCAGCAACACTCCCTAGGACCTTACCATTAAGTGTGTAAGTCCTGCTAAGATTTGCTTTCCCAAAATGCAGCACCTCTCATTTATCTGAATTAAACTCGTCTGCCACTTCTCAGCCCATTGGCCCATTTGGTCCAGATCCTGTTGTAATCTGAGGTAACCCTCTTTGCTGTCCACTACACCTCCAATTTTGGTGTCATCTGCAAACTTACTAAATGTACTTCTTATGCTTGCATCCAAATCATTTATGTAAATGACAAAAAGTAGAGGGCCCGAGACTGATCCTTGTGGCACTCCACTGGTCAGAGACTTCCGGTCTGAAAAACAACCCTCCACCACCACCACCACCACCACCCTCTGTCTTCTACCTTTGAGCCAGTTCTGTCCCAAATGGTTAGTTGTCCCTGTATTCCGTGAGATCTAAACTTGCTAATCAGTCTCCCATGGGAAACTTGTTGAACGCCTTACTGAAGTCCATATAGATCACATCTACTGCTCTGCCCTCATCAATCTCCTTTGTTACTTCTTCAAAAAACTCAATCAAGTTTGTGAGACATGATCTCCCACGCACAAAGCCATGTTGACTATCCCGAATCAGTCCTTGCCTTTCCAAATACATGTACATCCTATCCCTCAGGATTCCTTCCAACAACTTGCCCACCACCGAGGTCAGGCTCACCGGTCTATAGTTCCCTGTCTTGTCCTCACCACCCTTCTTAAACAGTGGCACCATGTTTTCCAACCTCCAGTCTTCCAGCACCTCACCTGTGACTATTGATGATACAAATATCTCAGCAAGAGGCCCGGCAATCACTTCTCCAGCTTCCCACAGAGTTCTCGGGTACACCTGATCAGGTCCTGGGGATTTATCCACCTTTAACCGTTTCAAGACATCCAGCACTTCCTCTTCTGTAATATGGACATTTTGCAAGATGATTTAGTTTAGGAAACAGTTAAAAATCAACAACACCAGGTTATAGTCCAACTGGTTTATTTGGAAGTACTAGCTTTCAGAACGCTGCTCCTTTGTCAGGTGGTGACTAGGGCAGGATCATAAGAGACAGAATTTACAGCAAAAGATTATAGTATCATGCAACTGACATAACTTCTTTCAAGTCACATTCCCAAGATAATTTAAGGTTTTATAAAAAAAAGTGACATTTCAGCTCAGACAATGCATTAAAGGTGAGTCACTTTTCCAAAATAAGAGCTTAGTTATCTCAGGAATATGACTTGAAAGAAGCTCTAAGATTTACATATTAACGAATCGACAACTGCAACCCATTCTAAAAGATGAGAGGCTCAACAGCAGTCTAGGTTTGTTGATTATGTCATTTTAATTGCATGACACTATGATCTTGCACTCTCAGTTCTGTGTCTTATGATCCTGCCCCACTAACTACCTGACGAAGGAGCAGCACTCCTAAAGCCAGTACTTCCAAATAAACCTGCTGGACATTCCCCATGACTGCGTCCACCCGCTCCAGCTCACGATCAGTGATTGACAGCAGCTTGGCACCAATAGGAAGAGTGAGCACCGCAGGAGGACTAGGAGTCCTCCAACCAATCAGCTTGAAGGCTAGCGACAGGACGCAGCTCCCACTGCGCATGTGTCCTGCCGCGCGCCGCCCTTCGGCGGCCGTTGATGAGGCCTGAAACTCCGAGCGAAGCCCGTGCAGTAGCAGCAACAGCAGTTGACGTCGCCGTCTCTGAAAGTCGCACTGCCAGATTTCGAGGTTATATAAAAAAAAATTCGTTCATATATTCACGGAGCCTCAAGGACCCACCCACCTTGCCTTACCTTTCTCGTTTCCCCAGGCGGGGGTTTCCCCACGGTCACAAAATTTCCGGCGGCGGCGCTCTCACTACTGCGCATGCGCTGGGTCGCCGGCGCCAACGCCATGATGCAGCGTGCCAGCCAAAGACGAAGCACCGCCCTCTCATTCACTCCCATTGGTTGGAGGACCATCCGACGAGGCCCTGTCCTCCAGGTCCGCCCCCCTCATTCATTCCCATTGGTTGGAGGACCAGCCTCACGCGCTCGGTCTGCCAGGCCCGCCCCCATATTCACACCCATTGGTTGGAGGATCCCTGTCTCTTTATTGGCTACTTAGAACAGTCCATCTTCCGTAATTACACCGGCACCACTCCCCACCTCTTCCTCCGCTACATTGATGACTGCAGTGGCGCCACCTAGTGATCCCGCGAGGAAGTTGAGCAATTCATCAACTTCACCAACACATTCCACCCCCACCTTTAATTTACATGGACCATCTCTGACACCTCCCTCCCCTTCCTGGACCTCTCCATCTCCATTAATGACGACGGACTTGACACTAACACTTTTTACAAACCCACCAACTCCCACAGCTACCTGGATTACATCTCTCCCCACCCTTCCTACCTGCTGCAAAAATGCCATCCTGTATTCCCAATTACTCCGCCTCCACCTTTTCTGCTTCTCAGGAGTACCGGTTCCACCACAGAACACACCAGATGGCCTCCTTATTTAGAGACCACAATTTGCCTTCCCATGTGGCTAAAGATGCCCTCAAACGCATCTCGTCCCACACCTCTGCCCTCAAACCCCACCCCTTCAACCATAACAAGGATAGAACCCCCTTGGACCTCACCATCCACCCCACCAACCTTTGCATAAACCACATCATCCAACAACATTTCTGCCACTTCCAACCGGACCCCACCACCAGGGATATATTTCCCTCTCCACCCCTTTCCACTTTCTGCAAAGGCTGTACCCTCCGTATCTACCTGGTCAGGTCCTCATCCCTCAACAATCCACCCTCCCATCCTGGCAGCTTCCCCTGCCACCATAGGAATTGCAAACCCTGTGCCCATACCTCCTCCCTCACCTCCATCCAAGGCCCCAAAGGAGCCTTCCACATCCATCAAAGTTTTACCTCACATCCACCAATACCATTTATTGTATCCATTGCTCCCGATCCTAGCAGAGCGCTTTCGGGAACATCTGTGGGACACCTGCACCAATCAACCCCACGCCCTGTGGCCCAACATTTCAACTCCCCTCCCACTCAACCAAGGACATGCAGGTCCTGGGCCTCCTCCATCGCCACCCCTCACACTCGACACCCTATAGGAAGAATGCCTCATCTTCCACCTCAGAACACTTCAAACCCAGGGCATCAATGTGGACTTCACCAGTTTCTTCATTTCCCGTTCCCCCACCTCACCCCAGTTCCAACCTTCCAGCTCAGCACTGTCCCCCATGACCTGTCTTACTTGTCTATCTTCCTTTCCACCTATCCACTCCACCTTCCTCTCTAACCTATCACCCCCATTCACCTATTGTACTCTATGCTATCTTCTCCCCCCCCCCCATTTATTTCTCCACCCTGCCTCTATTCCTGATGAAGGGCTTTTGCCCAAAACGTCGATTTTCCTGTACTTTTCCAGCACCACGCTCATGTAGACTCTGGTTTCCAGCATCTGCAGTCCTTATTTTTACCCGGACCAACAGCTGCGGGTCGGTCCTCCGCCCATACCCGCCCCTTTATTCACTCGCATTGGCTGGAGGACCAACCGCCGTAGATTAGTCCTCCAGCCCCGCCCCTCGTTTGCCCCCACCTTCCGCTTGATTGGAGGACGAACTGAAGAACAGTTTGATCTTCCAGCTCCGACCCTCATTCATTCCCATTGGTTGGAGGATTAGTCTCTCTCGATTGGTCCTTCGCCCCCCCTCAAGAATATCCAATTGGCACCCCGCCCCCGGCCGCTTTCAACCAACCCGGATTCCTGAGCATAGGGCTCACGGGTTGCAGTGTGAATGTTCTTACCTCTGAGCCAGGAGGTTAGAGTTCAAATTCCACCTGATCCAGAGATGTGTAATTCCATCCCTGAACAGGTTGATATTAATTTGATAGGGTTCGTGTGGAGCAAGACGAGTCCCATTTTGGGGGAATATAGCAAATGCTGGAGATCACAGCGAGTCAGACAGACCCCATGAAGTTGAAGAGATTATGCTGTTGTACGTGGCACAGGTCTGGCCTATTCCCAGAACCTGCGCCGCTGCAGTCACCCGGGCCATCTTCCAGTTCATATGGAGTTCAAAGATGGACCGGGTCCGAAGGGACTCACTGTACAAAGATCTGGGCAACGGGGGAAGAAATACACCCAATGCCACCCTCACCCTGATGGCCACCTTTGTGTGTGGCTGCATCAAGCTGTGCGTGGATCCCCGGTACGCAAACACCAAGTGTCACTACGTACTGAGGTTCTACCTGTCCCCGGTGTTGCGAAGGATGGGCTTGGCCTCGCTGCCGTGGAACGCTCCGAGTAGTTGGACCGTTCCGTACCACCTGTCCTTCGTGGAGAAATTTTTGAAGAAAAATACCTTTGACTACAAGTCCATCAGGAAGTGGTCAGCACGTAGCATCCTTGAGACCCTTCGGGAAAAGGAGAGGGCGGATCCTGTCGAGTGGTTCCCTGAGCAGACTGTCAAAGCAATTTGGCAGAATGCCTCATTGCCAGAACTTTCCAACAAGCACCAAGACATGTCTTGGCTGGTGGTGAGAAGGGCTCTGCCTGTGAGATCATTTATGCACGCCCGGACTCTCAGCCCGCACGCTGCCCTCAAAGCGGCTGCGGGGGGGAAGAGACTGTCACACACCTCCTTCTGGAATGTGCCTATGCAGAGGAAGTCTAGAGAGGAATGCAGTGGTATTTGTCGAGGTTCGTCCCGAGCAGCGCCGTGACGCGGGACTCCGTGCTCTACGGCCTGTTCCCCGGGACGCACACCGAGACGAACATCAACTGCGCCTGGAGGATCATCAACTCAGTGAAGGACGCTCTCTGGGTGGTCCGAAACCTGTTGATCTTCCAGCTGAAGGAGTTGACCCCGACTGAGTGTTGCAGACTGGCACATTCCAAGGTCCAGGACTACGTGTTGAGGGACGCGCTGAAGCCTGGGGCAGCTGCCGCCAAGGCGCGGTTGGGAAAGACCACCGTTTAACATCTGCCTGTCTAAAGAAGATCAGGGGGCCCTGCAGTCATTTGGGCTCGGCTGACGCCTCAGCTCAATATGTGAGTGAGAAATGCACAGATCTGTATGTAATAATGAAAATTCTGAGCTGTGTATGTAAATGTTGACATATGTATGGCATTACCAAATGTACAGTGTATCAAATATTTTATGAATATTTTATGAATAAAGTATATTTTTGAAATAAAAAAAAATCAAGTTGAAGAGATTATGCTCGAAACATCGACTGGCTGCTCCTTGGATGCTGCCTGACCTGCTGTGGTTTTCCAGCACCGCATCTATCGACTCAGCAGCCATGAAGTGTCATATTATATCCAAAATGTTAGCTTGCTCTGTCTCTCAATGGATGCTGTCTGACCCATTGTGTTCTCCAGCATTTGTTGTTTTCAGTACAGATTCCAGCATATGCAGTAATTTGCTGCTATTGAACACCAAGATTTGGACAAGCTTTCAGAGTGCTACTCCTTCGTCAGGTAACTGGTGAGGCAGGATCATAGGACACAGTATTTATAGTAAAAGATCCAAGTGTCTTACCACTTTACACTCACAAGCATCCACATACACACTCTCTCACAAACACTCACACCTCTCCCCACTCACTAACCCACACGCACACATACATAAAAGTTTGTGAGGTGAATTTGTCCTTGCAGAATTACATTTTATTTTACTCAAAAACTGCATGAATCCATGTAAGATTCCGTAAATCCCTTTTTTAGAAATAGAATCAGTCTGAACGTTGAGGTACAGACATTTCAACCTCACACCTTCAATGCATTATCTGAGCTGAGTGTTGTTAAAGTTCACTTGAGAATGTAAATTTAAAAAGTTCTGGGATAACATACGGAAGAAATTAAATCAACAAAATATTTGTTTTAAAAAATGAAAGACTTAACAAACAATCCAGGTTATAGATAAGATTCTCTGCGATGTGTAAACAAGCTGTTTAGCCCAACCCCACCCTCAAAGAGTTACCCACCCAGACCCATTTCCTTACATTTACCCCTAACAAGGGCACCCAACACTATGGGCAGTTTAGCATAACCAAGTCACCTGATGTGCACATCTTTGTGAAAAGAAACCCACACAGGTACGGGGAGAATGTGCAAACTCCACATGGATAGTGGCTCAAAGCAGGAATTGAACCCAGATCGCTGGCTCTGTGAGGCAGCAGTGTTAACCACTGAGCCACGGTGGTTTTTCCCAACACATCATTTCAGTTGCATCACAGTGTAAACTTGCGCCATAAATTCTGTTGTATTCCACAACCACCTGATGAAGGAGCAGCACTCCGAAAGCTAGTGCTTCCAAATAAACCTGTTGGACTATAACATGGTGTTGCATGGTTCTTAATTGATGTATTGAACAAAGAATCGTTCCAAAAGCTTGTACTTGCCAATAAACCTGTTGGGACTATAACCTGGTTTAGATCAGAGTGGTGCTGGAAAAGCACAGCAAGTCAGGCAGCATCCCTGGAGCAGGAAAATCGACATTTCGGGAAAAAAAAAGCCCTTCATCACGAATAGCCTGACCTGCTGTGCTTTTCCAGCAGCACTCTGATCTAAACTCTGGTTTCCAGCATCTACAGTCCTCACTTTTTCCTGGACTGTAACCTGGTGTTGTGTGATTTTTAACTTGGTCCACCCCATTGTCAAGACTTGAGGTCGGGTGTACAGAATAGGCAGCCCCCGCCTCTCATTCGCACCCATTGGTTGGGCACAATGAAATATTGTCCCGCCTCTCATGTCCTACTGGCCGGGCCCGCCATCAATCACCCCGGGCATTGTGACGTTGCGCAGCTGCCTTGCCCAGCAGGGAGCAGGGAGGTAGGTCAGTGTGAGTGACATTGGTTAGACGAGGGAAGAGAGCGATTGTTATTCTCCTTATCCCCATTCTGCAAGTAGGAGCTCAAGAACTGAACACAGCAAGCGTGGGAGAAAGCTGTGAGTGCAGAAATTGTGCAATGGGTTTGGACATCAGCCAGTCGTAAAAGTGAGTGTTAGGGGTGTGGATTTACCTCCCCCTTTTTGTTGAGGGAGAGAGGGGGAAAAAAAAAGACGATCCATGCAAACTGGAATGATCTGTTCGGAATTTCTACTTTGCATTGGCCACGAAGGGTTATTGTGTGTTCTGCTTTTCCCAAAAGGGATAATTTCCGTCCTGCAGGATTCTGGTTCGCTGACGTCGTTTATAAAGGATATTGGCAATCTTTATCCATTCTGGCCGACATGTGATCCCAGACTCCAGGAATGTAGTCGACTCTTAACTGCCCTCTGGGTAATTAGGGATGGGCAATAAATACAGCCCAAGTTAGTGAAGCTCACATCCTGTGAATGAATTTTTTTTAAAAAATGGATTCAATGGACTCGTTCTGTAATGTATCCACTCTTTGATTCAGTAAATTTACCGACAGGAGACCTATAACAAACCTCATAACAACATCTGACAATAACTCGATTCTTCAGGACCTGAATATAGAATGAGAAATGTTTGTTGAGAACATTTCAAACATCGTTGTGACTGGAAAAGCACTGAGTCGCACACACGAGTGAGGATATTCCATTGCTGTAATGATGGTAGCACTGTAACTAGATGTACAGCCTGAGGAAGCCTTGCACTGTTCTCATTGTGGAGAATCTGCATGCATGTTCTGTGCGTATACAAGGCTTCAACTGATCGTCCAGCCAAGGGCACCCACATCATGGAGAAACCATATAAGTGTGGGGATTGTGGGAAGGGATTTAATTACCCCTCTCAGTTAGAATACCATCGACGCAGTCACGTTGGAGCAGGCATCATGGAGAAACCGTGGAAATGTGCAGATTGTGGTAAGGCATTCAATTTTCCTTGCCTGCTGGAAATTCATTGTCGCAGTCACACTGGGGAGAAGCCATTCATTTGTTCCATATGTGGGAAGGGATTCACTAAGTCAACCAATTTGCTGAGACACCAGCGAAATCATTCGGACGCGAAGCCTTTCAGTTGCACTTATTGTGGAAAGAGTTTTGGACAGTCCTCGAACCTCACTGCACACCAGCGCATTCACACTGGGGAGAGGCCGTTCACCTGTCCCGAGTGTGGGAAGGGATTCACTCAGTCAGCCAGCCTCATGTTGCATCAGAGAATTCACACCGAGGAAAAGCCATTCAGCTGCAGCTATTGTGCAAAGAGGTTCAGGCAGTCTTCTGACCTTGCTGCGCACCAGCGGGTTCACACTGGGGAGAAACCGTACACCTGCTCTGTGTGTGGGAAGGGATTCACCCATTCGTCTGGCCTTTGGTCACACCAGCGGGTTCACACTGACGAGAAGATGTTTGTTTGCACTTCCTGTGGAAAGAGGTTCAGGCACTCTTCTGGCCTCACGGCACATCAGCGCACTCACACTGGGGAGAGGCCATTCACCTGCTTCCTGTGTGGGAAGAGATTCACTCAGTTATCTCACCTGCTGGCACACCAGCGCGTACACACCGGGGAGAAGCCGTTCATCTGCCCAGAGTGTGGTAAAGGATTCGCTCAGTCCGCCCATCTGCTAACACACCAAAGAGTTCACACTTGAGAGAAGCCGTTCACTTGCCCCGTGTGTGGGAAGGAATTCACTCAGTCACGATATCTGCTAAGACACCAGCGAGTCCACAAGTGACTACAGGTTTTGGACTCTGCTGTTATTCCTGCTGTAATCACATCTGCGATTGAAATTCTGATGGTTTTGTTTCTGTTAATATTAACAATCCCCATAACTGACTAGAATTCTGGATGTGTCACCAAATTTCAGTGTCTCCTTTTGAAAGGACTACCTGTGATCTTCCCTCTTGATACAAGAAGTCTCACCAGGAACTAGTTTATAATAAAACCATGAACTTTCACTTCAATCCTAAATTGATCCTTGGTGCAAAGTTTGTGATCCAGTGACTGAAAGGTTCCATGGACCAATATCTCCGGTGACAAAGTGCTGATTAGTCCTTGCTGCCAAATCTGACTGACTGGCATATTCTTCACAATCCCAACTCCTTGTGAAACTAAATTATTGAGGCATGTAAGATAGTAAACGATTTCCCAGCTAGGCCAATCAAGGTTTCATCAGTCAAACTCGATAGTTAGGAAGTTGTGGAGTTCAATCACTTCTGATGCAGCAGCAACATTTGGTAAATGTGGGATGTCCATCAAAGACTGGTTTGAGAGCTACTCAGATGAAATTTGTCACTGAAGCAAAAGGCAAAGCTGACCTAATGCTCAGCAGCTATTCTACTGCACCCATTTGAAAGTAACCAGGATGATTGTGGAAGAAACGGGGGGGTTCTGTGCAAAGAATCACTGGATTCTTTGTTCTGTGTCAACAAATCAAAACTGTATGTGACAGTGGAAATTATGTGATATATCTTTTGGGATCAAGAGGATACTTCAATTATCACCAAAATTGTCCCCTGAAATTGACAGATCTTGATGAAATCACAGAAGGATACAGACATCTTGCAGGTTTGACCATGAGTGTAAACTGTACTCCTGTGAGATGGCCATCTCTCAAACGCTGTCAAAGCCTTTGCAGCTTTCAGTCATGGTTCATTTGGATGAGAAACCTTCGCTGCTTGAGCTGGAGAAAGGCCATTGATTTGCTGAGCAAACAGAACGGTTCTCCGTGGCGAGGATGGCATTTGAAACTTCAAGCACAGGACGTCCCACCTGTTGTTGCACATTCACGATCTCATCCTCCTGTGCTGGTACACAGGACCTGTTCCATAGGATACAACAAAAGGCTGTTACAAAATATACAAAAGCAGACTGAGTATATCGAGGAGCAGAGTGCAGTTTCTGTGCTCCCAACTCGACAGCGGACCCAGTCATCTCCATGTACCAGATCCAAGAGAAGTGCCCAATTGGCACTTAAGCTTGCACACTGCCTGGCTTCTGTGCAGAAACAAATGAAATGTAAGAATCAATGAGTGAAAGCAGACATTTTTGGATGAAGTACAACTTACTTTTATAGTTGCAAAAGGCCCTGAGGAGTTTGATTCCCAAAAGATGGCTTTCAACTTGAAGTTCACAGACTGGAGTTAGCGCCACCTCCTTTTGCAAGTTTTGGTGTAAGAAGGTTGCAGTTTGTGTTAAACATGGGAAAGTCATCTTTTTTAGTTATATTTCCCTTCATTCTTATTATAGCCCTTTTAGAAAGGCACTTGAGGAAAGAACAAAAGGGTAACTTTGGAGAAAAGCTGAAGAAAAGTACCAAAAGGATTGGAGAGACAAAGTTTCTCAAAAAGGTATTTGCAACATCTTTGAGCTGAAAGGAAAGTTATGCAAATTGATACAGTTATGCATGTTTCTCAATGGTTGCCTGTCCTTTTGCAAAGATGGTTTCCGATGAGAGTGAAGCGACAGTTTGAATGACAGACTCCTAAAGGTTTAGTTTCGTTATCTTTCAAGACAAAGCGCTTCGGAACAGCAGAGATGGGTATTTTCTCCAAAGTGATTGCATGTATGTCTGTGATCGACAAAGGCTAGATTCGTATGGACCAGAAGAGGCCCTTTGACCATCGATTCTGTACTGCCATAACCATGCTAAATCTGTACTTGTCCCACTTTCCTGCACTAGGCCACAACCTTTGAATGTTATGACACTTCAAGTGCTCATCCAAGTACTTTTTAAAAACTGTGAGGTGACCCAGCTCAACTGTCCTTGAGTTGCACCAGGCAGTGCATTCCACCACCCTCTGCATGGAAAAAGTGTTTTTCACAAATCCCTCTCTACATCTTTCTGACACCTTAAAACACATTATTGACCCTTCAACTGCTGTCCACCCCATCCCATAGTCTTATACATCATAGTCAGGCTTCCTGCCTCAGCTCTGACAAAAGCAACCTTACCCTGTGCAGCTAAAATTTCTCCGTGTTAGGCAACATCCTGGTAAACTTCCTCTGCACTGACTGCTCTCCAGTGTAATCGCATCCAAACAACCATGTTTAGTATTAGATTACTTACAGTGTGGAAACAGGCCCTTAGGCCCAACAAGTCCACACTGACTCACCGAAGCGCAACCCACCCATACCCATACATTTACCCCTTACCTAACACTACGGGCAATTTAGCATGGCCAATTCACCTGGCCCGCACATCTTTAGACTGTGGGAGGAAACCGGAGCACCTGGAGGAAACCCACGCAGACACGGGAAGAACGTGCAAACTCCACACAATCAGTCGCCTGAGTCGGGAATTGAACCTGGGTCTCAGGCACTGTGAGGCAGCAGTGCTAACCACTGTGCCACCGTGCCGCCCACGGGGACCAGAACTGCACACGGTACTCCAGCTGTGTCTTTGCCAAAATCCTGTACAGTTCCAACTTGACCTCAATGCTCTCGTGATATATGTTGTGAGTGATAAAGATGAGCATATTGTATGCTGCCTGAACTACCCTGTAAACCTACCCTACGACCCTCGGGGATTTGTGGACAAGCTCCCAATATCCCGGTGTTCCTCTCCGCTTCCACGTTTCTGACCATCCATTGAGTACTATTTGGTACAAATACTAAATTGTCCAGTAAATTTCCTCCGGCAACCTTGAGGATGGTAACTAAAGGGATGCCCCATTTGAAAACAAAAGCTAAAGGGAATTGCACCAGTAATTGGTGTATTCACAGGAATTTATCAATCCAGTATCTGTGTACATTCTGTCCAAATTCAGGAGAGTGTAGCTGAGATTCACCTGAATATGTCTGTATCTTCACCTCTAAACTTTTTAAGAAGCTGAATTTAATCACCTGTCCACCATCAGATCCTGACATGGGGAGATTAGCAAAGCTCTTCAGACAGATATTTCCTTGATGTTTTGATAAGACCACCCAAAAGTCCAAGAGTGGCTTGAATCAGATGGTAAATAGAGCATGACTTATGTACACGTGGGTGTGGTGTTATAGAGTCATACAGTACAGCAACAGAACCCTCGTCCACGCCAACCAGACATCCGAATTTGACCTAGTTGCATTTGCCAGCATTTGGCCCATATCCCTCCAAACCTCCCCGTTCATATCCTCCTAGACGCCCTTTAAGTGATGTAATTGAACTGCCCTACTCCCTCTGGCAATTTGTTCTGTACATGCACCACTCCCTATGTGAAGAAGTTACCCCTTATGACCCCTTTAAATCATTCCCCTCTTATCTTAAACCTATGCCTTTCAGGGAGGAAACATCTTAACACTTCATCCTACCCATGTCCGTCATGATTTTATAAACCTTTATAAGGACATCCCTCAGTCTCCACAGGAGGAAAAAGCCTCAGCATATTCAGCCGCACCTTATAACTGAAACCCTCCAGTCCTGGCAATTTATTCTGCACCCTCTCAAGTTTAACAACATACTTTGTACAGAAGGACAATCAGTATTGTTTGCCACGTTGTAGAAGTGGCCTCACCAACGTCGTGCAGCTGCAACATGACATTCCAACTTCTACAAGCAATTAGATGTGATTCCATGATAAACGTGTACTGAGGTCTGCTTGTTCAGGAAAAGGGGAACAGGCTTTGTGCTTCTTTTTCTGTGGAATTACAAACAAAGGGCAACGGTTTCATGAGGAATGCATCGAACGTAGTTCGGTGGAAGATCCTAGACAAAGCCTGGAATGAGTAGATTGCCTTATTTGGAAAGGCCAGACAGTTTAGGCCGGTATTCTGTGGAGTTTAAAAAAGTCAGAGGTGACTTAACTGATGCATATTAGATCCACAGGAGACTTAACCAGGTGAAGGTCGAATCTGGAAAATGGGTTATCATTTAAAAATAAGGTGTCACCCATTTGAAACCAAGGTGCGGAAACATTTTTGTCTCTTAGAGAATTCCAAGTTTTTAGAGGAACAAAATTCCAACAACTTGTAATTCTCTGAGAGACAAAAATGTTTACTCATTTTTGTTTTAAATGGGTGACGCCTTATTTTTAAATGGTAACCCATTTTCTAGATGCGACCTTCACTTGGTTAAGTCTCCTGTGGATCTAATATGCATCAATTAAGTCACCTCTGACTTTTTTAAACTCCACAGAATACCGGCCTAAACTGTCTGGCCTTTCCAAATAAGGCAATCTACTCATTGCAGGCTTTGTCTAGTAACTTCCACCGAACTACTTTCGATGCATTATCTTTGGTAACTAGTACTGTGGACAGTACTCCAGATGCAGTCTTACCAGTGCCTTGTATACTGAAACATAACCTCCCTACTCTTGCATTCAATTCTCAACATACAACAACATTCTATTAGCTTTCCTTGTAACCTGTTCTACCTTCATTCTAATCTTCTGTGATTAACGCATTGGGAAATCCAGACCTCTCCACTTCTCAGACCTCTGCAACCTCTCACCAATTTAGATAGTAAGCTTCTTTATTATTCTTTCTTCCAACATGAACAATTTCACATGTTCCCATATTGTACTCCATTTGAAAAATACTTCGCCCATTCAGGCAACCTGCCTAGATCTCTTTGTAAGCTCCTTATGTCCTCTTACAGAGTTGTAGAGCTGTACAGCTTGGACAGATTTGGTCCAACTCATCCATGCTGACCAGATATCCTAAATTAACCTAGTCCCATTTGCCAACATTTGGCCCATATCCCTCTAAATCCTTCCTATTCACATACCCATCAAAATTACTTTTAAATGTTGTTATTAGATCAGCCTCCACCACTTCTTTTGGCAGCTCATTCCATATGTCCACCACCCTCTATGTGAAAAAGTTGCCTCTTAGGTCCCTTTTAAAACTTTCTCCTCTCACCTTAAACCTATGCCCTCCCATTCCGGACTTCTTCACACCAGAGCAAAGACCTTAGCTATTCACCGTATCCTTGCCCCTCATGACTCTTCAAAACTTCCTTTTCTATCTCTCTTTCTGTCTTAGCAAGGCACCCAGACATGCTCAGCTGCTTGAAAACAAATCAGCACTGACTAATGTGGACAGTAGATTGAGAACCCAGTTTTTGCCAAGGTCACCTACTTCACAGAGAAAACTAGCATTAGGACGATACCAGTCTGCGGAATTCTATCAGAGGGAGTTCCATTAAAATAAAAAAGGTATAGACTCAGTCTAGTCTTCTGCATTCGCTGCTCACAACGTGCTGTCCTCTACATTAAGGAAATGAGGCATGGACTGGGTGAACACTTCACAGAGCACCTAGGCCCTGTCCACAAAAGAGACTGAACTTCCACTTGCCTGCCTTTTCAGCAGACTACCTTGTTCCCTGGTCAACATCTCGCTCTCAGGCTTGCTGCAGCGCTCCAGCGAAGCTCAGCGCAAGCTGGAGGAACAGCACCTCATTTTCCACTTGGGGACCCCACAGCCTTCCGGACTGGATATCAAATTCAACAATTTGAGAGCTTGAGGCAACTTCTTCCATGTTCTTACCCCTTCGGGCCTTGTTATCACATGGTCTGCTATTATACAGTACCCATTAATGGCCATTCATTCTCGAACGCTGACCATTATCTGCTCTTTTGTCTGTCCAACCATTCTTCTCTCCCTTTGGGTTCTAGCTCCACTCCCAAACCCTCCTCTCATCATATCCTCTGCAAAAAAAAACCCAACTTTTTCTGCGATACCATCCGTCCTGAAGAAGGGTCATTGGACCCGAAATGTTAACTCTGATTTCTCTCCACAGAGTCTGCCAGACCTGCTAAGATTTTCCAGCAATTTCTGGTTTTGTTACAGACTCTTGAGTTTGGGAAATACTCACCAGGTGGATGCAGCTGAATAGGGAGAATATTTAAAGTCCTTGTGTGAACTTCTATTTGAACCAAGTGTATTTGTGACCAACCAATAATTTAGAGTAGCGTGAGTTGAACTGAAATTGGAAGGGGTGAATCTACATTGATATATTTTCATGTGTGACTTGAAATGATTTAGCAGTTCTTCATGGTGCCTGCTCAGGGGTTTGCGTTGCTGTTTCTGAGCATTTTAGAAGCTTTCGTGTGTTTTCATTGGTTTGTAACCAAGAAATGACATAAAACAGACTCCTGGTCTAGAAATAGTCGGGATAGCCAGAAGTCAGTTGTGAGAAGTCAATAAGAATGTTCTAGAATCCACTTGGAATACTGTGAGCGGAGTTGGGCACTCCACCTTAGAATATATTGGCCTTGGAAGGAGTACAGTGTAGGTTTACAAGAATGATGTCTGGATTGCAGAAATTACATTATGAGGAGAGATTACATAAATTAGGCCTGTTTTCTCTAGACTTCAGAAGGTTCGGGGTGATCTGATTGAATTCTTCATTGATGGTAACAGGAAAAGACAGAGTACATATAGATAAACTGTTTCCTCTGGGGAATCTAGAAACCTCTAATTCACTACCACAGAAGGCTATGGAAGCCAGATCATTGAGTATATTTAAGACGGAGATAGGTGAGTTCTTAATTGTCAAGGTGATCAAGGGTTCCAGGGAGAAAGTGGGAGAATGGGGTTGAGAAACTGATCAGCCATGATCGAATGGCAGAGCTGACTTGATGGGCTTCATGGCCTAATTTCTGCTCCTATGTCTTATGATCTGATGGGGACGTAGTCTGAGAACTAGGGCCAGACTGTTGTGGAGTGACATTAGGGAGTATATCTGGACACAAAAGGTGGTAGATGTTCGGAACTCTCAGTGGCAGTGGTTGTAGGAACGGTTGTTAATTTAAAATCTAAATTTTTTTTTAAGCAAAGGTATTCAGAAATAAGGCCAAACCAAGGTGTACGGAGTGGATCTCATTGAATAGCAGAACAGGATTGAGAGCCTGAATAGCCGACCCCTGTTCTTATGTTCTTTTCAAGATGAGGTTTTGGTAAGAAATGACACATCTCTTGGTTAAAAAATCTTCAAAAATTTAATGAATGTGAAGAAATAGCTTCCATCCTCCCATAAAGATTAGATTCCCTACAGTGTGGAAACAGGCCCAACAAGTCCACACCAGCCCTCCGAACAGTAACCCACCCAGACCCATTTCCCTCTGACTAATGCACCTAACACCACAGGCAAAATAGCATGGCCAATCTACCTGACCTGCACATCTTTGTGATGGTGAGAAGAAGCCAGAGCACCCGGAGGAAACCCACACAGACACAGGGAGAACGTGCAAACTCCACACAGACAGTCGCCTGAGGCTGGAATTGAACTTGGGACCCTGGTGCTGTGAGGCAGCAGTGCTAACCACCTAGCCACCGTGCCAGCAGCTTTATGGCTGATACATGCAGGGCAGGCCTGTTCTCTCTGCCTAAACTCCAGATCATACCAGCTAACCTTTTAGAGGAGACTTGTCACCACCAGTTACAGACAAGCACTCACCTGTTTGCCCTCTGAGACGAATAGGCCATTGTGTTGATATAGTAGCTACAAGGAGACTTGTACTTGGAGGGAAGGGCATAGCTCAAAGCCCTCCTGGTAGATAGACATGCCGAATTCAGAAGAAATGTCTTTACCAGAGAGTGGTGAGAAAGTTGAACTCATTATCATGGGGAGTGATTAGATGAGAAAATATTGATATATTTAGGGAGTCCCAGACAAACAAAGCTGGTGAAGGGAGTTTCGAAGAATAGTCATCATTGACTCAAAACATTATCTCTGTTTCTCTCTCCACAAATGCTACCAGACCTTCTGAGTTTCTCCAGCATCCTGCGTTTGTTTCAGACTTCCAGCATCAGTGGTAACCTGCCATTATTTGGGTGCAGGGAATAGAGGGTTATGATGATAGAGTTGGATTTGGGGGAAAAAATGAAAGGAGGTTGGTTTGGAATACTAACACCAACAGTAGTCTATAATGTTTGTGTCAAAAGCCCTGTTTCTGTGTCTTGTATCCTGTCTAAATACACTCCTTCAGGATTTAGCTCTAGCCTTGACATTCTGTCACCTATTTCTAAACTCTTTTAACTAGAGGAAATAATGTGTATGTATCCCATGTTTCCATAATTGTACTGAATGCTGCTGTTACTGCCACTGTTAGTAACATCCAAAACTGAACCTCGTTCATTCCGACTTTTGAGGTTTATTCCTACTGATGTGAATAATGTCCGTAACAAACGGAAGTAGCTGGAGAAACTCAGCAGGTCTGATAACATCTGTGATGAGAAAGCAGAGTCACCATTTCAGGTCCAGTGGACTTACTTCAGAATGTTCTGAAGGAGGGTCACTGGACCTGAAATGTTGACTCTGCTCTTTCTCTCCATAGATACTACCAGACCTGCTGAGTTTCTCCCAGCTACTTCTGTTTTTGTTTCAGATTTCCAGCAGTTCTGTTTTTTCTTTAATAATCCCTGTGACTGGGTTGTAATTTCCCATCCTGTGTCTCTTAACTAAGTCAACTTTGTTTCAAACACAGTCTGTCAAGTCCTTGGGTTTCCCAAGTTAAGAGGAGGTTAACTAATGTCCCAGTTGCCAACTGCCCCATTTTAAGATCTTTTCTCCTTGTTAATTCTAGATTACTTTTGTTACTCTCATGAACAACTTCTGACATCCCATACCTCCCCAAATAGCCTTTCATTCCGTCTTGGAATCCAGAGCAGCTTTTGGTATTAAGCAGAAGCTGGAAATAATAACCTATACTGTTTCAAGTTTGGCTAATTTTGTCTTGGATTATTTGCTTAAATTTTTCCCAGCGCTGATGGGGTGCTGACGCTGCCTGAGTAAGTGGTGGAGGCTGATACAATTACGACATTTAAAAGGCATCTGGATGGAAATATGAATAGGACGGATTTAGAGGGATATGGGCCAAATGGGACTAGGTCAGATTGGGATGTCTGGTCAGTGCAATAAGTTGGGTCTGTTTCTATGCTGTATGACTCTATGATTCTAATTGTTGCAATTTTTAACAGGGCTGTCACACTTAAAATCTGCAGATGTTTTGGCTCCTATATAAAGAGGGTGAGAAGATTGTGACTACAGCCCCTTCCAGTTCCATATGAAGAATGCTGTTATTGAACACGTTAGAGATGGGGAAACGTGTTGTTTTTGCAGATATAGAAAAAGCATACAGAAAAGGGGTACAGCAAGAGAACTATTGACTCTGCAGGTATTTAGGGAAGAGTATCTCCACTTTTCAGTGTATAATTGTGGTTAATTAAATACTAACGTTGGGTGTGTAATTATTATAGCAAAGAAGTTCTTTCTAAAAATTATGTTTTCAGCAAAAAGCTGAGATAACCGAAATGCTCGGTCTGTACAAAATGAGACAAGTTATTGAAATGTTCAAGGATGGAATGTACCAACAGAATTGATACAAAATGTTAAGCCAGATCTGGATGTACTGTCGTCAAAATAATGTGTGTGTCAGCACGTACAGAGAGGAACGTTGCCAACCTGGGGAAGGGGGAAGTAATAAAGGTGGAGCGCAGCTGGGCAGTGGTCTGGTACAGTAAGAGAATTTGGGTAATTAGGAGTCTGGAGAGGTGACCTCACGCAGCTCAAAAGTATAACTGTGTAGTAGTTTGAATAATCATCATTTCAATTGCTTTCTGCAATTGGGGTCCTTTCTTGCAAGATCGTAAAATAAATTCTCTTGTTTCCAGCTTTAGCGGTCTGGTATAATTTTATTGAGTTTGCTTCTTACAGATTTGAGGGCTCATCCTGTCCCAGCACTGATGTGATGCTGACGCTGCCAGAGTAAGTGGTGGAGGCTGATACAATTACGACATTTAAAAGGCATCTGGATGGAAATATGATTAGGACGGATTTAGAGGGATATGGGCCAAATTCTCGCAAATGGGACTAGGTCAGATTGGGATGTCTGGTCAGTGCAATGAGTTGGGTCTGTTTCTATGCTATATGACTCTATGATTCTAATTGCTGCAATTTTTATCAGGGCTGTCAGGCTTAAAACCTGCAGATGTTTTGGCTCCTATATAAAAAGGGTGAGAAGATTATGACTACAGCCCCTGCCAGCTACACATGAAGAATGCTGTTATTGAACAGCAGACCTTCAATGTTTAACTGGAGGGCCAGCCTCAAGAATGGCCTCATGTTTCTTCCTGTTTCCTGTCTCTATGGGGGGTTGGGGCAATTATTGAGAAATAATGGGGTATTATGATGTCATAGAGTCCTAGAGATGTACAGCACGGAAACAGACCCTTTGGTCCAACCCGTCCATGCCGACCAGATATCCCAACCCAATCTAGTCCCACTTGGCAGCACTCCCCCAGTCCTGCTGCAATTATTGAGAAATAATGGGGTATTATGATGTCCCCCAGTCCTGCTGCGTTTATGTCACACAGACTGTTCAATAACAGCAGAGTCTTCATGTTGGAAACCAGTTTATTCAAGACAGCAGCAGACGCATCGGTGATAGATCTGTCAAAGAAATTAATGAAAACACAATGATACAGCAACTGAATAACTGACAAGCGATGTAAGTTATGAAGTTAACAATGTCTGCAACATCAGTCGGTATAGGGCACTCAAAGTCCTAGGACATTGGAATAGCAATGAAATAATTTAGGGAAGTAATGCACTGCAGTCAAAACAGCCTTGTACTATTTCTTCTTGTCACCTTCCTTAGAATTCACTATATCAACTGGACCATTGACAAGGGGGAATAGCACATTGTGTAATTCCAAGAAAAGGTTGTGATTATCCAGAGATTTGATCCTGTTTGAAATTATCTTCCAAGTTTTAAATTTAACCTGGGCACAATGGACCATTTGATGTTAAGATTATGCTATCGCTTTAGATGTTGTTTGGTATAGATTTAATGATAAAGGGCAGATATGGATGCTCAAAATTATTCTACTCTCTGGACATTAATATTTATTGAATTTCTTGAACTTATAAGGATCAACACTGTATCTTCAGTATTAGTTAGTTTTGTTGATGTTGACCACCTTTGTAGGACAGAAAATGTCCACGTGGGTTTCTATAGGTATTGTATGTGTGAGAAAGGGGGGCATATGTCATAGGGATGTACAGCATGGAAACAGACCCTTCGGTCCAACCCGTCCGTACCGATCAGATATCCCAACCCAATCTAGTCCCACCTGCCAGCGCCTGGCCCATATCCCTCCAAACCCTTCCTATTCATATACCCATCCAAATGCCTCTGAAATGTTGCAATTGTACCAGCCTCCACCACATCCTCTAGCAGCTCATTCATATGTGTGAGGAAAGAATGTATGTGTGGGTGTGGGAGAAAGAGAGGGGATATTTTTGGTTGTCCTTATGTGCGAGAGCTACTTCTGTAAGAAATAGGAACTCACAAAGTTTTGTAGCTCAAGTCACCATCACCAGCAGCTTAGAAACCCACAGCAACCACCACCAAGAAGGACAAGGGCTACAGGTACCTGGGAACACTACCTCCTATAAGTTCTCTCGAAGTCAAGTGCCATTCTATCTTGAAAACCCATTGCTATTCCTTCGGTGTTGTTAGGTCAAATCCTTGAACATTCTCCGTGACAAGCTCTGTCGGTGTCCCAGCACCCCATAGACTGCAGCCGTTTAAGAAGCTGTCGACACTGGGGCAATTAGGGATGGGCAGTAAATGTTTGGCCCAGCCTTAGACACCCAAATACTGTGAAATATTTTAAAAGTCGGCCACTTGACCATTGACCATGCTGTATCCTTCAATAAGATCGTGACTGATTTGATTACTTAACATTCCTGCCTTTTGTCAATAACACACCATCAGTGTTCATCTAGAATATATGTGTCCCTCTTTTTTTTTCTCACATTGCGTGGTCAGTCTTCAGAACTGTCTTCTTAAAGAGGTGGGGAAAGCAGTGATGGATAGATTTTGTGAATATGTTTAAGGCAGTGGTGAATAGATTTTTGGTAAGCTTGTATGTGAAAACTAATCGGGGTGGGGTGGGGCGGGGGGGAGATTGTGGATTTGAAGTTACACTCAAATCAGCAGTGATTTGTTGAGTGGCTGGGCAGACTGAATACGCACAGTCCTGTTCATATGTTTCTTATTCACACCACACATTCATTGCCTCAGATTGGCTTTGCGATAAGTTGCTCCTTTCCAGCCTGTATTATACTGAATGATGAGTTGGAGGAGTCGACGTTGGACTGGAGTGGACAAAGTTAAAAATCACAACATCAGGTTAAACTCCAACAGGTTTAGCTGGAAGCACTAGCTTTCGAGGCATTGCTTCTTCATCAGACGGTTGTGAAGCAGGATTGTGAGACACAGAATTTATAGCAAAAGGTTACGGTCATACAGTGATACATTGTACAAACCAGATTGTTAAGTTTCTCATCTTTCAGAACCGAAACCAGCAAATCCATTCTAAAAGATGAAAGACTTAACAATCTAGGTTTGCTCAACGTATCACTGAAATGTTTTGCTATAAATTCTGTGTCTTATAGTCCTGCTTCACAACCACCTGATGAAGGAGCAGCACTCCGAAAGCTAGTGCTTCCAAATAAACCTGTTGGACTATAACCTGGTATACTGAATGATGACAGGATTCACCTCTTCCCCCCAACATAAAGCAAACAAAAACTACGTTAGCTGAAGATCTGAATCAAAAACAAGTTGTTGGAGAAACTCTGAGTTAAGGTATGGACTCCAGCGAGCAGGGGGCCTGTTTTCTCTTTGCAGATGCTGCCAGGTTTGCTTTGGCTTCGCAGCAATTTTTATGCTTTTGCTAACTGCTCTGCAACCCTGATCCGCCCTCAGCGCGCCCCCTCGCCCCATTCATTCCTAATGTTTGGAGGACCATCCGAGCCCGCTTGGTCCTCCAGCCCCGCCCCTCATTCTCACCGATTGTTTGAGGACTCGCCTCCCCCTCCCCTGGTCCTCCAGCACCGCCCCCTCCCCCCCATTCATTCCTATTGTTTGGAGGACCAGCCTGTCCCGGTTGGTCATCCAGCCCCGCCCCACACAATTGTTCGGCGGACCCAGCCACAGCCAATTGCTCCTCTAGCCCCTCCCCCTCCCCACTCTCTCATTGGTCCAGGGCCACCGTCAATCTCGCAACGGCGATCCGGTGCATGCGCAAAGCAGGTCGGTAGTACGCGTGCCCGGGATGACGAGCGGGGCGCTTTGTGCTCCTCCTCCTCCTCTGCGACCGGGTTAGTCGCGGTCAAGTGGAGGGCGTCGTTTCTGCGCCTCGGGCGGTGGGGAAGGCCTTCTCGACACTCGGTGTCGGTCTCGAACCTCAATTTAAAGCAAGTTGCGGCGTTTCGGCCAGCGGGTGATGGTTGAAATGTTTCTCTCGGCAGCTGCGCTTTAGTCCGGCCCGCCATCTTTAACGGCAGGAGCACGCGGCGGCGCCTGAGGCCCCACCCCTCAGACCCCGGTCGAATGTTGGGGTGATCAGGCCCGTCATCAGTCTTCCAGCCCCGGCCCGCTCGTTCCGATTGGACGAGATCACATGTCAATCACTACAGAGTCATTGTGAGGTGAGCGTGCGCACTCCATCTCCACCTTCAAGTGGGCAATGCAGACTGGTACCTTGGATATTGTCCAGGCAGCATCCCAGGAGCAGGAGAATTGAAGTTTCGGGCAAAAGCAACTCATCAGGATCCATCGGATGCATCAAGTTGACTAGATTAGATTAGACTTACAGTGTGGAAACAGGCCCTTCGGCCCAACAAGTCCACACCGACCCGCCGAAGCGCAACCCACCCATACCCCTACATTTACCCCTTACCTAACACTACGGGCAATTTAGCTTGGCCAATTCACCTGACCCGCACATCTTTGGACTGTGGGAGGAAACCGGAGCACCCGGAGGAAACCCACGCAGACACAGGGAGAACGTGCAAACTCCACACAGTCAGTCACCTGAGTCGGGAATTGAACCCAGGTCTACAGGCGCTGTGAGGCAGCAGTGCTAACCACTGTGCCACCGTGCCGCCCAGGAGAGTCAGGAGAGTTTCTGTTCCTGGACTGACAGTAATAACTCATGTTTGTAAGGTATAGGAGCAAGACCAGGGCGATAAGCCCATTGGGTCGGCTGTGCCTTTCGATCCTGGGTGAGGTTTTCCTTGCTCTCCATTTTCCTGCCCTTTCCCCATAATCCTTCAATGCCTTACCAATTAAAAATCTGTCTAACCCCCTCTTACTTTGACACAATGTCCCAGCATCCCACCGCACCTTCATAGAATTCCTACAGTGTGGAAACAGGCCATTTGGCAAAAAAACCCCACTTCGACCGTCCGAAGAGTAATCCACGCAGACCCATTTCCCGATCTTATCACTACGTTTCCCTTGAGTAATGCATCCAGTGTAAACATCCCTATGCACCATGGGCAACTTAGCATAGCCAATCCACCAAGCGTGCATGTTTTTGGACTGTGGGAAGAAACCCACGCGGATGGGGAAGAATGTGCAAACTCCACCAAGACAGTTGCTTGAGGCTGGAATTGAAATGGGTCCCTGACCCCTTTGGGATAGCAAATTCCACAGACTCACAACCTTTGGGAGAAGTGGTTTCCTCACCTTTCTTTAAATTTGCTATCCCTTATCCTAACATAATGACCTCTCATCCTGGAATGCTCCACAAAATGAAGCATCTGCTCTATTTTATGCCTTTTGTCATTTTGAATACCTCAATTGATCTCCCTCATTTTTCTAAATTCCAGGAAGTATTGGTTGAAACTGTTCAATTTCTTTTCAATATGTCAAACCCCTCCTCTCTGGGATTAATCTTGTCACAGTCATAGAGATGTACAGCATGGAAACATACCTTGCAGTCCAACCCGTCCATGCCGACTAGATATCCCAACCCAATCTAGTCCCACGAGCCCATATCACTCCAAACCCTTCCTATTCATACACCCATCCAAATGCCTTTTAAATGTTACAATTGTACCAGCCTCCACCACTTCTCTAGCAGCTCATTCCATACATGTACCACCCACTGTGTGATAAAGTTGCCCTTTAGGTCTCTTTTATATCTTTCCCCTCTCACCCTAAACCTATGCCCTCTAGTTCTGGACTGCCCGACCCCAGGGAAAAGACTTTGCCTATTTGCCCTATCCATGCCCCTCATAATTTTGTAAACCTCTATAAAGTCACCCCTCAGTCTCCGATGCTCCAGGGAAAACAGCCCCAGTCTGTTCAGCCTCTCCCTATAGCTCAAATCCTCCAACACTGGCAACATCCTTGTAAACCTTTTCTGAACCCTTTCAAGTTTCGCAACATCTTTCTGATAGGAAGGACACCAGAATTACATGCAATATTCCAACAATGGCCTAACCAATATCCTGTACAGCTGCAACATGACTTCTCAACTCCTTGTGAACCTGCCCTGAACTGCCTCTAATGCCCCTACATCTTTCCTCAAATAAGTGGTCCAAAACTGCAAACAATACCCCAGGTGCAGTCTCACTAATACCTTGTACAGTTGCAACAATATTTCCTTACCTTTATATTTTATTCCTTTAGCTGTAAAAGCCTATATGTCATTGGCTTTCTTTATTATCTGTACCTGCATGCTAGTTTTCTGTGACTCATGAACAAGGACAGCCAAATCCCTCTGCACCAGAGCACCTCAAATTCTCTCCCCATTGAGATAATAGATTGCCTTCCAATTTTTTTGACTAAAATACATGACTTCACACTTTGTCAATTTTAAACTCACATTTTGGTCTACTCTCGTAACCCATCTATATCTATTTCTAACATCTTTGGAATTTATTGTCCCACCTATTTTTCTGTCATCTGCAAATTTGGCTCTAGAGGTTTCTATCCCTGTATCCAATTCATCAATATAGATTGTAAATAGCTGGGGTCTAAGGACCAAACCGTGTGGTAAGCCACGAGTGACATTTTGCTATCCAGAAAAAAAACATTAATCCTGATACACTCTCCATCAGCCAGTCATCAATCCAAGCTCATAAATTAGCCTGAATCCCATTTGATCCAACCTTGTGAATACATCTTTTCTGTGGCACCTTATCAAATGAGGCATGGTTGCACAGTGGTTAGCACAGCTCCCTCACAGCGCCAGAGACCCAGGTTCAATTCCCGTCTCAGGCGACTGACTGTGTAGAATTTGCACATTTTCCCCATGTCTGCGTGGGTTTCCTCCGGGTGCTCCGGTTTCCTCCCACAATCCAAAAATGTGCAGGAATTGATCATGCTAAATTGCCCATTGTGTTAGGTGAAGGGCTAAATGTAGGGGAATGGGTCTGGGTGGGTTGTGCTTTGGCGGGTCATTGTGGACTTGTTGGGCTGAATGGCCTGTTCCCACACTGTAATTAAGTAAGTAATCTAATCAAAAATGCCTTCCAGAAATTCAGATGTATTATTTTCACTTTGCTTGTTACATCTTTGAAGAAATCTAGCAAATTAATCAAACGTGATTTGCCCTTCATAAACCGTGCTGATTCTAATGGAAAGTATTTTGACTTTCCAAATGACCTGATATTACTTCCTTAATAACTGATTCTAACACTTTCCCAACAACAGATTTAAATTAACTTCCCACATTTTGCCTGCTTCCCTTTTTGAATAAGAGTGTTACATTAGCATTTTTCCAATCCGCTGGAACCTTTCCCGTGTCCAGGAAATTTCGGAATACTGTAACCAATGGATCCACGATCTCCACCGTGCCTTCCTTTAATCCCTTGGGATATAGTCCATCCGACCCAGGGGATTTGTCTGCCCTCAATCCTAACAGTTTGCTGAGTATCTTTTCCCTATCGGCGTTGATTGTTCCCTTTCTGTTGCCTTGTCCATTCCAACAGAAATGGCACTATTGTCCTCCTCCATAAAAACTGAAGCAAGGTATTGATTTAACACCTCTGCCATTGCAGTATTCCTCACAATTAATTCTCTGGTTTCATCTTCCAAGGGACCAGCATTCACCTTGGGGACTCTCTTGCTTTTTTTATACCTATAGAAGCTTTTGCTATCCTTTTTTGGTGTTTTGTGCTAGTTTTCTTTTGTAATTTACCTTAACCTATTTTTGTTAATTTTTTACTATGCCTTTGTTTATGTTTGAAAGTTTCCCAATCTTCTGGCCTGTTATTGGCCTTTGCAATGTGGTATACCTTAGTTTTTGACTTTATATTGTTCTTGATCGCCTTGTTTGGCTGTGAATTCTTTTACCACGCCCCCCTCACGCCATCTTTCTTCCTTATTGGGATGTACTTTAATTGTGAGGAATTGAGTAGCTCCTAAAAAATCTGCCACTGAGCATGCACAGTCTTACCTTTTAGCCTTCCTGCCAAATCTTTGGGCCAAATCCGTCCTCATACCTATGTAATTTCCTTTGTTTAATTCCAGAACGTTACTGAGGGACTCCATGTCCTCTCCCCCCAAACTGAATTTTGAATTCTGTCGTACTATGGTCATTAGTCCCTACAGGATCCTTAACTATGATGTCACCAATTAGATTAGATTACTTACAGTGTGGAAACAGGTCCTTTGGCCCAACAAGTCCACACCGACCCCCCGAAGCGCAACTCACCCATACTCCTACATTTACCCCTTACCTAACATTACGGGCAATTTAGCATGGCCAATTCACCTGACCGCACATCTTTGGACTGTGGGAGGAAACCAGAGCACCCGGAGGAAACCCACGCAGACACGGGGAGAACATGCAAACTCCACACAGTCTGTCGCCTGAGTCGGGAATTGAACCCGGGTCTCAGGCGCTGTGAGACAGCAGTGCTAACCACTGTGCCACCGTGCCGCCCACAATTAATCTCTCCTCCTTCCACGATACCAAATCCAGAGTAGCCTGCTCCTTGGTTGGTTCCACAACATGCTGCTCCAAGAAACAATCTCCAAAACAATCGATGAACACTGCCTCCAGGCTATTCTTGCCAAGTTGAGTCTTTTGTGCATGATTATTGCTGTACCTTTCTTGTAAGCCTCCAATATTTCCTGGTTTATAGTGTACCCCACTGTGGATCCACTATTTGGGGATCTATAGATTACGAGGAGAAAGTGAAGACTGCAGATGCTGGAGATCAGAGCTGAAAATGTGTTGCTGGAAAAGATAGATTACTCCTACCAAGTACTGCTGCCCTTTTATTATTTCTTATTTTTACCCAGACAAATTCCATATCTTGATCACCAGTGCTTATGCCATTTCCCATTCTAGCACTGAAGCCTTGCTTCACCAGCAAATCTACACCACCTCCTTTTCCTTTCAGTTTATCTTTCCGAAATGCTGAGTAAACTTGGATATTCAGTTCCCAGACCTGGTCTCCTTGTAACCATGTCTTAGTATTGCTACCAAATCATACCCTTTTGTTTCTATTGAATGCTTCGTGCGTTTGGATACAAGGTCTTTACATTTGTTTTACTGGTAAATTTCCCTAATTTTATTTAATAATACCTTGGTGCATAAAGACATTCATTTGTTCTGTTCCCCCACCTTTATTGTCTGATAACCAGCTGCCGCTTTGCTGACCTGCACTCTTACCTCCTCTTTTAATTTGGGTTTTCTAATTCTAATTTCTCCTACAACTGAACCCAACCCCCGTTTAGTTTAAAGCTCTGTGTACAGCCCTAGGTATGTGATTTGGTGGGATTGTGTTCCCAGCAAGATTCAGATGAAGACTGTCCTATTGGAACAGGTTCCTTGTTCCCCAGTATTGGTGCCAATGTCCCATGAATTCAAACCCATTTCTCCCACACCAGTCTTGAAGTCACGCATTTATCTGCTTAATCTTATTGATCCTGTACCAATTAGCTTGTGGCTCAGGTAGTAACCAGAGATTATTACCTTTTTTGGTTCTTCTTTTTAGTTTAGGTCCTAGCTGTTAATGTTCCCTGAGCAGCACCTCTGCCCTAGTTTTATCTATGTTGTTGGTACCTACATGGATCACGACCATTGAATCTTTACCCTCCCACTCTAAGTTCCTCTGCAGCCCAGATGAGATATCCTGAACCTGAGCACAGGTAGGCAACACAACCTTTGGGACTTGTGATCCTGGTCACAGAGAACAGTGTCCATACTCCGAACTGTACTATCCTGAATTACAACTACATTTCTCTCCCACCACTTGAATGGCTCCCTGATCCCTGTGGGGCCAGAGTGAGGACTGCAGATTCTGGAAACCAGAGTTTAGATCAAAGTGGTGCTGATGAAGGGCTTTTGCGTGAAAGGTCGATTTTTTTCCTGCTCCTCGGATGCTGCCTGACCTGCTATGCTTTTCCAGCACCACTCTGATCTTACCCGTGATCCCTGCAGTCAGTTGGCTCATCCTCCCTGCAGTCCCCATTCCTGTCCACTGAGGGAGCAAGACTCCTGAACCTGTTGGACAAGGACAAAGGCTGAGGCTACTGCAACTCTACCACCTGGTGCCCTCTGTCTGCCTTACTCTCAGCCACACACTCCTGTCCCTGACCACAGGCTGAATTTGAGTTAGTTAGTCTCGGGGGTGTGACTGTCTCCTGCATCACAGCATCCAGGTAACTCTTCTTCCTCCCTGATGTGTCACAATATTTGAAGCTCAGACTCTAGCTTATTTACTCTGAGGTGGAATTCGTCCAGCAGACGTGGTCACTGGGATCCAAAATGGGGTCCACCAGCTCCCACATCATGTAGGAACAGCACATCACCTGACCCTCCATTTTTATTTAATTAGTTTTGAGTTTGCTTTTTAAAAATGTTTTAGCTGTTTTTATACCTGTGCTTATTAGCTCAATCTGAATGCGTGTTGGAACCAATAATTTAACAAAGATTCAATTCAACACCGATTCAAACTTCTGTGAACTGCTTTTCCAGGGTGTTGCAAGTGGAGGATTTGCAGATAGAACCTGGAGTCCAATCATCACAACACACTCTGAAAGAAGCACTCGATTCACCAGGATCTGAAATATCATCTGTCTTTGAGTGTAAGTATTGAGTTGCAGGCCATTTCCACTCACTGTGTTTAAAAAAAAGAAAGCTCTTGCTAACATCTCAGTTGCTTTCCTTACTGCCAAAAATCTTAATCCTGAGTTCCAAATTCATTTTACAATCAATCGTTTTTCTTTAACTGCCTTATTTAAACATGTCAGAACTACTGTATTAGCAAATCGCTCCTTAATCTCCTTGGTTCCAAGGTGAACAACTCCAGTTTCTCCAACCTAACCTTGCAATTAAAATCTCATTCCTCAAATTGTTCTGGCAAATCTCCTTTGAACCTCTGTCATATCTTTAGTAATGCAATTATCATTGGTTTGTGCACATCCAAATGCTCTGGGTTAACGAGTGGGATGATATTGCACCCCAATAATTGTGTAACAACATGGCATTACTTCATGGCCATTTCCTGACTTGTGGGATTTATGGAATTAAGGAAAAAAAGATTATCATTTAAAGTGTAAATGACTGCAGAAACCGGAGGAAGAAAGTTGCCCTAGAGCATGAATCACATGAAGTAGTATATCACATGAGTACTAATGGGATGAAATCCTTTACTTTGAGTGGAATTGAATTTAAACATAAGGAATTTATACTTTGGGTAGACAGGGCATTGTTGAGACCACTGTGTGAACAGCCTGCGCTGTTTTGGTCTCCTTATTTTGGCAAAGATGTATGGAAAGAAGGTGATTCAACGGACGTTTACTAGATTGAAAGCTAAACTAAGAGACTTATGAGCATAGTTTGGACAGTTTAGGCTTGTTGCTGCACTTTAGAAGATTGAAGGGTGATTTTATTGAAGTGTAAAAAGCACTGAATGATCTTGACAAATGTGGATGCGGAAAAGATGTTTCCTCTTGCAGGTTGGTCAAGCATAAGCAGACACTGTTTAAAAATAAGGGGTCCACCTTTGTAGGACAGAGGAGAATATTTTTTCTGAGGCTTGTACAACTTTGCAAACTCTGAAAGGCAGTAGAAGCAGGGTGATTGAGTATTTTGAAGATAAAGGTGGCTAGTTTCATGCCAGGCAAGGTAATCAATGATTACCAGTGATAGATGGGAATGTACAATTTAAAACAACAGATCAAAAGTGATCTCATTGAGCAGTGGAGCAGGTTTAAGGGGGTGAATGATTTGTTTTGTAGTTCATTTGACTCTGGTCCTTCTGTTCCTTTCCAGCCTCGGCCTCCAGTTAGAAATGTTAAAGCTGAAAGCGAGAATTGTTACAGAGGTGAGTACTTTTACCCAGTTAATTTAGAACCTTTGATGCTATGCTCTGTTATCTGTGAGAAGTTTCATATCTCTGGGGATGGTGTTGCTGCTTTACTGTGGATCTGAAACCAAGCCTGTCCATTGCTCTGTTTCATCCCTGCCATCCCTGATCACCTCTCTATACTTTTGAACTTTCTCTGTCTTGAATAGTAGGCATTTTTATCTCTGTTAAGTAATTCACTGTTCTTCCAACTCTGTCTAGATGAGGTTATACATGGAGGAGGGGTGGGAATTTACAGTTTTGGGGAAATCAATCAAGGAAAGATTGTTCCATAAAAACTAGAATTGTCTGTTCTGAACTTCTATCCTGGACAGACAGTGATGGCTTTTGTAAACTGGTTTAACAGGGGGTAACAAAGAGAGGAATTATAGACAGGAAAATTAAAGCATTCGTCATTTCACAATCTGACCGATTCAATCAATTCATCAGGATCTGAATGTCATTGGCTTTTGACTTTGGAAGGAGAACATTTCCCAAGAATCGTGTCTGGAAAAACACAGAGAGACCCACCCAGGTGAGAGTGTTCCAGTGAACTAACCGTGGAAAGACCTTTAAGCAGTTACCCTGACAGGAATAAACAAAATCACAACGTTCTTATCCAGGAGAAACTCTGCACGCGTTGTCTGTGTGGATGAGGAATCCACTGATAATCCAGCCTGGAGCCAGACAAGGACACATGCGCCACGGAGAAACCGTGGAAATGTGGCGACTGTGGGAAAGGGTTCGATTACCCATCCCAGCTGGAAATTCATCGACGCACTCATACGGGGGAGAGACCGTTTATCTGTTCCAAGTGTGAGAAGGGATTCACGCATTTATCCAGCTTGCAGGCACATCAGAGAACTCACAACGGGGAGAGACCATTCACCTGCTCTGTCTGTGGGAAGAGATTCACCCAGTCTTCCAACCTGCTGAGGCATCAGCGGGTTCACACCGGAGAGAGGCCATTCGCCTGTTCTGAATGTGGGAACGCCTTTACTCAGTTGTCCAACCTGCTGCAGCACCAGCGGGTTCACACAGACGAGAGACCTTTTAAATGCCTAGACTGTGCGAAGTGCTATAAAAGCTCCAGGGAACTGTCATGCCACCAGCGTGTTCACACCAATGAGAGACCATTCAGATGCTCTTACTGCGGGTCTGGGTTCAGGCGATCGTCTCAACTCACAGAGCACCAGCGAATTCACACCGGGGAGAGACCGTTCAGATGCTCAGAGTGTGGGAAGAGATTCACTCAGTCATCCAAGCTGTGGAGACACCAGCGTGTTCACTCTGATATGAGAGCTTTTAAATGCTCCGACTGTGAGGAGAGTTTTAAAAGCAGCAATGACCTGCTGAAACACCAGCGCATTCACACTGGGGAGAAGCTGTTCACCTGCTCCGAGTGTGGGAAGAGATTCACTCGGTCATTCACCTTGCTGAGACACCAACGACTTCATGCTGGGGAGAAGCTGTTCATCTGCTCCGAGTGTGGGAAGGACTCACTTGGTCATTCACCTTGTTGCAGCAGCAGCGAGTTCATTCCGAGGAAAGGCCGTTCACCTGATCTGTGTGTGGGAAGGGATTCACTTGTTCTTCCCCCACAGCTGAGAGACTCACGAGTTCCTGTATAACTGCAGGGGTTGGATTCTATTTTTGCTGCTGTCCATCAGCTGCAGGATTGAATGTAGGACTTAACTCTGATGTGGGAAAGAAATGAGCCTGAGCTGCGCTCTCACATGGTTCAGAGCTCCTAGACATGGAGCACACAGGCTCCTTTAAAACTGGTTTTTGAGGTTGGTAAGAACAACGGGGAATGCTGGAAACATTCTTGAATCAGAAACTCGGATTGAACTTGGATTTGTTCCTGACTGAAAGTTGACCGTCCGAGAATGACTGTGGTCGCTATGGTCCGAGGATTTAAAATGTATGTGTGAATATTCCTGATTCTCCCAGTGTATGTAGGGGCTAAAGCAACAGCAACTTGTATTTATGTAGAAACTTCCAGATTGATGCCTTAGGTTGATGCCTTTTCCTCTGAAGAGCCATGTACGTCAGTTATTTTGGGAAGAAAAATGTGTTGTTAACTCATGCTTGTTATCTTGTGCCACCTCAAATAATGTGTTATCTGGGAAATCAATGCTTTCCTGATTGCATTATATTTAATGGTGGGCTGACGAATCTTGACGTTATCGCTGAAGTATTCTGCTTCTGCGTGAATCTAAGTATGGCATCTGTCGGCATGAATACAGAGGGTAATCTTAATACGTGATTGCATCACCGAATAAAGAATTAAACAGCCTGATGATATGCCTGGAATATTGTGTGCAGCTTGGTCTGCCTAATGAGGAAGGATGCGATTATCACGAAGGGAGTGTTTTGCCAGACTGATTCCTGGGATTGCGGGACTGGTAGATGAGCGGAGATTGATTCAGTTAGGGTTATGCTCACCGGACTTCAGAAGAATGATGAGGAATCTCATCGCATCTTTTAGGTTTCTAACAGGACTAGAGAGGGTAGGTACAGGAAGGATGTTCCTAATTCTGGGGGACATCCAGAACCAAGCAGTCCCGGTCTGGGGATACAGGTTCAACCATTTCGGACTGAGATGAGGAGAAGTTCACCCAGAAGGTGGGGGAGCCTGTGAAACTCGCTGTCACGGAAAGCAATCAAGGCCAAAACATTGAACAGTTTCAAGAAGGAATTAGATATAGCACTTGGGGTTAAAGGGATGAAATGATATGGGAGGGAAAGCATATTGAGATGGATTGCAGCCACGATTATCATGAATGGTACAGTAGGCTGGAAGGGCTGAAAGGCGATCTTTACCTTGTCAGGCCGACACATAACTCCAAACCCACAGCCAGTGTGGTTGATTCTTAACTGCCCTCTGGGCAATTAGGTATGGGTAATAAATGCTGGCCTGGCCAGTGATACCCACATCATGTGAATGAATTAAAGAAAACAAAATAGCACATTATTGCAGGTGAATAGTTTGCTGTTAATTGACTCTTGTTTTTCCCCCAATTTTAAAATTGGAAGTGAAACCAGTCATTGTACAACACTAGAGTGGATCACTGTTAGTTCAAAATCTCCTGATTGGTTATGGACTTATAATTTGCAGTGCCTCTTGAGAGGTTCAAGTCTTTTGGATGCTGTTACTGTCCAGAATTTGATTTGGGCCAAGTTCAAATGAACAAAGCTGGTTGCATAGCATGAATGACAAAGGTTGTGTGTAATTGACTGATAAGGCTACGTTTGGAAAGCAGAGACTGAAACCCCGGCTACCAGTGGGCTTTCTAAACAGAGGCATGGCTCAGTTGGCTGAACGGCTGGTTTGCGATGCACAGTGACATGAACAGCGTGGGTTCAATTCTTGCACCTGCTGAGGGTATCGTGAAGGATCCTCCCTCTCCACCCATCCCCTCACTTGAGGTGTGGTGACCTACAGTTTAAAATGCCACCAGTTGTGTCTCTCCAGTGAGAGAGCAGCCCTGTGGTCTTCGAAGTTGATAGCGACTTTACCTTTCAGTATCGTAGACAGGGAAAACCTAGGAGAAAGGATGCCCAGGTAGAGCATTAGAGAGCTGACTGAGGCTAAAATATTAAAAGTAGAGCCTTGAAGCTGCTTGTGTCAGTGAGTATAGGGACATCAGGGAAATGATTGAAAACAGCATGTAACGGCCTTGTGATAAGAGGAAAGCAAAGCAACGATGAACACACAGAATATCATGTGATTCGGTGAGGCGATCATTGCTCACTTGAACTGTGACTGGCCACCTGAAGACCCCCTCAAGCAAAAGCCAATGTGACAAATCAGAGTCAGAAAATAAAGATCCAATGAGAGAACAAGCATGAAGGGGAAAGATTGAGACTGTGAAAGCTCCAAGAAAAAACCCTTGTGTCTCTCCTGTCCCATTGTCGATGTGAATAATGTACTCCACATTAAATTGTAAATTGCTGCACTTGTTTGTCACTATAGATTACTCGAAAGCAGATGAATCTGTCGTGAATTTGTCTCAATAAAGTAGATTTCTAATTAACTCTGTTTCCGATTCTCCTCTTGCCTGCAAAGTTGAGACACCCCATCCCAAAGAAAGAGAATCAGAGCTGAATATCAGTCCAGACTGGGAGCTATTGGGTGGGTAAGTGGTTGAAGGAATGTTCAGTGGATAGGGAGAGTGTTGTCGTCAATTTCGGGAAGGAGTCCTACCTGAAGCAGTGACTAGCAATTTCTCATTTTCAAATGTTAATTGACCTGCAATTTATTTCCCCTTTTCCTTACTTTTAAATTGGGGCGATTACCCACTAATCAGGAAACAGCACGATGTCCTTCCATCTCATTATAGGAAATCCTGGTGACTGGACAGTGCTGGGCTGTGAGTGGAGCATGCTCAGTGTGGGACATGTTGGAGTCAGTTGAGGAATGAGAAGTGCAAGCACGAGTTCCAGATTTTCGCAGTGTTACCACGCGGATGATGACCATTCGGTCCGTTGTACCTTCATCTGCTGTCCAGGTGAGCTTTCACTTAGTGCCTTTCTCCTTCTTTCTACCTGTACCTTTTTAAGGTAATAATGCCTTGATTGAAAGTGCATTCCAGATATTAAACATGAAGAATCGATTCCTCATGTCCCATCTTCACTTCGAGGATACCCTCCAGCGTGTGGTGCGGCACAGTCGCTGTGCTAACACTTGGAGCTGATCAAGGAACAGTTGCAGGCACTGGATTCTGCACAAGCTTTAGGCCGTGAAACCATTCTGGCAATGGTGCTGAAGACTCATGCTCCAGTTCTTGTGTGTTCCTAGCCAAGCTGCTCAAGTACAGGAACACACTGGCATCTACCCTACATTGTGGAAGATTATCCAGAAATGTCCTGTGCAGAAAACACAGGACAAATCCAACTCAACCAATTGCTGTCCTATCAATCTACTTTTGATCATCAGTAAAGTGATGGGAGATATCAATGACGGTGTGGTGGAGTAGCATTAGCTTAGGAATAGCCTGTTCACCGAGTCCAGTTTGGGTTTCGCCAGGGCCACTCAGATCCTGATCTCATTACAGCCTAAATTCAAACCTGCTCAAAAGAGCTGAAAAAAAATCCTCATTACCATTCAGTCTAGAATTCTCTCTGTTACTACTTCCAAAAAAACACCATGGTATTTGCAAACCTCAACAATATGCAACACCTGATTTTAAAGTTGCAAACTTTCTTGATCCTCCAGTTATAGCAGTCTAATCTTCATTTGAGTGTCTCGTATAAAAAGTGAAAAACTAAAGTCTATTGAACCCACCCTTAAAGAGAAAGAAGCAGTTTTTGAAATGTTTCATTTCCAGAAAACATATGCAAATAACACAAAAAATTACATTTACTCGCCCTCTTTTATTCTTTATAGAGGATTGCAATAACTACTTGTTTACTTTCCAAAATCTTAAGCTATTTCAGTTCAACCCGTGTAGTGGATAATGCTTCAGCTATTGAATTATCGTCTCCAGCAATGCAAACAATTTTTACATTGAATGGTAGATTACACTCCCAACTGAATGGTCTTGCATTTCATGTTGGTGAAAGTGAGGACTGCAGATGATTGCATTTCATGTGTTGAGTTTCTCTGCAAACCATCAGCAGGTTATGATCAGTATATATGTGTTTCTTTGCAATTTAAAAATATTGGGGGGACCAGAAATGATCTGAAATTTCATCCCTACCACCAAAAAAAATTCTTCTGATATTAGTTTAATTTCTTAGAAAAGTAATCGACTGGCTTCTCTCTTCTGCTGATTCATCATCACTGCAACTATTCCCTAGTCACTAGTATGAATTGCAATTTCAAATAATTTTGTAAAGTCAGGGGCAGTTAACAGTGAGTCATTTCTTAAGATTCCTTTCAGTTTGTCAAGACCTGTTTGGCACTGTGTTCCCATACAGCCTTGACCTGTTTCCCTAACAAATATGTGAAAATATTATGTTGAAGTAAGCCATGAATTTACAATAAAACCCAACACATTTCAAAAAATGTAATAATCTCTTAGTTTTAGGAATAAAAAATTCTGAGAGCCTTCATTTTTGTTCTTGGCAATATTTGCCCTTGCCCTGCAAAATGCCCTTGGTAAAATAACATCAGTTTTGCAAATTCATTTTTAGTGAGATTTATTACAAGCCAGCTAAATGGCCTAAATAGGTCTTCTAGTTGCATTCTATGTTCATCTCAGACAAAAGAGTTTGGCACTTTATCTACAACTTGATTCATAAGTCTTTGGAACACAGCTGAAATATTTTTAAACGGAAATGGCGTCAGTCAAAATGGATGTAGTCCATTTAGTGTCATAGAGTTGCACAGCATAGAAACAGTTCAACTTGTGTACGCCGACCAGATATCCTAAATTAATCTAGTCTGATTTGCCAGCATTTGGCCCAAATCCCTCTAACCCTTTGTATTCATACACCTATCCAGATGCCTTTTTAAATGTTGTTATTGTACCAGCCTCCACCACTTCCGCTGGCAGCTCATTCCATACACATACCACCCTCTGCATGAAAAGGTTGTCCCTTTGGTTCCTTTTAAAATTCTCTCCTCTCACCTTAAACCCATGTCCTCTAATTTTGAACTCCCCTAATCTTGGGAAAAGATCTTGGCTGTTCACCCTATACATGCCCCCCACCAACCCACCCTCCATTCCCGGCACTTTCACTTGCCACTACAAGAGATGTAAAGCCTGCATCGATACCTCCCCCCTCACCTCCATCCAAAGCCACAAAGGATCCTTCCACATCCGGCAGGGATTTTCCTGTACTTCCACACACGTCATCCACTGTGTCCATTACTCCCAATGTGATCTCGGAGAACATTTCTGGGACCCATGCACTAAACAAACCCACTGCCCTATGACTGAACACTCCATTCCCCCTCCCACCCTGCTAAGGACCAGTGAGTCCTGGACCACCTCCACCGCCAGATGGTTGTAACCGATGCCTGGAGGAAGAATGCCTTATCTTCCACCTTGGGACCCTCCAACCACACAGGATCGATGTTGAGCAGTTTACTGATCTCCCTTCGCCGGCCCCCCCCCCCCCCCTTATCCAGATCCAACCCTCCAATGTGGCACTGTCCTACCTGTCCACCTTCCTTCCCACCCATCAGTTCCACCCTCCACTCTGACCTAACTCCATCACCCCCGAATTTTATCTACCTCACGCATTACAAGCTACCTTGCCCCCACCTCCCATTTATCTCTCAGCCTCCATGGGCCTCCCCCCACTTTGCTGATGAAGAGCTTATGTACAAACCGTCAATTCTCCTGCTCCTCGAATGCTGCCTGACCGGCTGTGCTTTCTCAGCACCACACTTGTTGACTCTAATCTCCAGCATCTGCAGTCCTCACTTTCTCCTTTTCACCCTATCCATGCCCTTCACGATGTTATAAACCTTTATAAGGCCACCCCTGAGCTTCTGGTGCTCCTGGGAAAATAGCCCCAGCCTATTCTGTCTGTGCCTTTCGCGCAAACTGTCCAACCCTGGCAACATCCTTGTCTGTCTTTTCTGAGTCCGTTCAAGTTTCACAACATCTTTCCTATAGCAGGGAGACAGAATTGCATGCAGTGTTCCAAAAGTGGTCTAACCAATGCCCTGCACAGCTGCAACATAACCTTACAACTCCTATACTCTCTGCACTGACCAATAAAGTCAAGCGAATCAAATGCCTTCTACCTACCTGTGACTCCACTTTCAAGGAACAATGAATTTGCACTCCAAGGTCTCTCTATTCAGCAACATTTCCCAGGACCTGACCATTCAGTGTATAAGTCCTGGCCTGACTTTCCATTCCAAAAGACAGCATGAAAGGCTGATATTATCTTAGCTTGCTGGTACCCATTTAATCGAAAAAGTTAGAAAGACATGAAGCACTGCTAAACATATCAATAAGGCCAAAGAATTTGGTGTGAATTTGCTCAGGTTAATATATTTACTTTTCTGGAATCGATGCAGAATCCAGTTTAGGAATTAACACCACCAGTGAACGTCAATTGCTTTTATTATCGTCAATCAGATGATTTTCTCGCATGCATTAAATCTCCATTTCCATCTGAGCTTTTTTCTTTGGTCTTAATGTCCAGATCTTCATGTTGTCCTTCTTTTAACTATGAAAGTGTGCGATCCAACGGTCCCATTTTTTTTCCAGCATTGCCCAGGCAAGTAGTAGATGGTTCACTTTGTGAACTTTCTATCTCTTCTTCTACTTCACTTTTACTGTCATTGTTATCCTCCACTATTATTACCATCTGAAATACTTGCCTGTCTTATCTCCATCTCGATGATGATATCGTTTTAACATGTTCAAATGCATAACCGATCCTTCTTTCTGCGATCCAGATAAGTCATGATATAAGAAGAAAACCACCCTGACCTATTCATGCCTATCGGTGACTCCAGACCACAGCAATGCAATTGATTCTGGATGGACATTAAATGCTGGCCTCACCAGATCCAATGAACAAATAAAAGAACACCTGAAAAGTTAAACTGTACACTTCAATTAAAATGTGAATTAATGTCAACTACAAACAAAAATTGATTTGTACCCACCAATTGCAAGCACTCAGTTTTTTAATGTTTTCTCCTTATTAATCTTTTAGTGATTCTGTCAATTATATCCCGCCGAGTCCTGTGATCTGACACCGATTTCTGCAATTAGTTTGCTCTGGTACTATGTTTAACCTATTTCTTAGTTAAGCACAAATGGTAGGTCATCCGTTTGTATTTTTTCATCAAAGCAATATTTCTTATGAAATATCTCCTTACATGTCTATAACTAACACCTTTATTGGTCTATTTGTTAACTTAATTTACCAGTTCATGTTAGCTAGCTGTTTTCACACCGTTCACAATTGCCTTATTTAATTTTAAAATACTAGTCTTAGACTAATCTCTCTCTCTAACTCTACGTAAAATTCAATCACATCATTTCACTGCTGTCTGGAATGCTTTCTGCAAGATCATTAATTAATCCTGTCTCATAGCAATTAAAAGATCGATGCCACCAGAATATGTTATTTTAAGCATTATTTGGAAAAAATGTACTCGTCTGCTGAGATATCATTGTCCTTCTGAAATCTCCAGCCCACATTAGGATGGTTATACCTCCTGATTATAGCCAGTCACTGGACTTGTAATGTTAACTCTGCTTTCTCTCCACAGATACTGCCAGGCCCACAGGGTTTTTCCAGAAATTTCTGCTTTTGTTTGGTTTCTAAAATCGACAGGCAGGAGGCTGGAAGACACAGCAAGCCAAGTAGCATCAGGAGGTGGAGAAGTCAGGTTCTGAAGATGGGTTACACCCGAAATGTCGACTTCTCCAACTCCAGATGCTGCCTGGCTTGCTGTGTTGTTCCAGCCTCCTGCCTGTCTATTTTGGATTCCAGCGTCTGCAGTTCTTTTTTGTCTCTAACTTTGATTTCCTGAATTCAAAGTTCTTGGTTTTATATTATCCCACTATTTCTTCATTTTCACTCAACCCTACTGTATGGTTCCTGTCAAGGGTAGAGTGCACCATTATCACGTGACATTTTGCCCATATCATTTCTATACTCTGGACTACATAGGTCATCTCTCTCAATTACCACAAAGGAAAAGGTCCAGTTCTCTGCTGGGATTTGATAAATTTGGTTTCCAAATGGTTTCAGTCCATGAGGTAAAATAGCCATGGTCCTACCAGACCAGAGGACTACTCCCTCATTAGAAAAACCACTAGTTGTGGTTTAACCTGAGGGTCAGCATGCCTCAGGAGAGGGGGCAGGTTGAGAAGGACAATCCTTGAGACGTACGGGAATTGAACATACAACCAACAGAGTTAACCTGCCACTGAGTCGATGAGAGGATCCAGGCTCAGCCTCCCCCTTCATTGACTCCCATTGGTTGGAGGTCCAGCCTTTTTCAGGCAGGAATTCTAGTCCCGCCCCGGATTGACCCCCATTAGTTGGCGGACCAATCTCGGTGGGTCGGTCTTCCAGTCCCGCCCCTCATTAGCACCCAATGGTTGGTGGGTTATCCACTTGGATCGACTTTTGCCACGCACCCTCGTTGACCGCGATTGGTTGGACACCAGCCATTTGCGGGTTGGTCCTCCATTCCTTCTCCACCCCCCCCCCCCCCCCACTCAGTGACGTTCACTGCTTGGATCCAGACCCGCTCCCCCAGGTCTGATTGGCGCGGGGCAGCCGTCAATCAGTCGGCGGTTGCGGACTGCGGAATCCGCAGTGCGGTTGTGGTCTGGGGACTGCGCAGTGCGTATTCCGCAGTGCGGTTGTAGAGCTGTGTCGGGACCGTGAGTTTGAATGCCGGAGCACTTCAGAGACGGGCTCGGTGAGTGGGGCGGGAAGGGAGCGAAGGAAGCGGCGGTGCGTGTCCGGTGAGATGACTCCAAACGGCACGACGTGGCTTCAAACCCCCGAGTAACCAGCTCCCGTGTCGCTCCGCAGCGGACGGAGGGCCCCGGTTAACCGCCGCCATTTCCGTGGTTAAACATCACACCACAACCAGGTGATAGTGCAACAGGTTTAATTGGAAGCACTAGCTTTCGGAGCGACGCTCCTTCATCGGGTGATAGTGGAGGGCTCAATCGTAACAGAATTTATAGCAAAATTTTACAATGTGATTGTGAGAAACAAAGCTCACTCACCAATAATTTCAGTCCCAGACAAGATCTGAATCAGAAGTGTCATTGATTTCACATTTGCAAGTGGGTGTGATGTCCACTGTCCACAAGGCAGGGACAAAACACACCGAAATTCAACGAATACTCGATATTTATATAATTTGATTTCTATTTTTTTAATCTCATTGCGCCTCCCCTGTTTACATCTTCTACTTCCCGAAGACCGTCACCCATTACTCCTGTTTATCTCTTGCTTATCTGGCCTTGTCTGTGACAAAATGCTTATTTCTGGCCTCACAAGGCCGTTTGACCTCATCCTGCGGTGGGTTATTGTTAGGCATATTCTTGCCTGACCATTATCTACTCCCTCCATCTGTTCCTTTCTTCACAGCATCTTATCATTAAGACCCTTTTAATTGGGGTTTGTTCCTGTGTTTCTGTAAAAGTGGGAAACAGATGTTTATACCTACTTGGTTGTAGAGGCATATCTAGCTTAACTGCCTCTCCTCACAGCATCTTATCTAGTCGTCTGTATTGCTACCATTGTTTTGCAGTCCCGTTTCTTTCTTGCATACATTTTTAGTTAATACAAAAAACAATTATGTATTTCCTCCACATAGTTTTCATTCTTGTTGACTCAGCTCTTGGCTGAAACAATTACACACTGGTGTGAGTTCATTTACTTTGTATCAGTAATTATAATTGCTGAAGTAACGTTACATCACTGTGGGATATAGGTAGAGTAACTGAAATTATACATTGAAAAATCGGTTGTCTGTTGCCTTTTGTCTTCAAATTTGTGAGAAGATTTGTAGCTCGGGTGCTCGTTGTTGTAGTTCTGTTCGCCGAGCTGGGAATTTGTGTTGCAGATGTTTCGTCCCCGTCTAGGTGACATCCTCAGTGCTTGGGAGCTGCCTGTGAAGCACTTCTGTGATCTTTCCCCCTGCATTTGTAGTGATTTGAAACTGCTGCTTCCGGTTGTCAGTTCCAGCTGTCTGCTTCAGTGGTCGGTATATTGGGTCCAGGTCGATGTGCTTATTGATTGAATCTGTGGATGAGTGTCATGCCTCTAGGAATTCCCTGGTTGTTCTCGGTTTGGCTTGTCTTATAATAGTAGTGTTGCCCCAGTCGAATTCATGTCGCTTGTCATCTGCGTGTGTGGCTACTAAGGATAGCTGGTCGTGTCGTTTCGTGGCTAGTTGGTGCTCATGGATGCGGACCGTTAGCTGTCAATCTGTTTGCCCTATGTAGTGTTTTGTGCAGTCCTTGCATGGGATTTTGACGTTACATTGGTTTTTCTCATGCTGGGTATCAGGTCCTTTGCTCTGGTGAGTTGTTGTCTGAGGGTGGCTGTTGGTTTGTGTGCTGTTATGAGTCCTAGTGGTCGCAGCAGTCTGGCTGTCAGTTCGGAAATGCTCTTGATGTATGGTAGTGTTGCTAGTCCTTTGGGTTGCGGCATGTCCTCGTTCTGTTGTCTTTCCCTTAGGCGTCTGCTGATGAAATTGCGGGGGTATCCGTTTTTGGCGAATACATTGTATAGGTGTTCTTCTTCCTCTTTTTGTAGTTCTGGTGTTCTGCAGTGTGTTGTGGGCTTTTTGAACAGTGTCTTGATGCAACTTCTTTTGTTTCATAGAACAGGCGATCACCATAGGACAGAAGAGGAATGGGTCTGGGTGGGTTGCGCTTTGGCTGATCAGTATGGACTTGTTGGGCTGAACGGCCTGTTCCCACACTGTAATTAAGTAAGTAATCTAATCAAAAATGCCTTCCAGGAATTCAGATGTATTATTTCCACTTTGCTTGTTACATCTTTGAAGAAATCTAGCAAATTAATCAAACATAATTTGCCCTTCATAAACCGTGCTGATTCTAATGGAAAGTATTTTGACTTTCCAAATGTCCTGATATTACTTCCTTGATAACTGATTCTAACACTTTCCCAACAACAGATGTTAAATTAACTGGTCCGCAACTTCCCACATGTTGTCTGCTTCCCTTTTTGAATAAGAGTGTTATATTAGCGTTTTTCCTATCCACTGGAACCTTTCCCGTGTCCAGGAAATTTCGGAATACTGTAACCAATGGATCCACGATCTCCACCGTGTCTTCCTTTAATCCCTTGGGATATAGTCCATCAGACCCGGGGGATTTGTCTGCCCTCAATCCTAACAGTTTGCTGAGTATCTTTTCCCTATCGGCGTTGATTGTTCCCTTTCTGTTGTTTTTGATTTGCCCATTCCAACAGAAATGGCACTATTGTCCTCCTCCATAAAAACTGAAGCAAGGTATTGATTTAACATCTCTGCCATTGCAGTATTCGCCATGATTAATTCTCTGGTTTCATCTTCCAAGGGACCAACATTCACCTTGGGGACTCTCTTGCCTTTTTTATACCTATAGAAGCTTTTGCTATCCTTTTTTGGTGTTTTGTGCTAGTTTTCTTTTGTAATTTACGTAAACATATTTTTATTAATTTTTTACTATCCCTTTGTTTATGTTTGAACTTTTCCCAATCTTCCAGCCTATTACTGGCCTTTGCAATGTGGTATTCCCTAGTTTTTGACTTTATATTGTTCTTGATCACCTTGTTTGGCCTTGAATTCTTTTATCACCTTGCCATCTTTCTTCCTTATTGGGATGTAATTTAAATGTGAGGAATTGAGTAGCTCCTTAAAAAATCTGCCACTGAGCATGCACAGTCTTACCTTTTAGCCTTCCTGCCAAATCTTTGGGCCAATCTGTCCTCATACCTATGTAATTTCCTTTGTTTATTTCCAGAACGTTACTGAGGGACTCCACGTCCTCACCCCCCAAACTGAATTTTGAATTCTGTCGTACTATGGTCACTAGTCCCTAGAGGATCCTTAACTATAATGTCACCAATTAATCTCTCCTCCTTCCACGATACCAAATCCAGAGTAGCCTGCTCCTTGGTTGGTTCCACAACATGCTGCTCCTAGAAACAATCTCCAAAGCAATCAGGGAACTCTGCCTCCAGTCTTTGTGCATAATTATTGCTGTACCTTTCTTGTAAGCCTCTAATATTTCCTGGTTTATACTGTGCCCCACTGTGGAACCAGTATTTGGGGATCTATAGATTACTCATACCAAATTTGTTGGTTTGTGCACATCCAAATGCTCTGGGTTAGCGAGTGGGATGATATTGCACCCCAATAATTGTGTCACAACATGGCATTACTTCATGGCCATTTCCTGACTTGTGGGATTTATGGAATTAAGGAAAAAAAAGATTACTACTTAAAGTGTAAATGACTGCAGAAACCTGAGGAAGAAAGATGCTCTACTGCATGAATCACATGAAGTAGTATATCACATGAGTACTAATGGGATGAAATCCTTTACTTTGAGTGGAATTGAATTTAAACGTAAGGAACTTATACTTTGGGTATACAGGGCATTGTTGAGACCACTGTGTGAATAGCCTGCGCTGTTTTGGTCTCCTTATTTTGGCAAAGATGTAAATTTGAAGAACGTGATTCAATGGACGTTTACTAGATTGAAAGCTAAACTAAGAGACTTATGAGCATAGTTTGGACAGTTTAGGCTTGTTGTTGCTGCACTTTAGAAGATTGAAGGGTGATTTTATTGAAGTGTAAAAAGCACTGAATGATCTTGACAAATGTGGATGCGGAAAAGATGTTTCCTCTTGCAGGTTGGTCAAGCATAAGCAGACACTGTTTAAAAATAAGGGGTCCACCTTTGTAGGACAGAGGAGAATACTTTTTCTGAGGCTTGTACAACTTTGCAAACTCTGAAAGGCAGTGGAAGCAGGGTGATTGAGTATTTTGAAGATAAAGGTGGCTAGTTTCATGCCAGGCAAGGTAATCAATGATTACCAGTGATAGATGGGAATGTACAATTTAAAACAACAGATCAAAAGTGATCTCATTGAGCAGTGGAGCAGGTTTAAGGGGGTGAATGGTTTGTTTTGTAGTTCATTTGACTCTGGTCCTTACGTTCCTTTCCAGCCTCGGCCTCCAGTTAGAAATGTTAAAGCTGAAAGCGAGAATTGTTACAGAGGTGAGTACTTTTACCCAGTCAATTTAGAACCTTTGATGCTATGCTCTGTTATCTGTGAGAAGTTTCATATCTCTGGGGATGGTGTTGCTGCTTTTACTGTGGATCCGAAACCAAGCCTGTCCATTGCTCTGTTTCATCCCTGCCCTCCCTGATCACCTCTCTATACATTTGAACTTTCTCTGTCTTGAATAGTAGGCATTTTTATCTCTGTTTAGTAATTCACTGTTCTTCCAACTCTATCTAGATGAGGTTATACATGGAGGAGGGGTGGGAATTTACAGTTTTGGGGAAATCAATCAAGGAAAGATTGTTCCATAAAAACTAGAATTGTCTGTTCTGAATTTCTATCCTGGACAGACAGTGATGGCTTTTGTAAACTGGTTTAACAGGGGGTAACAAAGAGAGGAGTTATAGACAGGAAAATCAAAGCATTCGTCATTTCACAATCTGACCGATTCAATCAATTCATCAGGATCTGAATGTCATTGGCTTTTGAATTTGGAAGGAGAACATTTTCCAAGAATCGTGTCCGAGAAAGCACTGAGAGAAACCCACCCAGGTGAGAGTGTTCCAGTGGACTAACTGTGGCAAGAGCTTTAACCCTGACAAATAAACAAAATCACAACGTTCTTATCCAGGAGAAACTCTGCACGTGTTGTCTGTGTGGGTGAGGAATCCACTGATAATCCAGCCTGGAGCCAGACAAGGACACATGCGCCACGGAGAAACCGTGGAAATGTGGCGACTGTGGGGAAGGGTTCGCTTACCCATCCCGGCTGGAAATTCATCGACGCACTCATACGGGGGAGAGACCGTTTATCTGTTCCAAGTGTGAGAAGGGATTCACGCGTTTATCCAGCTTGCAGGCACATCAGAGAATTCACAACGGGGAGAGACCATTCACCTGCTCTGTCTGTGGGAAGAGATTCACCCAGTCTTCCAACCTGCTGCAGCACCAGCGGGTTCACACAGACGAGAGACCTTTTAAGTGCCTAGACTGTGCGAAGTGCTATAAAAGCTCCAGGGAACTGTCATGCCACCAACGTGTTCACACCAATGAGAGACCATTCAGATGCTCTCACTGCGGGTCTGGGTTCAGGCGATCGTCTCAACTCACTGAGCACCAGCGAATTCACACCGGGGAGAGACCGTTCAGATGCTCAGAGTGTGGGAAGAGATTCACTCAGTCATCCAAGCTGTGGAGACACCAGCGTGTTCACTCTGATATGAGAGCTTTTAAATGCTCTGACTGTGAGGAGAGTTTTAAAAGCAGCAATGACCTGCTGAAACACCAGCGCATTCACACTGGGGAGAAGCTGTTCACCTGCTCCGAGTGTGGGAAGAGATTCACTCAGTCGTTCTCCTTGCTGAGACACCAGCGACTTCATGCTGGGGAGTAGCTGTTCATCTGCTCCGAGTGTGGGAAGGACTCACTTGGTCATTCACCTTGTTGCAGCAGCAGCGAGTTCATTCCGAGGAAAGGCCGTTCACCTGATCTGTGTGTGGGAAGGGATTCACTTGTTCTTCCCCCACAGCTGAGAGACTCGCGAGTTCCTGTGTGACTGCAGGGGTTGGATTCTATTTTTGCTGCTGTCCATCAGCTGCAGGATTGAACGTAGGGCTTAACTCTGATGTGGGAAAGAAATGAGCCTGAGCTGCTCTCTCACATGGTTCAGAGCTCCTAGACACGGAGCACACAGGCTCCTTTACAACTGGTTTTTGAGGTTGGCAAGAACAACGGGGAATGCTGGAAACATTCTCGAATCAGAAACTGGGATCGAACTTGGATTTGTTCCTGACTGAAAGTTGACCGTCCGAGAATGACTGTGGTCGCTATGGTCTGAGGATTTAAAATGCATGTGTGATATTCCTGATTCTCCCAGTGTATGTAGGGGCTATGGCAACAGCAACTTGTATTTATGTAGAAACTTCCAGATTATACAATCGCTTCAAGTGCTTTCTGGTTGATCCATAATTTGCTCAAAGAGATCAGTTTTAACAAGTGTTTTTAAAGAGAAGGGAGAGAGGTTCTGAGAGGAAGTTCCAGAGTTTTGGGACTGAGTAGATGAAAGCACAACCAACAATGGTGGTGTGGGGTTGGCAGATGTAGAGGTGCACAGGGAGCCTGGAGAGTCTTGGGCTGGAGGAGGTTCCAGAGACTGCGGTTGAGTAGTGGCTATATCCACAGAGCCTCCAGTACAGCGCAGAAATGGATCCATGCAGTTTGTGACCAATGCTGTGAAGGATTGGTCTGCTGCCTTAAACAGAATGACAAATACTGCATCTGTGGATTTACACCATGTCACAGATCTGCACCAAGCTGTTCTGCAGCAGAGTGGGACAAGATGTGACATTGGTTCAGGAGAGGGATCATCATGGAGAAAGCAGACGGGGGATTGGGAAATCCACTCAAAAAGCTCTCCAACGTCTTACTGTTTAACTCCAGCCCTTAGGCAATACCTGACACATTGCCTCAGTCTCTGGATGGGCTAGTCCATCCTATGATCATTCAAATCTGCTTCTGTACAGGTTACAGATGGGACAGTCTTTACCAGGACCCTCAAGGGTGCTGAAAGCCAAAAAGACATTGAGAGCGGCCTGCCTGAAGGACCTGGGAATGTAGGATGCAATACTGTGCTCATTATGGGGCCTGTGCTTTGGAGCTCCTTGACTGTTACTCTCTCAGTGGTATTGAGGTGCTCACAAACAGGCACGTGGTGGGCAAAGTTCCACAGCTTGAGATTCACTTCCCTTCGAGTGAGATCCCTGGTATGGGACTGTACTCTGGTCACTGCAATTGGCTCTGTGCAGCCCCTAACCCAGTAAGGGACAACAGGAGTCATCAGGGCTCAAACACCTTCTGAGAAACGTTTAATTGCCCTTGAGGAAGATTTGATTTGTGAAATATCAATTCAGCCCCAGACCCTGCTGGGTGAGGAGCTGCTCCTCCAATCACAGGCCACTGCTGGTAGGTTCCTTGCTGAGCCAATCATAGGCAAACCTGGCACGAAACAGCCTCTGGTTGGAGGAACAGTGAGAAGTTATTCCCGCAGGCAGTGATGTAGTGGCAGTGTCTGGGTACGTGGGTTTGAATCCCACCAAGTCTGACGGTGAGATTTCAATTCAATAAAATCTGGAGCAAAGAGCTGGTCTAATGACAAACACTGTCATAAAGACGCATCTGATTTACTAATGATAGTTCAGGGAGGAAATTTGCCTTCCTAGCCCTGGTCTGCATGTGATGTCAGATTTACTGCAACCTGGTTGACTCTTCACTGCCCTCAAGACAATTAGCAATAGGCAGTAAACGCTGGGTGCCATCCATATCCCAGGAACAAATCGAAAAAGGGAACTGGATGGAGGTGTAAAGCGGCTGTGGAAAGAGAAGGGAGCTGCAGGACAAGAGGGAGATGTTGGGGGGAAAACAGGCTGCAAAGAGAAATAGGAGAGAGGGAGGAAGGCTGCAGAAGGGCTGGGAGAGTAACTGGGAAACAGCAAAGAAAAGGGAACTGTTTTAAACTTGCTAATTTAAAGGAACATTGAGCTAGCTGGAAACTGAGAAAATTTGGAATTGGTGAGATAATGAGTTACTTCCATATTCATGTGGAATACCTAAGGCTGCAAATGTTGAGAAGCTACTATCTGGAGCACGTGCAGTTCTGCAACGAACACCAAGAAAATTGCTCAATTTAAATCTGAGATTGCGATGCCATTAAAATCTTCCTGCACATGTGATGGAACCTGTCACCTCACCAGTGTGTGAAAGATGTATTTAGGTTGCTGCCTTTTTCTCTGAAGAGCCATGTACAACAGTTATTTGGGAAGGAAAACATGTTAACTCATGCTTGTTATCTTGTGCCAGTTCAAATAATGTGTTATCCGGGAAATCAATGCTTTCCTTATTGTGTTATATTTAATGGTGGGCTGACGAATCTTGACGTTACCTCTGAAGATTCCCGCAGAAGCAGAATACTAAGTATGGCATCTGTCGGCATGAATACAGAGGGTAATTTTAATACATGATTGCATTACCTAATAAAGAATTAGATATGTACTTGGGGCTAAAGGGATGAAATGATATGGGGGGAAAGCATATTGAGATGGATTGCAGCCACGACTATCATGAATGGTACAGTAGGCTGGAAGGGCTGAAAGGCGATCTTTACCTTGTCAGGCCGACACATAACTCACAAACCCCAGGCCAGTGTGGTTGATTCTTAACTGCCCTCTGGGCGATTAGGTATGGGTAATAAATGCTGGCCTGGCCAGTGATGCCCACATCATGTGAATGAATTAAAGAAAACAAAATAGCACATTATTGCAGGTGAATAGTTTGCTGTTAATTGACTCTTGTTTTTCCCCCAATTTTAAAATTGGAAGTGAAACCAGTCATTGTACAACACTAGAGTGGATCACTGTTAGTTCAAAATCTCCAGATTTGCTTATGGACTTATAATTTGCAGTGCCTCTTGAGAGGTTCAAGTCTTTTGGATGCTGTTACTGTCCAGAATTTGATTTGGGCCAAGTTCAAATGAACAAAGCTGGTTGCATAGCATGAATGACAAAGGTTGTGTGTAATTGACTGATAAGGCTACGTTTGGAAAGCAGAGACTGAAACCCCGGCTACCAGTGGGCTTTCTAAACAGAGGCATGGCTCAGTTGGCTGAACGGCTGGTTTGCGATGCACAGTGACATGAACAGCGTGGGTTCAATTCCTGCACCTGCTGAGGGTATCGTGAAGGATCCTCCCTCTCCACCCATCCCCTCACTTGAGGTGTGGTGAACTTCAGGTTAAAATGCCACCAGTTGTGTCTCTCCAGTGAGAGAGCAGCCCTGTGGTCTTCGAAGTTGATAGCGACTTTACCTTTCAGTATCGTAGACAGGGAAAACCTAGGAGAAAGGATGCCCAGGTAGAGCATTAGAGAGCTGACTGAGGCTAAAATATTAAAAGTAGAGCCTTGAAGCTGCTTGTGTCAGTGAGTACAGGGACATCAGGGAAATGATTGAAAACAGCATGTAACGGCCTTGTGATAAGAGGAAAGCAAAGCAACGATGAACACACAGAATATCATGTGATTCGGTGAGGCGATCATTGCTCACTTGAACTGTGACTGGCCACCTGAAGACCCTCTCAAGTAAAAGCCAATGTGACAAATCAGAGTCAGAAAATAAAGATGCAATGAAAGAACAAGCATGAAGGGGAAAGATTGAGACTGTGAAAGCTCCAAGAAAAAACCCTTGTCTCTCCTGTCCCATTGTCGATGTGAATAATGTACTCCACATTAATTTGTAAATTGCTGCACTTGTTTGTCAATATAGATTACTCGAAAGCAGATGAACCTGTCTTGAATTTGTCTCAATAAAGTAGATTTCTAATTAACTCTGTTTCCGATTCTCCTCTTGCCTGCAAAGTTGAGACACCCCATCCCAAAGAAAGAAAGAATGAGAATCAGTGCTGAATATCAGTCCAGACTGGGAGCTATTGGGTGGGTAAGTGGTTGAAGGAATGTTCAGTGGATAGGGAGAGTGTTGTTGCCACTTTTGGGAAGGAGTCCTACCTGAAGCAGTGACTAGCAATTTCTCCTCTTCAAATGTTAATTGACCTGCAATTTATTTTCCCTTTTCCTTACTTTTATTGGGGCGATTACCCACTAATCAGGAAGCAGCACGATGTCCTTCCATCTCATTATAGGAAATCCTGGTGACTGGACAGTGGTGGGCTGTGAGGGGAGCATGCTCAGTGTGGGACATATTGGAGTCAGTTGAGGAATAAGAAGTGCAAGCACAAGTTCCAGATTTTCGCAGTGTTACCACGCGGATGATGACCATTCGGTCTGTTGTGCCTTCATCTGCTGTCCAGGTGACCTTTCACTTAGTGCCTTTCTCCTGCTTTCTACCTGTACCTTCTAAGGTAATAATGCCTTGATTGAAAGTGCATTCCAGATATTAAACATGAAGAATCGATTCCTCATGTCCCATCTTCACTTCGAGGATACCCTCCAGCGTGTGGTGTGGCACAGTCACTGTGCTAACACTTGGAGCTGATCAAGGAACAGTTGCAGGCACTGGATTCTGCACAAGCTTTAGGCTGTGAAACCATTCTGGCAATGGTGCTGAAGACTCATGCTCCAGTTCTTGTGTGTTCCTAGCCAAGCTGCTCAAGTGCAGTAACAACACTGGCATCTACCCTACATTGTGGAAGATTACCCAGAAATGTCTTGTGCAGAAAACACAGGACAATCCAACTCAACCAATTTCTGTCCTACCAATCACTTTTGATCATCAGTAAAGTGATGGGAGATATCATTGACGGTGTGGTGGAGCAGCATTAGCTTAGGAATAGCCTGTTCACCGAGTCCAGTTTGGGTTTCACCAGGGCCACTCAGATCCTGATCTCATTACAGCCTTAATTCAAACCTGCTCAAAAGAGCTGAAAAAAAGATCCTCATCACCATTCAGTCTAGAATTCTCTCTGTTACTACTTCCAAAAAAACACCATGGTATTTGTACACCTCAACAATACGCAACACCTGGTTTTTAAGTTGCAAAACCTTCTTGATCCTCCAGTTATAGCAGTCTAATCTTCATTTCAGTTTCTCGTATAAAAAGTGAAAAACTGAAGTCTATTGAACCCACCCTTAAAGAGAAAGAAGCACTTCTTAAAATGTTTCATGTCCAGAAAACATATGCAAATAACACAAAAAATTACATTTACTCACCCTCTTTTATTCTTTATAGAGGATTCCAATAACTACTTGTTTACTTTCCAAATTCTTAAGCTATTTCAGTTCAACCCGTGTAGTGGATAATGCTTCAGCTATTGAATTATCGTCTCCAGCAATACAAACAATTTTTACATTGAATGTTAGATTACACTCCCAACTGAATGGTCTTGCATTTCATGTAGGTGAAAGTGAGGACTGCAGATGATTGCATTTCATGTGTTGAGTTTCTCTGCAAACCATCAGCAGGTTATGATCAGTATATATGTGTTTCTTTGCAATTTAAAAATATTGGGGGGACCAGAAATGATCTGAAATTTCATCCCTACCACCAAAAAAAAATTCTTCTGATATTAGTTTAATTTCTTAGAAAAGTAATCGACTGGTTTCTCTCTCCTGCTGATTCATCATCACTGCAACTATTCCCTAGTCACTAGTATGAATTGCAATTTTAAATAATTTTGTAAAGTCAGGGGCAGTTAACAGTGAGTCATTTCTTAAGATTACTTTCAGTTTGTCAAGACCTGTTTGGCACTGTGTTCTCATACAACCTTGACCTGTTTCCCTAACAAATATGTGAAAATATTATGTTGAAGTAAGCCATGAATTTACAATAAAACCCAACACATTTCAAAAAATGTAATAATCTCTTAGGTTTAGGAATAAAAATTTCTATGAGAGCCTTCATTTTTGTTCTTGGCAATATTTGCCCTTGCCCTGCAAAATGCCCTTGGTAAAATAACATCAGTTTTGCAAATTCATTTTTGGTGAGATTTATTACAAGCCAGCTAAATGAAATGGTCTAAATAGGTCTTCTAGTTGCATTATATGTTCATCTCAGACAAAAGAGTTTGGCACTTTATCTACAACTTGATTCATAAGTCTTTGGAACACAGCTGAAATATTTTTAAACGGAAATGGCGTCAGTCAAAATGGATGTAGTCCATTTAGTGTCATAGAGTTGCACAGCATAGAAACAGTCCAACTTGTCTACGCCGACCAGCTATCCTAAATTAATCTAGTCTGATTTGCCAGCATTTGGCCCAAATCCCTCTAACCCTTTGTATTCATACACCTATGCCTTTTTAAATGTTGTTATTGTACCAGCCTCCACCACTTCCTCTGGCAGCTCATTCCATACACATACCACCCTCTGCATGAAAAGGTTGTCCCTTTGGTCCCTTTTAAAATTCTCTCCTCTCACCTTAAACCCATGTCCTCTAATTTTGAACTCCCCTAATCTCGGGAAAAGATCTTGGCTGTTCACCCTATACATGCCCCCCACCAACCCACCCTCCATTCCCGGCACTTTCACTTGCCACTACAAGAGATGTAAAGCCTGCATCGATACCTCCCCCCTCACTTCCATCCAAAGCCACAAAGGATCCTTCCACATCCGGCAGGGATTTTCCTGTACCTCCACACACGTCATCCACTGTGTCCATTGCTCCCAATGTGGTCTTGGAGAACATTTCTGGGACTCATGCACTAAACAAACCCACTGCCCTATGGCTGAACACTCAACTCCCCCTCCCACCCTGCTAAGGACCAGTGAGTCCTGGACCACCTCCACCGCCAGATGGTAGTCACCGATGCCTGGAGGAAGAATGCCTTATCTTCCACCTTGGGACCCTCCAACCGCACAGGATCGATGTTGAGCAGTTTACTGATCTCCCCCCTGCCCCTCCTATTCCAGATCCAACCCTCCAATGTGGCACTGCCCTCTTGAACTGTCCTACCTGTCCACCTTCCTTCCCACCCATCAGTTCCACCCTCCACTCTGACCTAACACCATCACCCCCCCAATTTTATCTACCTAACGCATTACAAGCTACCTTGCCCCCCAGCCCACCCCCCTCCCATTTATCTCTCAGCTCCATGGGCCTCCCCCTACTTTGCTGATGAAGAGCTTATGCTCAAAACATCAATTCTCCTACTCCTCGAATGCTGCCTGACCGGCTGTGCTTTTTCAGCACCACACTTGTTGACTCTAATCTCCAGCATCTGCAGTCCTCACTTTCTCCTTTTCACCCTATCCATGCCCTTCATGATGTTATAAACCTTTATAAGGTCACCCCTGAGCTTCTGGTGCTCCTGGGAAAATAGCCCCAGCCTATTCTGTCTGTGCCTTTCGTACAAACTGTCCAACCCTGGCAACATCCTTGTCGGTCTTTTCTGAGTCCGTTCAAATTTCACAACATCTTTCCTACAGCAGGGAGACAGAATTGCATGCAGTGTTCCCAAAGTGGTCTAACCAATGCCCTGCACAGCTGCAACATAACCTTACAACTCCTATACTCTCTGCACTGACCAATAAAGTCAAGCGAATCAAATGCCTTCTAACTACCTGTGAGTCCACTTTCAAGGAACTATGAATTTGCACTCCGAGGTCTCTTTGTTCAGCAACATTTCCCAGGACCTGACCATTCAGTGTATAAGTCCTGGCCTGACTTTCCATTCCAAAAGACAGCATGAAAGGCTGATATCATCTTAGCTTGCTGGTACCCATTTAATCGAAAAAGTTAGAAAGACATGAAGCACTGCTAAACATATCAATAAGACCTAAGAATTTGGTGTGAATTTGCTCAGGTTAATATATTTACTTTTCTGGAATCGATGCAGAATCCAGTTTAGGAATTAACACACCAGTGAACGCCAACTGCTTTTATTATAGTCAATCAGATGATTTTCTCGCATGCATTAAATCTCCATTTCCATCTGAGCTTTTTTCTTTGGTCTTAATGTCCAGATCTTCATGTTGTCCTTCTTTTAACTATGAAAGTGTGCAATCCAACGGTCCCATTTTTTTTCCAGCATTGCCCAGGCAAGTAGTAGATGGTTCACTTTGTGAACTGTCTATCTCTTCTTCTACTTCACTTTTACTATCATTGTTATCCTCCACTATTATTACCATCTGAAATACTTGCCTGTCTTATCTCCATCTCGATGATGATATCGTTTTAACATGTTCAAATGCATAACCGATCCTTCTTTCTGCGATCCAGATAAGTCACGATATAAGAAGAAAACCACCCTGACCTGTTCATGCCTATCGGTGACTCCAGACCACAGCAATGCAATTGATTCTGGATGGACATTAAATGCTGGCCTCACCAGATCCAATGAACAAATAAAAGAGCACCTGAAAAGTTAAACTGTACACTTCAATTAAAATGTGAATTAATGTCAACTACAAACAAAAATTGATTTGTACCCACCAATTGTAAGCACTTAGTTTTTAAATGTTTTCTCCTTATTAATCTTTTAGTGATTCTGTCAATTATATCCCGTCGAGTCCTGTGATCTGACACCGATTTCTGCAATTAGTTTGCTCTGGTACTATGTTTAACCTATTTCTTAGTTAAGCACAAACGGTAGGTCATCCGTTTGTATTTTTTCATCAAAGCAATATTTGTTATGAAATATCCCCTTACATGTCTATAACTAACATCTTTATTGGTCTATTTGTTAACTTAATTTGCCAGTTCATGTTAGCTAGCTGTTTTCACACTGTCACAATTGCCCCTTTTTAATTTTAAAATACTAGTCTTAGACTAATCTCTCTCTCTAACTCTACATAAAATTCAATCACATCATTTCACTGCTGTCTGGAATGCTTTCTGCAAGATCATTAATTAATCCTGTCTCATAGCAATTAAACGGTCGATGCCACCAGAATATGTTATTTTAAGCACTATTCGGAAAAAAAATGTACTCGTCTGCTGAGATATCATTGTCCTTCTGAAATCTCCAGCCCATATTAGGATGGACATACCTCCTGATTATAGCCAGTCACTGGACTTGTAATGTTAACTCTGCTTTCTCTCCACAGATACTGCCAAGCCCACAGGGTTTTTCCAGAAATTTCTGCTTTTGTTTGGTTTCTAAAATCGACAGGCAGGAGGCTGGAAGACACAGCAAGCCAAGTAGCATCAGGAGGTGGAGAAATCAGGTTCTGAAGAAGGGTTACACCTGAAATGTCGACTTCCCCAACTCCTGATGCTGCCTGGCTTGCTGTGTTCTTCCAGCCTCCTGCCTGTCTATTTTGGATTCCAGCGTCTGCAGTTTTTTTTTGTCTCTAACTTTGATTTCCTGAATTCAAAGTTCTTGGTTTTATATTATCCCACTCTTTCTTCCTTTGCACTCAACCCTACTGTATGGTTCCTGTCAAGGGTAGAGTGCACCATTATCACGTGACATTTTGCCCATATCATTTCTATACTCTGGACTACATAGGTCATCCTTCTCAATTACCACAACGAGAAAGGTCCGGTTCTGTGCTGGGGTTTGATAAATCTGGTTTCCAAATGGTTTCAGTCCATGAGGTAAAATAGCCATGATCCTACAGACCAGAGGGCTACTCCCTCATTAGAAAAACCACTAGTTGTGGTTTAACCTGAGGGTCATCATGCTTCAGGAGAGGAGACAGGTTGAGAAGGAGAGTCCTTCAGACATACGGGAATTGAACATACAACCAACAGAGTTAACCTGCCATTGATGAGAAGGATCCAGGCTCAGCCTCCCCCTTCATTGACTCCCATTGGTTGGTGGTCCAGCCTTTCTCGGGTAGGAACTCCAATCCCACCCCTGATTGACACCATTATTTGGAGGACCAGCCTCGGCGGGATGGTCTTCCAGTCCTCCCCCTCAGTGTCACCCCCCCCACCCCATCTTCTAATTGGCGCGGGGCAGCCGGCAATCAGTTGGTGGTTGTGGTCTGGAGAATCCTCTCTGCATAAACATTTCACGAATTCCTTTCCTTAACATCCACTAACAACCTGATTCTCCCAGTTCATCTGCATATTGAAGTCCCCTGTGATTACTGTAATAGTGCCTGTGTTACAAGCATTTTCGGTCTCCTGATTTACTTTCTTCTGCACATCCTGGCTATTACTATGAGGGCTGTACACAACTCCCATCAGGGTCTTTTTTCCTTTGCAGCTCCTGAATTCCACCTGAAATTCACTTTTCAACTATGTGACTTCTTACTAAGAGAGCAACTCCACACCCAATCTCCCCCCTCCCCCCAATTCCAACCCAACCCGCTGCCATCTGCCTGTCTTTATGATAGGATGTGTATCAATTGGATATTTCATCCCCAGCCCTGATCCCCTTGCAGCCACATCTCTCTATGATACCTACAATATGATTCCTCCCAATTTAAATCTGCACTATAAGCTCATTTACCTTGTTTTATATAATGTCTGCATTTAAGAACAACATCCTCCGTCCTATGTTGATGACCCTCTTCCTCCAGTTGTCCCCTTATCTGCTGTATCTGAAGATAGATTTCTGACCCTTTAAAACATTCTGTTCAATTACTCATTCTGGAAATTTAAATAACCTCTGCTGAGCACCCCACTTCCCGACCCCACCCTTTAATGTTTTCCATAACTTTCCACGTAACTGAACTTACCAGTTGAGAGGATTTGGCTCTGCTTTTTAATTTAGCCCATAGCTGATCACAATCCCTCAGCAGAACCTCTTCCTAATTGTATTGTCGATACCGACTTGACATGACGACTGGATCTTTCCTCTCCCGTGACAAGTTTCCTCTGCAGTCCAGATCAGTTATTGTGAACCCCAGCATGAGGCAGGTAATACAGCCTTTGGGCTGGTCACAAAAACAGTGTCTAATCCGCGAACTATACTATCTCCAATTCCAACTACATTTCTCTATTCTCCTCCTCTTGAATGGCTTCCTGCTATGGTCAGTTTGCTCATCCTCCTTAAAGCACTTGCACTCATCCACACAGGGAACAAGAATCTCAAACCTGCTGGACTAGCTCGAGGGCTGAGGCTCATTCAGCATCACCTCCTGGATCCCTCTATGTAGCCTGGCCTGTGGTCACATTCTCTTGTCCCTGACCACTGAATAAATTTGAGGTAGTTAATCTATGGGGTGTGACTGCCTCTTGAAACACAGAGTCCAAGTAATTGTTCCTCATATCTGATATGTCAGTGTTCGAAGCTCAGACTCCAGCTCATCAACTCTGTGCCAGAGTTCCTCAAGCAACCAACATTGCTCCTGATGTGGTCAATGTGAACCACAATTGTGTCCCCCAGCTCCCACATTGTGCAGTTACAACACATTGCCAGGCCCTGTATCTCTATTTTAATTACTGAGTTCTTCATTTGATATTTTAAAAAAATCGGACTCATCTTTTAGTTTGTTGCATGTAAATACTTCCAATATTATCTTTCAATCTGAAAGTAACCTACAATGGATAGTTAAATTAATTGTTATCACTAAACCAGCGAACTTACAGTTTACCTGTGACGTCACTATTTTGTGTTGGGCCCTGGTCCTGTGGTTCAATATATCCTCATGGAAAACGTTTCAAACTATGAGCCAGAGAAAAGGAAAAAAAAAACTTCTTCCCCTGCGCACCGATGTGATCCTCTCTTTCCTGACCATGGAAAGCTTAGTGAGCCTATGCAAAGTTCAACTCCTTCATTTCCATTTTCTCATAACGGAGTTGTTCCCAATCCATCACCTTAACTTCACCAAAAACAGTGAAAACACTTTTTAAGTACACATACTGATGCATTGCTTGTAAAATTACATTGACAGAGTACAGCATCTGAGGAAACTGGCAACCAGTACCAATAGCATCACTTCTCATTTGCCATGAGCAATTCAATAACAGAATCCCATTCCAATATGATAATTTAGAGAAATGTTTAATATAAACCTTGTTGAAACACTATGAAATATGCAGGTAAAAATACAAGTGGAGTGAGTGTTTGCTCATATTAATCAGGTTAGAAACAGTGTAAATAGCTGATGTTCTCAGAAAAACAGAATTTAGAGATAATATTTTCATCAATCATGTGCTCACTCACCTCTACTGGCTCCCAGTCAAGCAATGCCTTGGTTTTAAAACTGTCAGCCTGGTTTTCAAATCTCTCCGGTATCATCCTTTCCTATCGTTAATCTCCACTGTTTCCACAATCCATAGAGCACTTTCAACTCCAACCTCTTGGGCACTCTGGTTTTAATTGTTTCACCACTGGTGGTCTTACCTTCGGTTGCTTAGGCACTAGAAATAGCTTCATAAACTTTTCTCTCAACCTCTTTCTTCCTTTAAGACGCTCATTTAAAAAAATGTATGCTTCAGCCAAGCTTCTAATCTGCTGCACAAACTGCACTTTATGTTTGCTTTATACTTTATGTCTGAAGTGCCTGGGTTTATACAATTGTAAGAAAGGTGCTTCACAATATAAAGTTGCTGTTATTATCTTTCTCTTCTATAAAGTGCTTGTTGTTCTTAGAATCATTAATTTTCAGTCTGTATCCAAATGCAGCAAGATCTGGACAATGTTGGGGTACTTAGTGGCAAGTAATACTTGTGCCACACAAGTACCATACAATAAATATCCAACAAGATACAATCCATTCAACACAATACAATCTCTAAACCCCTCAAAATCAACATCTTTGCAGTCACCATTGATAAGACACTTAAGTGGACCAGCCGCATAAATTCCATCTCCAATCGTTGGTCAGTGACTGGGCATCCTGCAATGGTTGGATTTAAACCTATGTTCCTGGAGGAATAGTTTGGTGTCTGGTTTAAGATTAGTATCACTAACACTCTGCCAACTTGTTTCACATTTTAATTGCATTTATATCTGGATTGATATTGTAAGACAATTAGACTAAATGGTTTTTTCTTTTCACTTTACATGTACTGTTCTAATTAAATCACAAAGAGGTCCGAACATCATTGAATCTAATGTGACTTTAACCATATCAAGTTCTTTGCAGAGATTATAATCATAATTAGATGAAGTTTTATTTTTGTTACACCTAATTAGCAAGTCCTACCTAATGTTTGTCCAATTATGAATTATATATGGAATTTAATACAGCTTAAAGAAAATTGTTCCAGGGATCATTTATATAAAAATAACATCATGAGATTTACTGAAAGTTTTGGTAAACGGTGAGTAATGATAAATGGATTCCACTTATCCTTGTGATTGCATAAAGTATCTTGGGTGTGTATGTGTAACTCGTACCAATAGCATCAAACTCAATATTATCCATATTTCTTGGAACTATTTTTTAAAAATAAAGAGCAGCATGATGTCCATCTGTTGACAAGATACAACTTTACAATGTGAAGGATCATGGGTATTCAGTTCTTCCACACGAATGACTGACCTGATACTGGTATGGCCAAGCATTGAAATCATAGTACACATGGTGAGCTGTTAGGGAGCAGTTACAAGCTTAACAGTGAGACAGAGGCAAACATATTGCACATTCATCCTGCAATGTGTAATGGATGAAACGCTACTTAAGAAAACATGCCTAATAAAAGCAAAATACTCAAGACATCTGGCAGTATTTGTGCAGAGAGAAGCAAGAGTTAACATAACGTGACTTCAGAACTCTTCTTCAGAAAACATGCTAATATTGCAATGAACACCATTCATTCGTCACTCTTAAAATGCTGAGGGTTTTCAACTTTGAAATGGAAACAATCTGACGTTGCCCCGAAGAAATGATTGGCAACATGTTCATGGAGTCTTTATCTGTGGCTTTCTCCGTGAATTTTATACCAATATAAATAAAACAAAATGAGACTGTTAGGCATTGCTTCAAATTGTTACATATTCATTACCAACTTGATAAAGACTGTTTAAGGAACCCTTATTGCTCAATAGCATTGTCTCCAAAAGCATTAACAGTTGGCTATAGCAATATTATCACATAACGTCTGGTCATTCCAATTTGTCAGGATGAATTTCTAGTGAAATCAAAGTGAGGTTGCTCCTATGAGGTAAATTTGTATCAAACAAGACTTTATGTCACAAATAACATTTGCAACCTCAATAACTTCTCATTAAAAGAAAAATCACTTGCATCAGAATCAACATGTAACAAAAAGCAGTGACGTCCTATGTCTCCTGACTCCAGTGCAGCTTCAGACATTTGTATTGCATCAAAACATTATTCGTACTTAAAATTCATCCACTGAGCTGTCAGCTAACAGCATCACCCGGTCCTGCATGCTTGTGAAATCTTTAGGCTTTGCTGATGATGTCCAAGAATTCCTGTACAGATTGTATAGAGTCTGTGGATCCACTGATCAGGTGTTTCAGTTTCTGCTGTAGTTCTTTAGCCCGTTTGTGTGATGGTGTCCCTGGTAGTGATACTATGGGTCTAAGTGGGTTGTCTAGTTTCTGCACTTCAGGTAGTCCGTAGAATCTGGGGGTGTCGTTGCTTTTCGGTTTCATTCTTTGTAGGTCAAACCTGGTTATCTGTCTATTTTTTTGTAGGTTCCTCAGTGTGTTGTTAATCCTATTGGTGAGCTGTGGGGTGGGGTCGAACTCCCTCTTTTGGTAGGTGTTGGTATCTGCAAGTAGTTGTTGCGCTTTTTGGATGTAGTTCTGCTTTGTCCAATGACCGTCATTCTGCCTTTGTCTGCTGGTAGTATGATTATGTTCTTATCATTTCTTAGTGATTTTAGTGCTTCCCTCTCCTTGGTGTTGAGGTTATGTGTTTGTCTTTTCCTTGTTATCAGAGGTACGATACTTTGTCTCACTGTTTGTTGTGTCTGTTCTGAAAGTCCATTGTTCCTGAGTGTGCATTCTAGTGCTGCTTGGACGTTTGCTGTCTTGGCGTCCCTGTGGTTGTAGTTGAGTCCCTTGGCCAGTATTGTTCTTTCCATGTCTGTGAGCTGTCTGTGGGAGAGGTTTCTAACCCAGATGTGTGTTGTGGTGTCCTCTCTGTTGTGTGTTAGTTTGGCCATTTTTTCTTTTAGTGCCATTTTTTTTGCGGTGTGTGGTCCTGTTCTGTCCTCTGGTGATGGCCTGTTCTATGAACGCAAAAGAAGTTGCATCAAGACACTATTCAAAATGGCCGCAACACGCTACAGTACACCAGAACTGCAAAAAGAGGAAGAAGAACACCTATACAATGTATTCGCCAAAAACAGATACCCCCGCAATTTCATCAACAGATGCCTAAGGGAAAGACAACGGAACGAGGACATGCCGCAACACAAAGGACTAGCCACACTACCATACATCAAGAGCATTTCCGAACTGACAGCCAGACTGCTGCGACCACTGGGATTGACAACAGCACAGAAACCAACAGCCACTCTCAGATAACAGCTCACCAGAATGAAGGACCCAATACCCAGCATGAGCAAAACCAATGTAGTGTACAAAATCCCATGCAAGGACTGCACAAAACACTACATAGGACAAACAGGAAGACAGCTAATGATCCGCATCCATGAACACCAACTAGCCACGAAACGACACGACCAGCTATCCTTAGTAGCCACACACGCAGATGACAAGCAACATGAATTCGACTGGAACAACACTACTATTATAGGACAAGCCAAACCGAGAACAGCCAGGGAATTTCTAGAGGCATGGCACTCATCCACAGATTCAATCACTAAGCACGTCGACCTGGACCCAATATACCGACCACTGCAGTGGACAGCTGGAACTGACAACCTGAAGCGGCAGATTCAAATCACTACAAGTGCCAGAGGAAAGATCGCAGAAGCGCTTCACAGGAAGCTCCCAAGCACTGAGGATGTTACTGAGACAGGGGACGAAACATCTGCAACACAAATTCTCAGTTCGGCAAACAGAACCATGATAAGCCTTTCATCTGTTAGAATACCGTGATAGTTTCACTTCTTTCATGTGTAAATCACAAAACCTTTTTAAAAAAATGTTGCATTCTCGGGTTAGCTATTAACAATGGTGATAGCTAGATAATATGTTGAAGGTGTTAGCCCTCCTGTGTTTTCTGTCTATGCCATGATGTTTAGATTGATTCTAATCTAAAAAGTGAGATAACGGAGTTTTACATGAATTCATGCAGCACTCCTATACACATATACACATGGACACACATATACACAGACGTGCACACAGACGTGCACACACACACACACACCCTCACAGACTTAAGACACTGCACTCACTACACACACACATACATTTTCTTACACTCACAACGCCCAACCCAACAGACACACACACGCCCAGACAAAGACCCACATGCACACACACATTTTATGGGGTGAATTTGTACTTGCAGGGTTACATTTTACTTTGCTCAAGAACTGCATGAATTCATGTAAAACTCTATTATCTCACTTTTTAGGTTAGAATCAATCTAAGCATCATGGCATAGACAGAAAACACAGGGGGGCTAACACCTTCAACATATTGTCTAGCTATCACCATTATTAACAGGTAACGTGAGAATGCAACTTTTTAAAAGAAGGTTTTGTGATTTACACATGAAAGAAGTGAAAATATCATGGTATTCTAACAGATGAAAGGCTTAACAGATGATCGTATAATTTTAGTTCCATCACATTGTAAATTTTTACTATAAATTCTGTGCTTAGGATTGAGTCCTCCACTACCACCTGATGAAGGAGCAGCACTCCAAAAGCTAGTGTGCTTCCAATTAAACCTGTTGGACTATAACCTGGTGCTGTGTGATTTTTAACTTTGTACACCCCAGTCCAACACTGCCATCTCGAAATCATGCCATTTTTGTGAGGGGTGATTTGCTGAAGAGCACATGTGCCGGTGCCATCTTTGTAGGGCCAGTTAACAGCTGGGTGGACCTGGAAGGCAATGAAAGAAATCCCAGAAAATCCTGCCCCTGCAGACTGTTCTCTGTAGTTCTAGGAATTTATTATTTCCTTATTCTTTTTATAAGATATGGACATGGCTGGCAAGGTAATAGAATCGTAGAGATATTCAGCACAGAAACAGACCCTTCAGTTCAACCCGTCCATGTTGACCAAATATCCTTTAATCTTGTCCCATGTGCCAACATTTGGCCCATCCTTCTAAACCGTTCCTATTCATACACCTGTTGAGATGTTTTTTACATATTGTAATTGTACTAGTCTCCACTACTTCCCCTGGCAGCTCATTACATACACGCATCATTTTCTGCATGAAAAAAATTCCCCTTAGGTCCCTTTTAAATCTTTGTCCTCTTGCCTTAAACCTATACCCTCTAGTTTTAGATTCCCCCACTCCGGGTAAAAGACCTTGACTGTTTACCTTATGCATGTCCATCATCGTTTCACAAACCTCTCCTGCAGCTTCTGATGCTCCAGAGAAAACAGCCCCAGTCTACCCAGCCTCTCCCAGTAGCTCAAACTCCAATCCTGGCAACATCTTTGTTGATCTGTTTTGAACCCTTTCAAATTTCACAACCAACTTTGATTGTCCATCACTTATTGCCCTGGTGGGGGGTGGGGGCCTACACAATCCCAATAAGGTAATCATCCCTTTCCTATTTCTCAGTTCCACCCAAATAACTCCCCTGCATGCATTTCAGGGAATATCCTTCCTCATTACAGCTGTAATGCTATCCCTTATCAAATACGACATTCCCCCTCCTCTCTCGTCTCCCTTTCTGTCCTTCCTGTAGCATTTGTATCCTGGAATATTAAGCTGCCAGTCTGTCCATTCCTGAGCCATGTTTCTGTAATTGCTATGATATCCCAGTCCCATGTTCCTAACCATGCCCTGAGTTCATCTGACTGTCCTGTTGGGCCCCTTGCATTGAAATAAATTTAATTTATCAATCCTACCTTTGTTCCCTGTTTTGTCCCTGCTTGCCCTGACTGTTTGGTCGCTTCTTTTCTCAACCCTACCAGTCTCAAATTGATCTCTTTCCTCACTATCTCCCTGCGTCCTACCCCTATGCCTTACGAGTTTAAATTCTCCCAAGCAGCTCTAGCAAATCTCCTTTGTCAGTGTATTAGTCCCCTTCCAATTTAGGTGCAATCCACCCTTCTGTACAGGTCACTTCTACCCCAAAAGAGATTCTAATGATCCAAAAATGTGAATCCTTCTCCCACACATCAGCTCTTTAACCATGCATTCATCTGCTTGATCCTCCTATTTCTACCCTCACTAGCTTGTAGCACCGGGAGTAATCCAGGTATTACTACTCTCGAGGAACTCCATTTTAAATTCCTGTCTAACTCTCTGTATTCTCCCTTCGTAATCTTTCACCTTCCTATATCCCTGGTTGCAACGTGTACAATGACCTCCTGCTGGGCTGTCTTTCCCCTGTAAGAACATTTAGCACCCCCTCTGAGACCTCCTTGCTCCTGGCACCAGGGAAGCAACACACCATTCTGATTTTTCGCTGCTTGCCACAGTAAAATGTGTCTGTACCTCGGACTAGAGAGTCCCTTAACACAGTTCATCTCTTGGAACCTGACGAACCCCTCGTTGCATTACAGCCAGTCTCAATACGAGAAACTTGACTGTTCGTGCTATAATCCCCTGAGAATCCATCAACCCCAACGTTTTCCAAAATAGCATACCTGTTTGAAATGGGGATACACAGAGAAGATTCCTACACTACCTGCCTACCTCTCTTATCTTTCCTGGAGTTAACCCATCTATGTAATTGTATCTGCGACTTTTCTCTCTTCATATAACTGCCATCCATCATATCGCTTGCTCTCATAAGTTCCTCATTGCCTGTAAGTGTCACTCCAGCCGTTCCATTCAATTGATAGGATTCATAACCAATGGCATTTATTGCAGATATAATCCTCAGTAACGTGTAAATTCTCCCTCAGCTCCCACATCTGACAAGAAGAGCATGTCACTCTACTAAAGGCCATTTTTGCTTTGAATAAAGGTAAAAGAAAATTGTGAAATCTGAAACACGCATAGAGAATGCAGATCAGACTCAGCAGGTCTGGCAGCATCTGTCGAAAAAAGTAGTTAAATGTATTGAGTCCAGTGTGATTTCCTCAAAACTCCCCTTTGAATGCCTTGATTGATGTATCAGGATTGAAGCAGCCCACTTGGTGCTCAATTGGATAGAGTTCTGCTTCTTTATTGTTGATGGAGCTGCACTCATCTCGCCAAATGGAAATTATTGCATTGCACTTTTGACTTGTGCCTTGTAGATTGTGGACGGGGTTAGGGAATAGGCTCAATCTCTAACTTTCTTGTGTAGCCACACTATTGACATAGCAGGTTCAGCTCAGTTTCTGTTCAGTGTTAACCCTGGGATGTTGCTTGGAGGTGGTGGAGGGGTTCAATTATGGCAGTGCTATTATCTGTCAACAGCAGATTGTTGAATTGTGGACACTTTGGAGAGGGTGCGGAGAAGGTCTGAGGATGTTGCCTGGTATGGAAAGTGCTAGCTATGAAGAGAGGACGAATAGGTTAGGATTGTTTTTGTTAGAAAAAAGGAGATTGGGGGGGAGGGGTGGGGGGAACCTGACTGAGTATAGATAGAGTGGATAGAGATAAGTTTTTTCCCAGACTGAAGGATTCATTAACAAGAGGTCACATATTCAAGGTGAGAGGAGGAAAGCTAAGGGGAATACACACGGAAAGTACTTCACACAGAGGATGGGAGGTTCCTGGAACGTGTTGCCAGCAGAGGTAGGAGAGGCAGGTACAGTAGATTTATTTAAGTTGCGTCTGGACAAATATACAAGTAGGTGGGGAGTGGAGGGATACAGATCCTTAGGAATTGGGCAATAGGTTTAGATAGTCAATTTGGATCAGCACAGGTTTGGCGGGCTGAAGAGCCTGTCCTGGGCTGTAAATTTTCTTCTTTGGTCTTTGTCATTTGTTGGAACTGGCCATTACGTGGCACTTGAGTGGCTTGAGTGTCACTTGCCAGTTAGCATCCTGAGACCATAAAATATCGGAGCAGAGTTAGGCCATTCAGCTCACTGAGTTTTCTCTGCCATTTGATCACGGTCGATGTTTCTTAACCTCATTCCCCTGCTTTCTCCCCTTCCTATTCAAGAATCTTAAATACACTCAAGGACCTGGCCTTCTGAGGCATTGAGTTCCACAGATTCATCACTGTCTGGCTGAAGAAATTCCTCCTTATCTCCTTTCTAAAGTGTCATCTCTTCACTCCAAGGCTGTGCACTCAGGTTCTAATCTCTCTTACTACTGGAAACATCTTCTCCACGTTCACTCTCACTATTCTTGCATCTTGTCTAGGTCTTGCCACAAATGAACCCTGGCTTCTTAAATATCTGAGGAGTTACAATCGACACCGAGAATTGCGCAGTCACCAACGAACATCCCAACGTTGACCTTATGATGGAATGGAAGTCATTGCTGATGGTTTGGGCCTTGGAGGGTTTCCAGGAGTGATGAACTAGGGTTTAGATGTCTCCAACAACTCCAACCATACTTCTTTGTGGTAGGGTTGGCTGCAATCAGAGGAGAGTTTTCTTCCTGATTCCCATTGACCTCAATTGTGTTTTTGATGCCATATTTGGCCTTTACCTCAAGGGCATTCATTTCATTTCTGGAGTTCAGCTCGATTTTTTTCACTTTTACATGATGGCTACTGAATTCAAAACTTGGGTTGCCTGGCAAAACACTTGAAATTTGTGTGTGTGTGTGTGTGTGTGTGTGTGGGGGGGGGGGGGGGGGGGAGGGGGGGTGGGAGGGGGGAGCGCAATGGGAGATAATGTTGCTGGTCTAGTAATCTGCAACATCAGGCTAATATTCATGGGTTCAAACTGCACTATGGAAGATGATAAAATCTGAATTCAGTGCACATCTGGAGTAATGCTCATCCAATAGCCAAATTGTGCCTGTGTAACCAATGTCAATTGTCATAAAACCTCATCTGGGAATTCTGGGAAGGAAATCTGCCATCCTTAACTAGTGTGGCCGAGAAATGACACCAAAAACTAATGATGGGATTTGGATGGTGTGGTTAGAAAGCAACTGTTCCCGTTAGTTGAAGGGTCAATAACAAGGAGACATAATTTGAAGGTGAAAGACAGGAGTTTTGGGGGGATTTTAGGGGGAAAAACGAGGGTAGTGGCAATCTGGAACTCATTACTGTCTTACCCCTCTCTCTTCCCACAGAAGCCTGGTTCTTGTGTGGACTCAGATCTATTGACAGGGTTGCCTTCACGATGGACATTTGTGAACTAGCTGGCTTTTTACGACAATCGAGCATCTTCCGTGGTCTAGGGTTGGTGCAACAATTTACCAGATTGATCCAGCTCAGTTTTACAACCCATCTTTGATGTTTTTTTCTTGAATGTCTTTCATTCCTGTTTCTTTGCTTTATACTGATTTCACAGGGTATGAGAAGGAGTGGATTTGCAGTCATGAAACACACCAACGTCCCGTCAGGATTGGATGGAGCAGCTCAATTCATTGCAACCTGAACATCATCGGATTTTGAACATGGAAGGAATCAGTACCGTTCAGAGTGGGGAGAAACCGTGCACGTGTCTTGAATGTGGACAAGGTTTCAGCCAGTCATCTGAGCTGACAGAACATAAGTGCAGTCACAGTAGGCAGAAACCATGGAAATGTGGGGACTGTGGGAAGGGATATAGTTGTCCATCAAAGCTGGAAATTCATCGACGCAGTCACACTGGGGAGAGGCCTTTCACCTGCTCCAAGTGCGGGAAGGGATTCACCACCTCATCGCACTTGCTGACGCACCAGCGGATTCACACTGGGGAAAGGCCGTTCACCTGCTCGGAGTGTGGAAAGGGATTCAGTCAGTCATCCCACCTACTGTCGCATCGACGCACACACACTAAGGAAAGGCCGTTCACCTGCTCTGAGAATGGGAAGAGCTTCACTCAGTCGTCCCAACGACTGAGGCACCGTGGAATTGACACCAGGGAGAGGCTGTTCACCTGCTCGAGTTGTGGGAAGAAATTCACTCGCTTGCACAATTTGTTGACACATCAGCGAATTCACACTGGGGAGAGGCCTTTCATCTGCTCCACGTGTGGGAAAGGGTTTACTCAGTCATCCAACTTGTCGAGACACCAGCAACTTCACACAGATGATAGATCTTTTAAATGCATGGACTGTGGGAAGTGCTGTAAAAGTTCCGGGGAACTAAAGTCCCATCAACGAGCTCACACAGATAAGGCACTGTTGAAGTGCTCTTACTGTGGGGCTGGATTCAGGGGATCATCTCAGCTCACTTTACACCAGCGAGTTCACACTGGGGAGAAGCCTTTCTCCTGCTCTGATTGTGGGAAGGAATTCAGTCGGTCATCCTACCTGTTGACACACCAGCGGATGCACACTGGTGAGAGGCTGTTCACCTGCTCGGACTGTGGGAAAAGGTTTCCTCGGTCATCCCAGTTAATGGCCCATCAGCGGGTTCACACCAGGGAGAGACCATTCATCTGCTCCATGTGTGGGAAGGGATTCACTTGTTCATCCTATCTGCTTGCACACCAGCAGGTTCACACCAGGGAGACACTCACCTGCTCCAAGTGTGGGAAGGGGTTTGCTCGCTTATCCAACCTGCGGGCCCACCAACGGGTTCACACTAGAGAGAGGCTGTTCTCCTGCTCCGAGTGTGGGAAGGAATTCATTCGGCCATCCTACCTGCGTGCACACCAGCGTACTCACACTAGAGAGAGGCCGTTCTCCTGCTCCCAGTGTGGGAAGGAATTCATTCAGTCATCCCACCTGCGCGCACACCAGCGTACTCACACTGGAGAGAGACCATTCACATGTTGCAAGTGCGGGAAGGGATTTATTCGCTTTTCCGACCTGGTGAGACACCAGCGGATCCACACTGACGAGAGACCTTTCAAGTGTTCTGAATGTGGGCAGTGCTATAAAACTTCTAGGACACTGATGACCCATCAATCTGTTCACACTGACAAGAGACCCTATAGCTGCTGTCAGTGTGGGAAGGGGTTCAGAAGATCATCTCAACTCATTGTTCACAAGCGAATTCACACTGGGGAGAAGTTGTTCTCCTGCTCTGAGTGTGGGAAGAAATTTATTCGGTCTTCCCAACTGGTGATACACCAGCGAGTTCATACTGGGGAGAGGCCCTTCACCTGCTTGGAGTGTGGGAAGGGATTCACTTGCTCATCCAATCTGCTAATTCATCAAAGAATTCACACTGGCGAGAGACCGTTCACCTGCCCCAAGTGTGGGAAGGGGTTTGGTCACTCATCCAGCCTGGTGAAACACCAGCGAGTGCACACTGACGAGAGGCCTTTTGAATGTTCAGATTGCAGGAAGTGCTTTAAGAGTTGCAGGGAACTGATGTCCCATCAGCGTGTTCACTCAGATGAGAGACCGTACAGGTGCTCTCACTGCAAGGTTGGATTCAAACGGTTATCTAACCTCGCTGTACACCAGCGAGTTCACACTGAGGAGAGCCAGTCCCAGCCTCAGTGAGTCGAAAGAGATTCAATCAGGCATGCACCCTCCTGAGCCACTAGTGAGTGCACACCGGGGTTGTGCTGCACCCCTGCTCTGTGTGGGAAAGACCGTTTCTCACTCATCAACTTTACTTTGACATTAGCAAGTCCAGGACAATTTTGTTGTGGAGTCATGATCAGGACGGAATTACTTCCATTGTGGTCCTGAATTGCAGTGCTGTGTTTGGAGTCAGTATTGTGGATAAAAGTAAAAAAAGACAGCTTGGTGTGCTATATACCCATTGCTGACTTTTTTTGTCAATTTCTTGGCACAAGCTACTTCCCTTTGGAAGGGCTGTCCCTTACTCCTGCCTTCCCCATCCCCATTTCCAGCAAGAGGTTTGATACGTTCTTGGTCGTCTTTGTTGCTAAAATTCAGGTTTTTCGATCATCTGTGGCATAGGTTGCTCTCACCAAGCTTAGAAAGTGCATCTTTCTCTTGCCTCAAGCCTCGTTCGTTCTTATCACTAAATTGCTGACCACTAAGCTTGCCCCGTTTGCTGATAGTTGTTTAGGATCAAAAGAAAATATAATAGCACTCTGTAACAACACTCAAGATCCTTGACACCATGGGAATAAATCAGCCTGCATGTTTAGCACCACATCTGCAAACATTCACTCTCCCTGTGCCCTGGTAAACAATGCTTTGAAGAAATTCACCAAGCCAACACCTTCCAAATTCACTGTCTGTACCATGCAGAAGGACATTGGCAGCAGACACATGGAACACCACCACCTTCAAGCTCCCAAGGGCGGGATGGTGGCTCAGTGATTAGAGCACTGCTGCCTCTCAGCTCCAGGGAGACCCGGGTTCGATTCCAGCCTTGGGAGTGCTAGTCTAGCTAGTGCTGCCCATTTCTATTTAGAAGGACAAACACAGCAGATCCATGGGAACATCATTACCTGCAAGTTCCCCTCTAGCCACTCACGGTCCTGACTTGGAAATATATTGCTATTCCTTCACTGTCGCTGTGTCAGAATCCTGGAAATTCCCTCCTTGAGGGCATGGTTTGTCTAACTGCAGCAGTTCAATAAAATGAAGCGCCATCTCAAGGGCAACTAGAGATGGGCAATAAATGCTGGCCAGTCAGTGATGCCTACGTCCCACAAGTGAATGAAAAGAAATCATGGAAGCCTAAAGACACAAGCTCAAGTTCTCTGTCATGTGATGCCACCATGCCCTATCACCTTTGCACATGAACATTAGAATTCAGAGAACGAACTCTGCTCAGCATTTCTCATCATGACTGTTTGAATCATTAACGAGGAACTATTTGAATTTAATGAGCATTTAACTCTTTCCCCTCACATGCTGCCAGTTATCCCCTGCCACACACACATTTCCATTAATTGGGACACTGATCTTCAAAATTCCCGTGGAACACCTGAAAAATGTATGTCATTGCCTTAGAGGGTGAGCACTATTTATAAATAACATTTTTAAAAAAAGCCTGTATTTTTGATTATGACTGAAATTGGGAAAAGGACTGCTCATTAATGAAAAGAAGACGTGGAAAGGATTTCTGCACTTTTAAAAAGCAAGTTACCTGATATCCTCAATCAGTGGGAAAAGGCTACTTGCGGATGAGCTGATTGATCTGGGAATGGTGACCAGTTAGTTGATGACATAAACCTTTTTCCTGACAACAATGATGTGATTGGCTCCCAGGTAGCTGACCAGCTTATGGAAGTGATTGTTTTGGCCGAAAACATTGGACCTCTGAAAAGAAAGGCGCTGCCCTTTTCTCTGCAGTTAACAAACTACAATGAAGCCAGAAGAAAGCCATTTTACTTTCCCTCAGTTGCTACACGCTATTGCTGTTAATAAGTCTGAGACTTTATAAACGTGAGCCAGTCATCACGTACCTCCTGCAAGCCAGTGAAAATACCTGGGGAAGAACGATCAAGGAGCAGCAGGGCCTGACAACCGAAGGAAACACCTCAGTGAACCCTGAAGTCAAGGATTATTGAACTGCTTTCCTCAGACTGTCCCTCTTGTCCATTATACTCCTGATTCTTTGTAAGTCGGTCTGTATGTGCAGGGTTAAAAAATCGCACAATACCAGGTTATAGTCCGACAGGTTTATTTGGAAGCGCTAGCTTTTGAGGCACTGCCTCTTCATCAGATGTCTCAAAGTCTAGTGCTTCCAAATAAGCCTGTTGTGTAATTTTAACTTTGTCCACCCCAGTCCAATACCGGCACCTCCAAATCATATATGTGCAGGGGCAGCTTTATAAAGAGAGTAGTGCTTTAACTTGCAGATTATATGCTCGTAAGTGTTTACATGTAGCTGGAAACTGTTCATTTGTAATAAATAATGATCGTTAAGTACAAAAACCTGGTCTCTGCCTATGCTTTCTGCCAACTTGGTTGTAAACGTCTGGTAATTTAGGGAGTTTTGAAGCGCTTCTGTAAAAATGTTGTGATGGCTTGGGCAATAGCAGGACTTGATTTCCCACACATTCTCCCTGGGATGTGTAGTGCTATGCAGCTCCAAAGGACAGCTGCTTCGTGGGCAATATAGTAGTGAACACCAAACGAGGCAAAAAAAATGGAGAGGTAACCTTATGACATTCTACTGATGATATCTTGTCAGAGAGAAAGCAGCTGAACTGAAATCCTTGTTCCCCGGGTGCGTGGTGCATGTGTGCGTGTGCAAGTAGTGATGTCACAGTATCGTCACTGTATTGGTAATTCAGAACTCTAGGCTAATGGTCTGGGGAAATTGGTGAGTCCCACAATGGCGGGTGTTGAATTTTTGAATTCAGCTTTTAACAAAATGTAGAATTAAAATCTGGCCTTGTGGTGACAGTGTAACCACTGTCCATTGTTGCAAAACCCACCTGGTTCACTGATGTCCTGTAGGGAAGGATATCTACTGTCCTTATGTGGTCTGGCTCTGTCATCTGACTCTAGACCTGCAGCAAAGTGGCTGAGTCTCAACTGCTGTCTGGGCAATTAGGAATGAATAATAAATGCTGGAATAGTCAGCAATACTCATCTCATGAACGAACTTAAGAAAAAAAAACTGTGCTATAGATATTTAATGATCAATCTGTTCAGAGATGTTATAACACAGCTCAGAAGCAGGTGGGATTTGAACTCAGGCTTCCTGGCCCAGACGTTGGGTCACTTTCACACAAGAGTCCCCGAATAAAGAAAGTGTGTTCGACAGCATCCTTACTAATGGAGTACTTCCTCAATATTGCTGTTTTCTGTTGATTTTTACACTTAAGTTCCGGAATGAGCCTTGAAATTGGAATTGTCAGAAACAAGGCACTACCCATTTAGCCACCACTCACTGTCATACATTTGGAGTGTATGTAATTCGAATTGTTCAGAGTTGTTTTAAATATCTTTGAAGCTGGTTAGACTTCATCTCAGGTTTCTTGACCCAAAGGTAGCGACACTATGACTGTACCACAATCTACGGTACATACTTTTGAATCAACAAAATTAAATGACACGACTTCCTGAGTATGTGGAACTTGAACCCAGATCTCCTTTCGCAGAGGTAGGGTCACTACCAACGTGCCATAAAAGTCTGAACCTTGTGGTGTCCTCTGAGAACAATGAGCACGCAATGGCACCTCTGCACAAGAACAGTGCTGAACCATTGACGTGCAATATTATTGTCAAGGAAGTAGACTTCTGGACCAGGATTTGCATTACACTGGTTGGGTGGAAAATTGTGTTACATTCCCACATATTTCTCAGCCCTTATTATTTCCAGAAGATCATCCTCAATCTCCAGTGCTAGCTCTTTTAGTGTCAGGACACCTATCCATTTATAACTCTGCCTCTTTGCCCTCATGTCTTTCTTCCCCTCCCACAACACCAATAGGGTCCCACTGTTCCTCACTTTTGACCTCAGCAGCATCCACATCCAAACAATCATAAGCTGCCATTTCCACCACTTCCAATAGGGTGCCACCATCAGGCACATATTCTGCTCCCTTCCCCGACAGCCTTCTGCAGGGATTATTGCCTCCTGGACACCTTGGTCCACTCCTCCTCCACTCCCATTGCCTCTCACAACCCTATGGCACTTGCCATGTAATTGCGAAGGTCTAAGTCATGTCCATTTACTTCCTCCTTTCTCACTATCCAGGGCTCCAGCCCCACCTTTCAGGTGAAGCAGCAATTAACCTGTACTTTCCTCAGTCTGGTCTATTGTACTGCCTACTCACAATGTGGTCTCCTCTACATTGGGGAGATAGGATAACTGACTTGCAGAACACCTATGTTCTGTCCACAACAAATAACCCCGAACCTTCCGGTTACCTGCCACTTGAACACACCACTTTGTTCCCTGGCTAACACCTCAGTCTGAGGCTTGCTGAAATACTCCGGAGAAGCTCAGTGCAAGCCGGAAGAACATCTCATTTTCCGGTTGGGGACCCCACTTCAGTTCAATAATTTAAAGGCCTGACCATCTTCCTGGAATCCCACAGACCAGGCCTCGTCATCACACGGACTGCCTACACAATTGACCCATTGTCAATTACTAATGGCCCCCATTAGCAGCTAATGATTCTCCTCGGCTGACCATTACCCATTCCTTTATACAAAAGGCAAAAGAACTGCAGTTGCTGTAAATCAGAAACAAAACCAGAAATTATTGGAAAAACTCAGTAGGTCAGGCAGCATATGTGGAGAGAAATCAGAGTTAACATTTCAGGTTGAAATGCTGAGGAATGTTCTGAGGAAGGGTCACTTGACCGGAGACATTAATTCTGACTTCTCCCCACAGATGCTGCCTGGCCTGTTGAACTTTTCCAGCAATTTCTGTTTTTGTGACCTGTTCCTTTGTTCAAATGCTGTTCTCTCTCTTTGGATCCATCACCACCCAACGTTTCCTAATACCCCCTCTCCCACTCCATCTTCAGCATATGTAGCAATTTTTTCTGAGATACATTCTGGATTAGTGGTGCTGGAAGAGCACAGCAGTTCAGGCAGCATCTGAGGAGCAGTAAAATCGACGTTTCAGACAAAAGCCCTTCTGAGAGAGGGTCTCCAGATCTAAAGCGTTAGCTCAGCTTTCTCTCCACAGATGCTGCCAAAACTGCTGAGTTTCTCCAGCAATGTCTATTGTAGTCACTAATTTACATCTGTTTATTGAACTTAGCCTGCAACACTGGTAGAAGTCCCTTACATTCAACTACAATTGCAATTATATCAAAGTCGTATCCAAGTCTAATTGGTGTGAAGGTGCAGGATGCAGAGATTTCTGGATGCTGGTCTGTTTCCACTTCCCTGAAGTACTTTGACTTTCATCACAGGGAAGAATTTCTTCATCTAACTGCAGCTTCAATTATTGTTGCTGGTGTCACGCGTCCCGAATGAATTCTGTGAAATGAGTAGCCAACTTTACCTCTTTTTAACTTTCTTCATTAAAGGCAGGGATGACTATGCTCAAGAAAGACCGCTGTGACTTCATAAACAATGCTTCTACCCAAATACAAGTAATGAGGTCTGTGCCTGTGCTCAATGAACAGAATGAATGCTGGGTTCCTTTGTGTGTGTGTGTGTGTGTCTTTCTCTCTCGAAAGAACTGTGAGGCGGCTCAGTGGTTAGCACTGCTGCCTCACAGCACCAGGGACTCAGGTTAGATTTCAGCCTTGGGTGCTCATTTGTGTGGAGTTTGCACATTCTCTCTGTGTCTGTGTGGGTTTCCTCCACAGTCCAAAGATGTGCAGGTCAGGTGAATTGTCCATAATGAGGAAAAACATGAAATTGTTAATTTGACCTGAAGAATTAAAAAAGCCGATTGTCTAAGTGGTGAGAGATCTCTGTGATGTGGAGTGATCTGGGTGGCCGAGTGCACAAAACATAAGTTCAGTAGGCACGTAATTCAAAAAAGTAATAGGATGTTATTGTCTATTGTAAGAGGAGTAAGTAAGAAAATCATGTTTCATTTATACAGGGCATTGGTGAGGCCACATTTGGAGAATTGTGCACATTCACAGTCGAACTAGTCCCTGTTGACCATAATCCCAAACTAAACTAGTCCCACCTGTTTATGCTCGGCCTATATCCCCCCAACCACTTCTTATTCATATAGTATTTTAAGCATTATAACTGTACCTGCACCCATCACTTCCTCTGGAAGTTCATTCCACACACAAACCACCCTCTGTGTGAAAAAAAAACTGCCCCCCTGTCTTTTTAAAATCTTTTGCCTCCCACCTTAAAAATATGCCTCCTTGAACTTTCCCACCCTAGGGAAAAGACACCTGCCATTCACCTTATCTATACCCCTCATGATTTTATAAACCACTAGTTATTATAATAATATATTTTAAATTATGATAAATAAGTCTTGGTCTTCTTATGTAAGAAAAGACCCCTTTTCCAGCATTTGCAAGGGCTTCTATTGCATGCTACTTCCTGTCACTGTTGGCTTTTCTGGAATGTTAGATCGCTGGGCTGGCCTTTTTTACCCTTAGCAGTGTGGTATCTCTAGGCTTTATTTCTGAAGCTCCTTGTCACTTACCCTTCAGATCATGGAGTCTGATCACCACATTGTTAGGCCCAGACGAGTTGAACCGAAGGGTCTGTTTCCATGATGTACATCTCTCTGCTGATGACTATGAGCCAGGAAAGCAAGCATTTACAGGCTTCAGTAACATGCCTACATACAGTGGCGAGCAAGACGGCGGCTTCCAGAGCCCCTACAGATTCAGGCTGCAACTGCACGGAGATCCGAAATCATTCTGACAGAGCTCCTTCTGCACACAATTGAGTTGCTATTCTTAAAGGCCCAGATAACACTTTACTCTACATCAACCATCTCTCGCCTGAGATTCCTCTGAAATCTTTCTGTGTCTCAGATTCTGGACTGTTACACATTCAGGATTTTTCTCACGCCACCAGTGTCAGATTTGCATTCAGCTGCCTGGATAGTGAACTCTGAATCCTTCCCTCACTACTCTCATTCTCTCTCCTCTCCTTTCAGAAGCCCCTTCTAACCTGACTCTTTGCCTGAATGTTTGCTCACCTGGAATACTGTGCACAGTTTTGGTGCCCTTACTTGTGAAGGGATGCAGCTGCATTGGAGACAGTTCAGAGGAGACTCACTAGATGGGTTCTGAAGGCAAGGGATATGTCTTATCAAGAGAAATTGAATATTTAGACCTACGCCCTCTAGAGCTTCGAAGAACGGGAGGAGATTGGAGTTACATAAAAATGCCAAAGGGGATTGACAAAGTCGATGTAGAAAGGATGTTTGTTTCATGTAAGGCAATCTCGAACAAGAGGTACAAGTTTAGGAAAAGGGTTAACAAATTTAAAGTAGAAATGGGGAGAAATTACTTCTCTGAAAGAGTCATGAACCTGTGGAAATCACTGTCACAGAGTGGGGTGGATACCAGGACATTGAGTAAATGGAAGAAGACAGGGACAGATTTACAATTAGCAATGGGTTGAAGGGTTATGAGTAGTGACACGAAAGTGGAGTTGAGGCCAAGATGAAATTAGCTATGATCATACTAAACCCTCCAATCCTGCAACAAGATCTTACGCCCTAATACTTCCTTCTGGAGAACTGAAATTGGTTTGATAACACTCAGTCACACGGCACAGAAACAGACCCTTCGGATCAACTTATCTGCGCCGACCAGACATCCCCACCTGAGTCAGTCCCATTTGCCAGCATTTGCCTTCCTATTCATGTACCTATCCAAATACCTTTTGAATGTTGTAATTGTACTAGCGTCCACCACTTCCTCTGGCAGCTCATTCCATGCACATATCACTCTCTGTGGAGAAGTTACACCTCCGGTCCTTTTTAAATCTTACCGCTCGTGCCTTGCTGGCCATTATTAGACTGAGGAGGGAATCAGTTTAGCTCAGTTGACTGGATTGTTGGTTTACAGAGCAATGTGAGGCCATCACCAGTTTGAAGTTACCATGAAGGACCCTCCTTTTCAATCTCTTCCCTCACCTGAGGTCTGGTGGCCCTCAGGTTAAATCCCCACCAATTGCTTCCCTCTCTAATGAGGGAGCAGCCCCTGTGGTCTGGTATGACTATGGCGACACAACACAACAACAGACCGAGGAATGTACTCTCTAACCTCAAATAATACATGCCTATCGGTGACTCCAGAACCACAGCAAAGGAATTGATTCTGGATGGACATTAAATGCTGGCCTCACCAGATCCAATGAATAAATAAAAGAACACCTGAAAAGTTAAACTGTACACTTCAATTAAAATGTGAATTAATGTCAACTACAAACGAAATTTGATTTGTACCCACCAATTGCAAGCACTCAGTTTTTTAATGTTTTCTCCTTATTAATCTTTTAGTCATTCTGTCAATTAGATCCCGCCTAGTCCTGTGATCTGACACCCATTTCTGCAATTAGTTTGCTCTGGTACTATGTTTAACCTATTTCTTAGTTAAGCACAAACGGTAGGTCATGCATTTGTATTTTTTCATCATAGGATTATTTTTTATGAAATATCCCCTTACATGTCTATAACTTACATCTTTATTGGTCTATTTGTTAACTTAATTTACCAGTTCATGTTAGCTAGCTGTTTTCACACCGTTCACAATTGCCTTATTTAATTTTAAAATACTAGTCTTAGACTAATCTCTCTCTCTAACTCTACGTAAAATTCAATCACATCATTTCACTGCTGTCTGGAGTGCTTTCTGCAAGATCATTAATTAATCCTGTCTCATAGCAATTAAAAGGTCGATGCCACCAGAATATGTTATTTTAAGCATTATTCAGAAAAAAATGTACTCCTCAGCTGAGCTATCATTGCCCTTCTGATGGCTTCAGCCCATATTATGGTGGACATACCTCCTGATTATTGCCAGTCACTGGACTTGTAATGTTAACTCTGCTTTCTCTCCACAGATACTGCCAGGCCCACAGGGTTTTTATGACATTTCTGCTTTTGTTTGATTTCTAAGACAGACAAGCAGGAGGCTAGAAGACACAACAAGCCAAGTAGCAACAGGAGGTGGAGAAGTCAGGTCCTGAAGAGGGGTTACACCCGAAATGTCGACTTCTCCAACTCCTGATGCTGCCTGTCTTGCTGTGTTGTTCCAGCCTCCTGCCTGTCTATTTTGGATTCCAGCATCTGCAGATTTTTTTGTCTCTAACTTTGTTTGATTTCCTGAATTCAAAGTTCTTGGTTTTATATTATCCCACTATTTCTTCCTTTGCACTCAACCCTACTGTATGGTTCCTGTCAAGGGTACAGCGCACCATTATCACGTGACATTTTGCCCATATCATCTACCCTATCATTTCTACACTCTGGATTACATAGGTCATCCCTCTCATTTACCACAACGAGAAAGGTCCAGGTCTCTGCTGGGATTTGATAAATTTGGTTTCCAAATGGTTTCAGTCCATGAGGTAAAATAGCCATGGTCCTACCAGACCAGAGGACTACTCCCTCATTAGAAAAACCACTAGTTGTGGTTTAACTTGAGGGTCATCATGCCTCAGGAGAGGGGACAGTTTGAGAAGGAGAGTTCTTCAGACGTACGGGAATTGAACATACAACCAACAGAGTTAACCTGCCCCTGAGTCGATGAGGAGGATCCAGACTCAGCCTACCCCTTCATGGAGTCCCATTCGTTGGAGATCCAGCCTATTTCAGGTAAGAACACCAGTCCCGCCCCTGATTGACACCCATCATTTGGAGGACAAGTCTCAGCGGGTCGGTCTTCCAGTCACGCCCCTCATTAGCACCCAACGGTTGGAGGGTTAGTCCCCTCGGCTGTCCTTCGGTCATGCCCCCTCATTGACCACGATTGGTTGGAGGACCAGCCATTTGCGGGTTGTTCCTCCAGTTCGCACCAATCGGTGACACCCACTGGTTGGATCCAGACACCTCCCCCCCCCCACACCCCCACCATCTGATTGGTGCGTGGCAGCCGTCAATCAGTTGGTGTTTGTGGTCTGGAGAATCGCAGTGCGGTTCTGGTCTGGAGACTCCACAGTGCGGTTGTGGTCTGGGGAATCGCAGTGCGGTTGTGGTCTGAGGAACCCGCAGTGCAGTTGTGGTTTGGGGAATCAGCAGTGCAGTTGTGGTCTGGAGACTCTGCAGTGCGGTTGTGGTCTGGGGAATCCGCAGTGCGGTTGTGGTCTGGAGACTCTGCAGTGCGGTTGTGGTCTGGGGAATCCGCAGTGCGGTTGTGGTCTGGAGACTCTGCAGTGCGGTTGTGGTCTGGGGAATCCGCAGTGCGGTTGTGGTCTGGAGACTCTGCAGTGCGGTTGTGGTCTGGGGAATCCGCAGTGCGGTTGTAGAGCTGTGTCGGGACCGTGAGTTTGAATGCCGGAGCACTTCAGAGACGGGCTCGGTGAGTGGGGCGGGAAGGGAGCGAAGGAAGCGGCGGTGCGTGTCCGGCGAGTTGACTCCAAACGGCACGACGTGGCTTCAAACCCCCGAGTAACCAGCTCCCGTGTCGCTCCGCAGCGGACGGAGGGCCCCGGTTCACCACCGCCATTTCCGTGGTTAAACATCACACCACAACCAGGTTATAGTCCAACAGGTTTAATTGGAAGCACTAGCTTTCGGCGCGACGCTCCTTCATCGAGTGATAGTGGAGGGCTCAATAGTAACAGAATTTATAGCAAAAATTTACAATGTGACTGTGAGAAACAAAGCTTCAATAATTTCAGTCCCAGACAAGATCTGAATCAGGAGTGTCATTTATTTCACACTTGCAAGTGGGTGTGATGTCCACTGTCCACAAGGCAGGGACAAAACACACCAAATTCAACGAATACTCGATATTTATATAAGTTGGTTTCTATTTTGTTTTATCTCATTGCGCCTCCCCTGTTTACATCTTCCACTTCCCTAAGACCGGCACCTATTACTCCTGTTTATCTCTTGCTTAACCGGCCTTGTCTGTGACAAAATGCTTATTTCTGGCCTCACAAGGCCGTTTGACCTCGTCCTGCGGTGGGTTATTGTTAGGCATATTCTTGCCTGACCATTATCTACTCCCTCCATCTGTTCCTTTCTTCACAGCATCTTATCATTAAGACCCTTTTAATTGGGGTTTGTTCCTGTGTTTCTGTAAAAGTGGGAAACAAATGTTTATACCTACTTGGTTGTAGAGGCGTATCTAGCTTAACTGCCTCTCCTCACAGCATCTTATCTAGTCGTCTGTATTGCTACCATTGTTTTGCAGTCCCGTTTCTTCCTTGCATACATTTTTAGTTAATAAAAAAAATTGTGTATTTCCTCCACATAGTTTCCATTCTTGTTGACTCAGCTCTTGGCTGAAACAATTACACACTGGTGTGAGTTCATTTACTTTGTATCAGTAATTATAATTGCAGAAGTGACATTACTTTACCTATATCCCACAGTGATGAAACTGAAATTATACATTGAAAAATAGATTGTCTGTTAAGTCTTTCATTTTCAAAGTTTGTGAGAAGATTTGTAGCTCGGGTGCTCGTTGTTGTGGTTCTGTTCACCGAGCTGGGAATTTGTGTTGCAGATGTTTCGTCCCCTGTCTAGGTGACATCCTCAGTGCTTGGGAGCTTCCTGTGAAGCACTTCTGTGAGCTTTCCCCCTGCATTTGTAGTGATTTGAATCTGCCGCTTCCAGTTGTCAGTTCCAGCTGTCCGCTTCAATAGTAGGTATATTGGGTCCAGGTCGATGTGCTTATTGATTGAATCTGTGGATGAGTGCCATGCCTCCAGGAATTCCCTGGCTGCTCTCAGTTTGGCTCCCTATAATAGTAGTGTTGTCCCCCCAGTCGAATTCATGTTGCTTGTCATCTGCGTGTGTGGCTACTAAGGATAGCTGGTTGTGTCGTTTCGTGGCTAGTTGGTGTTCATGGATGCGGATTGTTATCTGTCAATCTGTTTGTCCTATGTAGTGTTTTGTGCAGTCCTTGCATGGGATTTTGTACTCTACATTGGTTTTGCTCATGCTGGTATCAGGTCCTTCGTTCTGGTGAGTTGTTGTCTGAGAGTGGCTATTGGTTTGTGTGCTGTTATGAGTCCCAGTGGTTGCAGCAGTCTGCCTGTCAGTTCGGAAATGCTCTTGATATATGGTAGTGTGGTTAGTCCTTTGGGTTGCGGCATGTCCTCATTCCATTGTCTTTCCCTTAGGCATCTGTTGATGAAATTGTGGGGGTATCCGTTTTTGGCGAATACATTGTATAGCTGTTCTTCTTCCTCTTTTTGTAGTTCTGGTGTTCTGCAGTGTGTTGTGGCCTTTTTGAACAGTGTCTTGATGCAACTTCTTTTGTGTTCATCGAACAGGCTGTCACCATAGGACAGAACAGGAATGGGTCTGGGTGGGTTGACTTTGGCCGGTCAGTATGGACTTGTTGGGCTGAACGGCCTGTTCCCACACTGTAATTAAGTAAGTAATCTAATCAAAAATGCCTTCCAGAAATTCAGATATATTATTTTCACTTTGCTTGTTACATCTTTGAGGAAATCTAGCAAACTAATCAAACATGATTTGCCCTTCATAAACCGTGCTGATTCTAATGGAAAGTATTTTGACTTTCCAAATGTCCTGATATTACTTCCTTGAGAACTGATCCTAACTCTTTCCCAACAATAGATGTTAAATTAACTGGTTTGCAACTTCCCACATTTTGTCTGCTTCCCTTTTTGAATAAGAGTGTTACATTAGGATTTTTCCAATCCACTGGAAACTTCCCCGTGTCCAGGAAATTTCGGAATACTGTAACCAATGGATCCACGATCTCCAGCTTGCCTAACTTTAATCCTTTGGGATATAGTCCATCAGACCCAGGGATTTGTCTGCCCTCAATCCTAACAGTTTGCTGAGTATCTTTTCCCTATCGGCGTTGATTGTTCCCTTTCTGTTGCCTCTGACTTGCCCTTTCCAACAGAAATGGCACTATTGTCCTCCACCATAAAAACTGAAGCAAGGTATTGATTTAACATCTCTGCCATTGCAGTATTCCCCACAATTAATTCTCTGGTTTTATCATCCAAGGGACCAACATTCACCTTGGGGACTATCTTGCCTTTTATATACGTTTAGAAGCCTTTGCTATCCTTTTTTTCGTGTTTTGTGCTAGTTTTCTTTTGTAATTTACCTTAACCTATTTTTATTAATTTTTTACTATCCGTTTGTTTATGTTTGAAAGTTTCCCAATCATCCAGCCTATTACTGGCCTTTGCAATGTGGTAGATCTTAGTTTTTGAATTTATATTGTCCTTGATCACCGTGTTTGGCCGTGAATTCTTTTAACACGCTCCCCCCACCCCATCCCTTGCCATCTATCTTCTTATTGGGATGTACTTTAATTGGGAGGAATTGAGTATGTCCTTAAAAATTTGCCAGTTCTGTGCATGCACAGTCTTACCTTTTCGCCTTCCTGCCAAATCTTGGGCCAAATCTGTCCTCATACCTATGTAATTTCCTTTGTTTAATTCCAGAACGTTACTGAGAGACTCCACGTCCTCTCCCCCCAAACTGAATTTTGAATTCTGTCGTACTATGGTCACTAGTCCCTAGAGGATCCTTAACTATGATGTCACCAATTAATCTCTCCTCCTTCCACGATACCAAATCCAGAGTAGCCTGCTCCTTGGTTGGTTCCACAACATGCTGCTCCTAGAAAAAATCTCCAAAGCAATCAATGAACTTTGCCTCCAGGCTACTCTTGCCAATTTGAGTCTTTGTGCATGATTATTGCTATACCTTTGTTGTAAGCCTCTAATATTTCCTGGTTTATACTGTACCCCACTGTGGAACAATTATTTGGGGATCTATTAATTACTCCTACCAAGTACTTCTGCCCTTTGTTATTTCTTTTTTTTACCCAGACAAATTCCACATCTTGATCACCAGTGCTTAGGCCATTTCCCATTCTAGCACTGATCCCTTCCTTCACCAGCAAAGCTACACCACCTCCTCTTCCTTCCAGTCTATCTCTCCGAAATGTTGAGTAACCTTGGATATTCAATTCCCAGACCTGGTCTCCTTGTAAACATGTCTTAGTATTGCTACCAAATTGTACCCTTTTGTTTCTATTTACGTCATCAACTAATTAATTTTGATTTGAATGATCCATGCGTTTGGATACAAGGTCTTTGCATTTGTTCTACTGGTAAATTTCCCTAATTTTATTTAATAATTCCTTGGTGCATAAAGACATTCATTTGTTCTGTTCCCCCACCTTTATTGTCTGATAACCAGCTGCCGCTTTGCTGACCTGCACTCTTACCTCCCCTTTTAATTTGGGTTTTCTAATTCTAATTTCTCCTACAACTGAACCCAACCCCCGTTTAGTTTAAAGCCCTGTGTACAGCCCTAGGTATGTGATTTGGTGGGATTGTATTCCCAACAAGATTCCGGTGAAGATTGTCCTATTGGAGCAGGTCCATTCTTCCTCAGTACTGGTGCCAATGTCCCATGAATTCAAACCAATTTCTCTCAATCCAGTCTTGAAGTCACGCATTTACCTGCTTAATCTTATTGATCCTGTGCCAATTAGCTTGTGGCTCAGGTAGTAACCAGAGATTATTACCTTTTTTGGTTCTGCTTTTTAGTTTAGGTCCTAGCTGTTCATGCTCCCTGAGCAGCACCTCTGCCCTAGTTTTATCTATGTTGTTGGTACCTATATCAGTACCACGGTCCTCGGTTCGATTCACGCCTCAGGTGACTGTCTGAATGAAGTTTGTATATTCTCCCCGTGCCTGCATGGATTTCCTCTCGGTGCTGCAGTTTCCTCCCACAATCCAAACATGTGGAGGTTAGGTGAGTGGGCCATGCAAAATTGCCCATTGTGTTAGGTGCATTAATCCGTGCTAAGGGCTGATGTGGACTCGTTGTGCCAAATGGCTTGTAGGGAATCTAATCTAAATCAATGATGACATCTCAGATTGGAAGGAAAATGCGTGAAATCTGTTTTGGATGGAACCCCGAAAAGCGACAACAGAATCACAGAGGCGAGGCCAGAGGGACAGACGTTGACATTAAAGCCACATTTGACTGAGGGTGACTGCAAGGAGATTGATGAAAAGTGAAATCAGTGGAAGTAGTGGGAAAATTAATATCTAGCACAAAGGAAGATATTGTAGTCCTTGGAGATCAGTTTTATCAGCTCCGGGACAGATCTGCAGAAATTCTTCCATGTTTAGTCCTTGACCCAACAATTTTCAGCTTCTTTGTCAGTGATATTTCCCAGATCACAATGTCAGAAGTGGGGAATGCTTGCCAGTGATTGCGCAATGTTCAGTAGCATTCCTGACTCCTCAAAAATTGAAGCAGTCCATTTATAAATGCAGTAAGACCAAGAAAATATCCAGACTTGGCCCGAGAAATGGCAATGATATTCATACCATACAAGGTGCAGACAATGATCGACCCCGACAGGAGATATGTAACCATTCACCATTGACATTCAACTGCATTACCAACAATGAGGCTTCTAGTATCACAATAGTCATGATTGCCATCGACCTAAAACAAAACTGGAGTCTCCACATAAAACTACTTGCTGCATGAAAATGCTACAGGTTCTGAGTACTGCAACGATTAACTGACATCCAGATTCCCCAAAGTGTGACCACCAACTGTAAAACACATGTTGCATCGTGGTGGAGCATTCCTTCTCCTCCAACTTTGTTTGATCCACCTAAACCTGGTTGTGGACTCTGAGATCACTCCCCATTCTTCTGAACTCTAGTGAATACAATCTGAACCAGCACAACATTTCTTCACATGTCATGTCATGCCATTTCAGGACACAGTTTAACAAAATGTCGCTTTATTTGTTGTATTGCAAGAATATCCTTCCACAGATTCGAAGATTAAAACTGCACTATTCCAAATGTGGCCTTATAAATGCTATGCTTAATTGCAGCAAAACATCCTTTTTCGTATTCCCGAATATTCTCAGTATAAAGGCCAACTGTAATTCGCATTATTTATTGACTGTTGCTCCGTGATTGGTGCATGAGGAAACCCAGGTCTTGTAGAACATATTCTTCTCTGCTTTCTTATTTTTCCAATCAAAGTGAATATTATCATATTCTTCCAAACTATACTGGATCTGCTTTGCATTTGTCGACTCACTCCACCAGTCCACATCACATTCAATATCTCTGCATCCTCCTCACAGCTCATTCTTCCACCCAGTTTTGTGTTATCTAGAAGAAATGAGATATTATAGACACGTAGACACTGAAAATGGAAGCTAGGAGCAGGAGGAGGCCATTACGTTCTTCAAGCCTCTCCCAACAATTATTGGAGTCATGGCTGATTGTCCAACTCAACAGCCTAATCCTGCTTTCCCCAATAACAGGGTGGGGTGGCACAGCGGCTCGGTGGTGAGCACTACTGTATTACAGCACCAAGGTCACAGGCTCGATTCCAGCCTTAGGCGACTGTCTATGTGGATTTTGCAAATTGTCCCTGCGTCTGCATGGGTTTCCTCTGGATGTTCCAGTTTCCTCCCATAGTCCAAAGATGTACAGATCAGGTGAATTGGCCATGCTAAATAGCCCAATGTTATGTGCATTACTCAGAAGGTAATGGGTCTGGGTGGGTTACCCTTTGGAGGGTCGGTGTGGACGTTTTGGGCCGAAGGACCTGTTTCCACAGTGTAGGGAACCTAATCTAATCAAGCATTTGAACCAAAGTGCTACCTATAGGCATACTCGCCATCGGGAATATCCTCCCTTCATCTAGTCCTGTCAGAATCTTATACATCTCTATGAGATTCCCCATTATTCAAATGAATTCCAACAAAAACAATCCTAACGTCGTCAGTCTCGACTCATAACCACTGAGTCATCGTTTACCAGGCTGATTCTGGGGATGGCAGGACTGACGTACGAGTAGAGCGTTAAAATGTGAAACTTGATATTGAATCCAGGCGGCTGCACCTGGACAGAAGAGGCTCAGTAGTAGGCACTGCTCCTTCACAGCACCAGGGACACCAGGTTCAATCATAGCGTTGTGTGGAGTTTGCACAGTCTCCCCGTGTTTGCGTGGGGTTCCTCTGGGTGCTCTGGTTTCCTCTCATAATCGAAAGGTGTTCGAGTGAGTGTGGTTTGGCCAATCAAAATTGTCCATGCTGTTCAGAGATGTGTAGTTTAGGTGCATGAGACAAGTATAAATGTAAGGGAATGGGTCTGGATGGATTGTTGTTCGGACTTGTTGAGTCAAAGGGCCTGATCCCTCATTCTAGGGAATTTATAAACCGTTGCTGTACTCACTTGACAGCAAGAGCCTCCCTCCTTAAAAAATGAGACCAAACCTTCACACAATATGAAATGCATGGCATCACTTAGGCTTTGTATACTTGCAACAACCCACCCCTGCTCCAGTAATCGAAACTTGTAGCAAAGAAGGTCAAGATACATGCACCTTCTTTACCACCTGCTGCACCTGCATGCTTACCTTCAGCGACGGATGCACAAGGACGCCAGGTCCCGCTTCACACTCTCCCCTCCCAATTTACATCTGTTAAGGTAGCGATGTGCTTTCTTCTTTTGTGCTTCCAGTGTGAATATCCTCACGTTTTCTAAATTATGCTGCATCTGCCATTGACGTACCCACTCACTCAACTTGTCCATATCGTGTTGGAGGATCACTGCATCATTGTCACAGTTCACCACCCCACCCAGCTTGGTATTATCTGCAAGCTTTGAGATGTTTTATTTTATTCCGTCTTTCAAAGACTAATATATATTGTGAATAACTGAGGTCCGAGCACCAATCCCTCTAGAGCCCCACTAGTTACTGCTTGACAAATTGAAAATTGCCCATTGATTCCTAAGTAATCGAAGTGTTTATGTAATCTCCCAAAGCCACGATTCTGGATGGTACATAATGGATTTGATTTTTATTTTAATCTTAGGTTATCCGTAACTTCATTGAATAATTTTGATTCTTGACCTGATTACCTCTGTAGTAGTCCATATCTCATAAAATATTTGCGTATATCTTCACCAATCCTTTTACCTGTGATATTGCATAATGAAATGGCCAATGGAAATCTATTCGGCAGTCCATTATAGTCAATACTGCTTTCCACTTATTGTTTTAGGTAGGCTTCCTACCCAATCAGTTAAGACCGTTGTAAAGAAATACTTCAAATGTAGGAATAGGTATTAAATGTGTTTGTTTTATCACTGCCAGAGCATACAAGTTGATTAACTTCTTGTCATTTGTCATCAGTCTCAGTATTTGACGGTCTCCATTTCCTCATCAAGACGTCATCTTTAAAACTTTAACATTCTGTTATAAACTCAGATTATGCTTCTATGTATGTTTTTGGCACTTCTGTTGTTTGGTTCTACATCGTTCTGTTGTAAGTCAGTTAATTTCTCTGAATTAAAAATATCAAAGTTGTCCTCCACCAAGTGTTTTTTTTCCTCTCTTGTCTTTTGATGAAGCCTTTTCGACAATACTACAATTTAAAGTTCTAAATATTTATTCTTGGATTTGTCCTCCTGCTTCAACCTGTGGCCTTGTGACCTTGTACCCACGCAGTCAGGAAAAAAAGGGTAATGCCTCAGTTGCCGGATGTCAAAACAGCTTTTCAACAACAGTAGGAAGCTCTCTCACCTGTCATCCAGCTGTGTCATTGCCAACGATTTCTGGAGTAGAGAGTTCCTGCACGAGTCTTACGACCACTTTTTTTTAGATTACTTACAGTGTGGAAACAGGCCCTTCGGCCCAACAAGTCCACACCGACCCGCCGAAGCGCAACCCACCCATACCCCTACATTTACCCCCTACCTAACAATACGGGCAATTTAGCATGGCCAATTCTCCTGACCTGCACATCTTTGGACTGTGGGAGGAAACCGGAGCACCCGGTGTAAACCCACGCAGACACGGGGAGAACGTGCAAACTCCACACAGTCAGTCGCCTGAGTCGGGAATTGAACCCAGGTCTCTGGCGCTGTGAGGCAGCAGTGCTAACCACTGTGCCACCGTGCCGCCCCCTATGCCACCGTGCCGCCCCCAAACTTCTCTAGTTTTCTCCAGAAACTCCTACCTCACCTCGTATAATGAAGTACACTTGTCTCACTGTGAATTCCTCATCTTAGTACATTTTCTGGAAATAGTCCTTCTGAACTGAATATCGCTCATCTCTCTTGAATCTCTTGAAATTGAAATTTCTGCAGCTATTCCTCCTGGCATATGTGAGTAAACACTACCCTCGCAAGTAAATAATTTAAGAATATATGTTATTTCCCTCTCAATCAACCCTGACCAGTTTGTATATTTTGATCCAGTTTTTCAGGTTCGACAAAATCCAGTGTTTCATCCTGTTCTCTCACATCCGTCTTCCCAATGATTTTTTTCTCTAAACCATCAACACTACGACTTGTTCTGTCCTAACTTAATGTAGTAAAATCCTGTGAGCTTTCTTTACTTCTCTTACCACCTCAAGGGTTTCGTTTTACACTGTGGTAAGCAATCCTTACGAATTTGAATGAGGTCTCCTTTTCCATTACCGTTTGAAAGTTACTCTTTTCCCCATTTTCTATCCATCACAGATTGAAATTCACGTCGGAAACCAAAATTTGATGTATGAACCAATTCACAATCACTGGCTATTTCCACCGCTAATCTTGTTTTGAATCTTTCACTCTTCCACATATCTACTTTGGAAAGTAAATTTTTGAATTCCTTCAATTCAATCGTTTCTCTAAGAGCGTCTTATGTTTGGTCTATGTTCAATGCCCTTATTCACCTGTCAAAATTACTTTGTTTGATCTTTTCACGTTCGACGTATCTTGGATCAGAGTTCCTCCTTAGATTGCACCAGCTCGGATGCACATAGGATCCCTTTCTTCACCTACTATACTTCCCAGATAACTACATTGATAGCGAAGCAACTACACAACCAGCTTTACCTGTCAACTGCGTTTATATCAGCAAAATCCATGTGGTCATCCGCTACTTCATTCATTCAGGCAAATCTGATATCAAATGCAGAAGGTTTCTACATACGTCTTGTAGACTTTAAGCAATGTTTTGACATGTTTAAACATATCCCCACTAAGCGTTTGGCTATTATGCATTTGCTCGTTATCACTATTCTCCTCATTAAACTCACCTTCTACCTTCACCTCTGCCTTTTTAAGTCGACTCTCCTCTCAAATTGCCAACTTCCAATGTTCGAATTCTCTGTCTTCCTCTCTTACATATTTTTCTTTCTCTTTATGCTCTACTTCTAATTGTAATTTAAATAGTTTCATTTCCTTTTCATTTTGAAGCTATTTGATTTGGAGCTGACCTTTAGCCTTTTTTCCAAATGTTCTGATGTAATTTCCAGCAATTCTTAATGTGGAGCTTTTGCTGCAACTGTCTCCCCTTTCCTCACTGATCCGATTAGCTCCAACTCCAACTCGTTTGCCAATTCCAAATGATTTGCCTTGCACACTTTTACTAAACTCCCGATGTCACTTCTTCCACCCCCAGGAAACTATTTGTGACTGAAAGAACCATTAGCACCCTGCGAAAACTAAATGAATTCAACACGTAATTAAAGACACGAAGACTGACCACTCACCACTTTTGAGTCCAACAATCCTAAACCCGATTTGGAATTGTAGATTTCGATCTCGAAAGGAGATTTCTTGTGGACCAAACCAGACTCGCTCTACATGTTGTAAGAATTTTTTTTAAAAGTAAGAAATATACTCCTTTTTTTCTTATTTTTAAGCTAGATGTGACGTGTTGTTTTCTGGATGTAATGTCATTGGTAAAACTACTAGGGGTTAAGCAAACCACAATTCATTTAAACACTACAGTTAACTTGCAAATAAAAGAAAGAGGAATTCAGAGTAACGTAGCTATTAGATAGGTTACCAGAATAAGCGATGCAGTACTTGTTACTAATTAACTCTTCTCATATAGTAGCATACCATAAGCACAACCTTGGCAAAAAGATAAATACAACCATGGACTTTCGCATGTAGTTCTCGAAACCAGGAGGAAAATCCAACACCAAGAGGAAATTCAGAGCATATAGTAACTAGGAGACATGCAATTAAGCTTCCAACTTTTTTGAGGCCCCAAAGGTTCCTGCATAAAGCTAAATCTAAAATCTATCAAAAAACAAGAAAGCCTTCTCTGTGAGAGGTGGCCACACCCAGGCTGCTTCCATTGTTCCAGCTTAGACAAAAATCCCAAGGCCTCACAAATTGCTTACTTGTTTAGTGACAGTTCTGTGCATCTCATTGCAACTCTCTTCAAATTACTAACAGGTACAAAAACAAATCCTTAAAGTGATAGCAAAATCATAAAATCAGGGATGAAGGCGCGTTCTTTTTTTTAAAGGGTGTTAGGGTGATAGGTCCCCACGGACAGATTGCATCTACCTCACATTTTGACAGAAACGAGAGAGGAGATTTTTGGGGCGTTGACTGGGATATTTGTATCGTTGCTAACCACTGGAGAGGTACCACAGGATTGATGAGTAGATAATGTTATTTCCCAGTTCAAGAAGGTACAAGAAGTTCAAGATGGGAGGTGGGAAAATGAGAGGTCATGTACCTTGCTAGGTAAAGCAGAGTCATGGATTATTTTTAAATGAGGAATAATTCAGAAGTCTGAAGTGCAAAGAGATTTGGGAGTTTTGGCCCTAAATTCTCTCAAGGTAAACTTGCAGGATGAGTCAGCAGTTAGGAAGGCAAATGCATTGATGGCATGTATTTTGAGCGGTCTTGAATATAAAAGCAAGGATGTACTTCTGAGGCTCTATAAAGCTCCGGTCAAGACACACTTGGAGTATTATGCACACTTTTGCGCCCCATATCTCAGGTAGAGTGTACTGGCCTTGGAGTGTCTTCAGAGGAGACTCACAAGAATGGTCCCAGTAATAAATGGCTTAATGCATGAAGAACGTTTGAGGACTCTGGGTCTATATTCAATGGAGTTAAGAATGAGAGCGGATCTAATTGGCTCGTACAGAATGCTGAATAGTCTAGGCAGTGTGGATGTTGGGAAAATGTTTCCATTTGTAGGAGAGTCGAGGACCCGAGGGCACAGCCCTAGTATAAAGGAAAGACCTTTTAGAACGGATGTAAGGACAAACTTCAGCCAGAGATTGACGAATCTATGGAAATTACTGTCACAGAAAGCTCTGGATGTCAGATCATTGAGTGCATGTAAGGCACAGATAGATTGATTCTTAATTGCAAAGTGGATCTAAGTTTCTGGGAGACAGCAAGACATTGGGATTGACAAGAACATCAGCCAATGATTGAATGGCGGATCAGACTCGATAGGCTGAATGACCGACATTTCTGTTCCTAGGTTGTATGATCTTGTGGTCTGAGGTAGATATGGATAATTGAGGAAAGCATAAACAGATAAGTCTCACATGCGTGATTGGGAATCTACAGTATGGTATTCTTAGGAGTAGGATCTATGCACATTTGTAAAAGCATTGCCTAATTAGGGAGAGTCAGCATGGAGTTGTGCAGGTCTGGTTGTGTCTTCATAATAAGACTGAATTTTTTGAGGAGGTGACAAAGTCAATCCAGGAGGGTGCAACATTGAATGCTGCATGCATGGATTTTAAGAAGGTTTTTGATAGGCTCCCTCATAGTAGACTCATCCATAAGATTAAGTTGCATGTAATCCGTTTGGGTTCAGAATTGGTTTGACCGTTGATGGCCGAGGGAAGTGATGGAAATTTGTTTTTCTGGCTGAAGATCCCTGACAAGTGGTGTACTGTAGGGAATTGAACCTCTCCTGTTGTAATATACATAAATGACCTGCATAAGAATGAAGATGGGGGGTGAGTAAGTTTACAGATGATAAAAAGATTGGTGAAGTTGTGGATGGGCTAGAAGGCTTCCAAAGGATACAGCGGGTTGCAGAAGCATTGAAGTTGTTGGCATAGCATTGGCAGATGGAGTTAAGTCCGGGTAAGTGTGAGGGAGATCAAGTATTAAGGAAAATAGTACAATCAATGGCAGGAGCCTGATCAGCATTAATGTAAAGAATGATCTTGCAGTTCAAATCAATAGTGGGTGTTATAAAAGGCATGTGGCATGGTTGCCTCTATTAGATGAGGAATTGAGGACAAGAGTCAGAATGCCATATTGCAACTTTACAAGACTTCGAATAACCATTCAATTCTGCTTACCACATTACAGGAAAGATGTGGAGGCTTTGGAGAGAGTGCAGTAAATGTTTACCAAGGTGCACCTAGATTAGAGGGCATGCCCTATATTGGGATGTTAGAAAATTCGGGTTATTCTACCTGCAGTGCCGGAGGCTAGGGGTACGCTTGATAAAATCGATAACCTTCTCCATTGATAGCGTTGACAGTCAGAATCGTTTTGTTTCAGAGTTGAAATGTCGAATTGTAGGGAGTGTTTATTCAAAGTGAGAGGGGAAATTTTCAAAGGAGAATGGAGGAGCAAGTTTTTGTACACAGTGAGTGGTAGGTGTCTAGAACGCGCTGCCAGGAGTGATGGTGGAGGCAGATTGTACAGGGGTTTTTTTAAGAGACATTCAGATAAGCATATGAATATGCAAGGATTAGGAGATATTACTTTAACTTGTCCACGCGAAATTGCCCATAGAGGTCAGAAATGTGTAGGTTAGATGCAGTAGACATGGAACATGCAAGGTTGCAGAGATAGGGAATGACTCTGGTTGGGGTGCTGTTCGGAGTTTTGGTGTAGACTTGTTGGGCAGACTGGCCAGTTTCCACAATGTGAGGATTCTATGATTCTATTCTATGATACTATTTTCGATACAATATTGTTCATGTGCTGTCCTGTTTTCAGTTGTATGAACTATGCCAACGTAGAGTCATCAAGGTCTGTAGCATTGTAGAAGCCCAGTCACGCCATCTGGGAACTAATCTGCTGAACCTTCATTGTGCTCTCTCTACGGAAATTGTGCTTTCCCGTGATAAGGATTCAAAGATGTACACTGTAGGTGCTGTCGAAGAAAACTTCTCTGCTTAATGAAGTAACACTCTTCTACTCCAGAAATAAAATTCTTTTTTGTGATAACGGCTAAAATTCTATTTACCTTTCAAATAGCTTGTGCAAATGCATGTTAGCTATCAGTGACTTATTGACAAGGATATCCAAGATATTTTGCACCTCGACATTTCCTAAGCTCTAATCATTAACACATATTATGCACATACGTGTCTTTCTACAAGAGTGGGTCATCGTTCATTTTTCTAGCTTATTTTCCCTCTGTCATGAACTGATCAATGATTTTAAGTAGATTAGCACAAGATCGTCAGCGATTTTATTTCATGCCTCCAGAATCCAGACCAAATGTCCCATGTGCTCTATTAAACTTCTTTTCCTGCTTTCTAGCCACTTCAGTAATGGGTCTCTGTGAAATTCCAGACCTCATGTTCTTGAAACCTTAAAATAAATCATTCCCAAATATTGTCAATTTGAAACATGTTCCAGGTAGTGGGGGTGTAAACTTTCCTCCAAGTCATACAGCGATATTTGTGTGATCAACTGTTTCTAACCTTCTGCATCTTCTTGGCGATATCAGCCGTGATGTCAATCATTTGCATGTTTTGTAAGTTGCTGTCTGCTCTTTATCTCAGTAAATACATTCCAATTTTGCATGCTTGAGAAAAATCTTAATCATAAGCATCTATTTTAATCATATGTGTGGTATCGGATTTACGCAGATTGGGTTCACCCCTAATTTATGACATGTTTCAGTTTTTTATATTTGAAAGAAACAATATAGCATAAACATCTCGTAGCCTGAAAAATGCAATTAATGACATGGATATATACTTCAATCTAAGAAGTTGAACGAGCATTCTTTCGTTGAGGGAGAAAAACAGATCTTAGTTTGTGGTTTACTTTCTTTGTTTTTAAGTACAGACAATTATTTAGGATTTATGTTTTTTTTTCTTTGTAAAACACCCTCAAGCTTCGAGACTACAAAATACTGAACAATTTTGGAGCTTTTGCCCTCCAGATCAGCCACTTTTAAAGTTTGTGTGTACTGTGACATGTATCTGCACAATACAAGTTGCTGTGCTGATTATTCATTGACATTTCAATTCAATGCTGTGCTGTGCCAATTAATTCAAGCACCTGTAAAAAACGCAAATTGTTAATTTTCATTGCGGCAATTCTACTAAAGCTGACTCTTGCCCACCTGCATGACTGTCGAAAGAAGTTGATTTTCGTTTAATACCAAAATAAGTCAGTGAGTTTTAGTGTTTAAACATGTATTTTTCAGGAAACAAGACTAGAATCAAGATGCCCAGCAAGCAGATTTTCAATTCCTCTCTTAATTTCCTCGATGTCAATGACCAATAGCTTTGAGAGAAGATGTATGGCTGAGACATTGAGATATGAACTGAAGCAGAAGGGCTTGGGTGAAACTTGACTTCTCGGCCCTAACCTGTAACAGATGATTGTGAACAGCTTACAGAGAATGCTATTGTGTGGGACAGAATATTAAAATATCTGTGTGGGATCAAGAATTGGCTGGAAGCACTGGACAAAGCAAAGACGATTGTTTTCTCCAATGTTCAAGCAGAGATATGGAGCATATGTGTTCCACAATTGGCAACTTCCTTATTTTAGTTCTTCTAGTGTAACGTAAGTGCTGTCATCTTCCAGCAAAGGAAAAATTTCACGAATGGATCCGGTCGATCGAGTGCAGAGGAAACACATTAGACAAATCCCAGCTCACCGTTGTTCGCCATTTAAAAATTGAAGGACCTTCTCAGCGAAAGTGCAATTAACAATAACATGCACTCCAGCTCTCTGTTTGTCAAATCATTACAACCTTACCTCAAAGTACATATTTAAATTACTCACCTAGTTCAGTTTCTGGTTAACTCCTAAGATGGGCGCATGGGGGATTCCATGATTGCAATGACAATGGATATCAGGTGATAAAAGCTAAGTTTTTTTATTGCTGCTTATTGGCTGGCGATGTAATGTGATAATGGCAGTTGTTAATTTCTCAGCCCAATCTGGAAATTTTCTAAGTCGTGCTGCATTTGGCCACAGACAGCTTCACACCCTGCACACCATGTGACTTCACTTTCGCTATTAGTTTATCACAGGGAACTTTATCAAACGCCTTACTAAAGTCCGTGCAACATCCCTCCCTTCATCTATCAACTTGGTCACTTCCTCAAAGAACTCTATCAAGTTTGTTAGGCAAGACCTACCCCGCACAAAACCATATTGCCTGTCACTGACAAGTCCACTCTTTTCTAAATATAAATACATCACATCCCTCAGGAGTTGTGAATTGCGTTGAATATTGTGTCATCATTATCAAACGCCCTCACTTCTGATAATGTGATGATTAACGAAGCAGTTGAAGACAATTGCGTATTCAATACTACCTTAACTAATTCCTCCAGAGTTGTCCTTGGGCTGAGCTATCTCACCTCGAATTGCTACAGTTATCTTCCTTCTGACTAAATATGACGCCAATCAGACATAAGTGTTGATTTCCATTGATCTTTCTTTTGCTAGTGCTCCTTGATCCTACACTCGATCAAGTGTAGCCTTGACTTGAGGGACTATCTCTTCTAGTTAACATCTGGAATTCAGTTCACTTGAGTTGAGGTTATACTGATGCCAGAAGCTAAGAAGGTCTGGCGGAAGGCAAACTTATGGTAAAGCTGCTACTGCTGTTTAGCACTGCTGAGGACCCTTCCTATAATTTTATTAATGATCGTAATTATACTGATTACTGTTAATTTGTCGGGTTAGACAGGACATAATGAGACAACTATCATCATATTTGAGTGAGTGCCAGGCGCCTGTTATATTGGAACAGCTTAGCTAGCGGCACAGCAAGTTTTGGATGATATGTATTCAGTACCACTGTCACGATGTTGTCAGCGCTCACAGTCTTTGTAGTTCCCACAACCTTCAACCATTTGCCCATATCATCAAAAGTGAATCGAAACTAGACTGACACCTTTGATTTCTGGACATTCCGGAGAAACAGGTATTGAAGGAGACTGGAATGTTGCTCATGTTGTCCCCCTGCACGACGACTGGAGGGTTTCTCATTTTGTCCCCCTGTACAAGAAGGGTAGTCGGGATATTCTGGGTAACGACAGACCAATGAGTCTGACGTCAGTGGTAGGAAAGTTGCTGGAGAATGTACTGAGGAAGTGACCAAGTTGATAGATGAAGGAAGGGTTGTTGCATGGACTTTAGTAAGGCGATTGATAAGGTTCCCCATGGTAAACTAATAGCGAAAGTGAAGTCACATGGTGTGCAAGGTGTTCTAACCAGGTGGATAAATAACTGGTTGAGCAACAAGAGACAGAGTAGTCGTTGAGGGAGTTTCTCTAAGTGGTGAAAGGTCACCAGTGGTGTTCCACAGGGATCAGTGTTGGTGCCACTGTTGTTTGTGATATACATAAATGATCTGGAAGAGGGCACTGTTGGTATGATCAGCAAGTTTGCAGATGACACAAAGATTGGTGGAGTAGCAGAAAGCATAAGGGACTGTCAAAGAATACAGGAGACTATAGATGGACTGGAGTGTTGGGCAGGGACGGGGCAGATGGAGTTCAGTCCAGGCAAATGTGAGGTGAAGCATTTTGGCAAGTCTAATTCTAGAGCTAAGTATACAGTGAACGGGAGAGCCTTGGGAAAAGTTGGTGAGCAAAGAGATCTGGGAGTGCAGGTCCATTGTACCCTGAAGGTTGCTGCACAGGTGGATTGAGTGGCCAAGAAAGCATATGGTATGCTTGCCTTCATCGGACGGGCTATTGAGTATAAGAGCTGGCAGGTCATGTTAAAATCGTACACGATGTTGGTTCGGCTACATTTAGAATACTGTGTACTGTTCTGGTGTCCAGCTTACCAACAGGATGTGGATGCTTTGGAGAGGGTGCAAAGAAGATTTACGAGGATGTTGCCTGGTATGGAAGGTGTGAAGAGAGATTGAGTAGGTTAGGATTATTCTCATTAGAAAAAAGACCATTGAGGGGGATCTGATTGAGGTCTACAAAATCATTAAGGATGTAGACAGGGTAGATAGAGATTAGGCTTTTTCCCAGGATGAAGGATTCAATAACGAAAGGTCACGCTTTCAAGATGAGAGGTGTAAAGTTCAAGGGGGATACACGCAGCATGTACTTTACACAGATGTTGGTGGGTGTCTGGAACGCGTTGCCAGCAGAGGTAGTAAAAGCAGGCACTGTAGATTCATTTAAGATGCATCTGTACAGATGCACGAGCAGGTGGGTAGCAACCAGATCCAGATGCTTAGGAATTGGGCAACAGGTCTGGAGAGTAGATTTGGATCAGCTCAGCCTGTTCGTAGGCTGTAAATTTTCTTTGTTCTTTGTTCTTTGACTGACTACCTTCTCAAGGGCAACTTGTAATGGTCAATAATTTCCATCTCAACTGTGTTATACACATCTCAATGAATTGACATTATTTGGACAAGAGAAGCACCCTAGTTGTCAATCAACAGCACATTCATTGCAGATATTATTTTTGACAGAAGTGGACGGCTGGTGCTTAAGATGACAAAAAGCTACAATTTTACTTTCAAGCCTGGAAAAATATTGTTGGTCGCGTTCTGTCATGAATTTTAGAACAAAGAATAAAGAATAACACCGCCCAAGAACAGTTCCATTTGCCCTACTATCCTGCGCCAACATATTTTGCCCTTCTATGCTATCTTCACTTACAGGATCTGTAGCTCTCGAGTTGCTTTCCATTCATGCGTGCATCCAGGTAGTTTGAATGCTACTATTGTGTCTGCTTCCATCTCCATAGGCAGGGCATTCCAGTCATTTACCTCCCTTTGTATGGAATCATTGCCTCAAAATTCCTTTCTCTCAACTTGAAACTATGGCCCCGAGCAACTGACCCTTCCAAAGTGAGAAGAAACTCATGATTTCCAATTTAACCATGTTATTCACAATCTAATCAACTTCTATCAGGTCGTCCGTCAACCTCCTGGGTTCCAGTGAAAATTGCACGCAGCTATCCAGACATTCTGCATGTCTAAAATCCCCCATACCAGGAAGCATCCTGGTAAACCTTTTCTGCGCCCTCTCCAAAGCAACCATATCCTTCTTCCAGAACTGTCAGCAATACTCCACGTGTGACCGAATTAAAACTCTCTTAAATGCAACATACCTTGCCTATCCTTATATTCAGTGCCCATTCCAATGAAGGCAAGCATGCCATAGGCCTTTTGTTCTGTCTTATCTGCCTGTGCGGTCACCTTCAGTGGCCTCATAGAATCCCTATAGTCTGGAAACAGGCCGTTCAGCCCAACAAGTCCACACCAAGCCTCCGAAAAGTAATGCAACCGGACCCCATTCTCCTACCTATTACCTCGTTAACCCCTACAAATGCACAGACCGCTAAACACAGTGGGCAAATTAGTTTGGCCAATTCACCTACCTTTCACATCTTTGGAGGAATCCGGAGCACCCGGGGAAGCCAGGGCGAATGTGTGAGTTCCATACAGAGAGTCAACCGAGGCTGGAATCGAACCCGGGTCCCTGGCGCTGGTCAGCCAGCAATGTTAACTGCTGAGTCACCGTGCTGTCCCTTTGAGCCAGCGTGCCGCCAAGCTGTACACTTGCACACACAGATCTCTCCGTCAATCAATATTTCTAAGAGTTCTGTCTTTCTGTGTATAATTTCCGCCGTACTGTACCTTTCGAAATGCACCACCTCACATTTATCGGGGTTAAATACCATCTGCCAGGTTTCTGCCAATGCCTCTAACTGATGTGATTTCTGCTGTACCCTCTGACAATCATTCCTAATATCTAGAACTCCCCCAGTCTTTGTATCATCCACAAACTTACTAATCAGACCAGCCACGTTTTCCTCCAAATGAGCAGAGGCCCCAGAACTGATCCTTTTGGAACACCACTTGACAAACCTCTATTCCAAAAAGCATATTTGTACCAATACCTATGTTTCTTATTACTGAGCCAATTCTATATCCTTGGTACCATGTGAGTTCACCTTTTGTACAAGCCTGCCACTAGGGTCATTTTTAAAGGTTTTACTGAAGTCCATATAGACAACAGTAGTCGCTTTTCCCTCTTCAATCAACTTCGCCACCTTCTCAAAAAATCTTGATCAAGATACTGAGGTATGACCTCCCCTGTACATAAATCTATTTACTTTTAAATACGCATAGATCTTGTCCCTGAGAATCTTTTCCAATACGTTCCCTACCACTGATGTGTGGGTTACAGGCCTGTACTTTCTTGGATAATCCCTGTTACCCTTCTTAAACATTCAGATTACGTTGGCTATTCTCCAGTCCTCTGGGACATCACCTGTGGCCAAAGAGGACACAAGATGTCTGTCAATGTTGCATCTATTTGTTCTCCTGCCTCGCAGAATATTCTGGAATAGGTCCCATTATGGTCTGGGGACTTAGCTGTCTTGTTTTTTTTTAAACGCTCAATACCTCTTCCTTTTCAATATCAGAATGTTTCTGACAGTGATTTTCTGACAGAACTATGCAAGTTTTCCCCCTGATATTATGAAGTGTGATGCTGCTAAAGGCTTTAAAAGGTGTGTTTTGTTCTGGTTTGTTTAACAGAGAGGAAGATTGGTGGACAGGTGCAAAGCAGTCTAAGAGAAGATAAACTAGTTGTGATGTCTTCGTTGTTTTGATTTTTAAAAAAGCTGGCGCAATGGAAGCAGCCTGAATGGACATGTTCAAGTTGTCACACACAGATCCAAGATGTTAAGTTTAGCTTTCGACAGTTGCTATTGGGGTCTTGAAGGAGTGAAAGTTATTTCTCCCTCTCTTGATTACAGCCTAACGCTTGGGAATGGGAGGTGCGGATTAGGGGTTCTCTTCCTGAGCTGCTGCATTGCATGGGAGACAAAACCTGCTTTCTTAAGAATTTGCCTTTTGCCAGGGATGTGTTCAGTGGTTTGCTTATATTGGAACAGATAATTAGGAGAAGCTATTGTATCTCTTATTTAGCAAAGTTTTCCGATCGAGTTCAGTGATTCCAAGTTCTTTCTTGTTCATTATTAATTATATGGGAGCAGGGAGGTAATGGCAATAAATGACTAGAAAACGAGCTAGTTCCGTCTTTTAGTTACATTGTGATACAATAACGTTTGGTTAAATGTGGCATTGGAACGAACCTGCCTGCATGTTGTGGAGAACAGCACAAATATTGATTGTCTGAACTCCAGTTCATATTTAACTTCAGAATATTTAAGCGTTTGAAATCTTTAATTTGAAACACCTAATAACGTTTGAAATATTGATGTATTTCACGGACTACTGTTATTCAGAATGTTTAATTATGTTCTCTTACAGAATATAAGAAATGAAGACGTGCGCGTGCAGTAATGACATTCATTAAATATACAAAATAACTTGCATTTGCGCAGGACTTTTCCCCCATCACGTGCTGAATCGAGAGCTTCATAAACACTGCTAATTCTTGTAGGCACTGAAGTGTAAGAAATATATATAAAATAATGACGTTATAATCTCGATGGTTCATTTTAATTATGATTACATGATCCCTTTGATTTACTTTCCTTGTTTAATATTCTACAGGGGCGTCCTAATTTCATAATGCGTCTTAAATTAGCCTCTGTATGAAATTTCCCACATTATTAGGAATTCTAAGCATTCCTGACCAAGCCATGAAAATGGTATGGTTGGAGTAAGAACCCACGGAAAATGAGCGGCTGTAGATTCAGAAGCGAGACATTTAAGGGCATTTTGGAGAAGATGTGAACGTTCTGTGCATTGTTTTTTGGTGAGATGACTTAATGTTAGGTTCTATGTGCGCCCGTCAAGTGGAGGAATAAGTAGTAAAAAGAGGTTTTGAAACGTTAGAGCAGAATTAACAACCCAAACTGAGTGTAATCACAATACTGGGAAGGAGTGTCCATAACGAATCAATCTTCAACCTTCAGACCATAACATGAAAGACTTAAGTAAGGTCGTCAGCCTATTTGAGTTTGCTCCACCATTTGATCATGGCTGTTACATGTCTTAACACTATTCTCTTGTTGTAACTCTGGACCCCCTTACGAATCAAGAACCTACCTATCAGAGATACACTCTGTAAGAACGCGATGGCTTGAAAACATTTATTTGTCTTTTTTTAAGCGTGAGATTGGGCGAGATGCAGAGTAAACTCGTTGGCAGAGAGGAAGCAAAGATTTGGAATTAATAGGTCATTTTGAAATTGTCAGGCAGTAACTAATAGGTTGCCACCGCGATCGGTACTATGACCTCAACTATTCACAATAAATATTAATGATTTGGATGAGGGAACAAAATATACCAAGACAAAGTATGAAAATGATACCTACTTCGGTGGGAGGGTGAACTGTGAAGAGTATGCAGCGATCCTCCAGTATGATCTGGACAGGTTGAGTGTGTAAATTAATGGCAGACACAGCATAGTTTGGATAAATGAGAGGTTATTCACTCTGGAAGTGCAAAACAAGAAGGAACATTACTACCTGAATGACTGTAAATTGAGAGAGGACAACTTAGAGTGGCATCTGGGGCGGCACGGTAGCTCAATAGTCGGCTTAGCTGCCTCAGAGTGCTAATGGACAGCGTTCAATTCCAGCCTCGGGCGACTGGTTGTGTGGGTTTTGCACATTCTCCTCGTGACTCCGGGAGTTCCCTCTAGGTGTTCAGATTTCCTCTCACATTCCAAGGGCGTGTAATTTTGTTGGATTGGTCATGTTAAATTGCCCATAGAGGACAGGGATGCATAGGACAAGTGCATAAGTCATGGGGGTGAGTCGTGCTCTTTGTAGAATTGGAATGGACTTGTGGGGCCTAATGGACAGTTTCTACAGTGAAGGTATTCTAAGACTTGGGTGTCTCCAAGTTGAGAAAATCCTTCCTATAATTGAGCATTGGTGACTGGCGTTCATAATGGAAGACACAGCGACTATTTTTGGTCTTGAATGGCACCAGAGGGACATTTGGGAAAAGCTGCAATTCCCTGCTTCTACATTGGCTTCTAAGAGATTCCACCTCAAAGTCATGAATACTGGATTTCGACCTCTGGGGCTATGAGGCAACTAAGTTAACCACCAAACCACTGTGCCGCCTCAGGTCCTGCTGAACACTTTACTCTGCCAATTAACAGTCATTCAGGTAGTAATGGTATTTCTTGTTTTATGCTTCCAATCTGAGTAGCTTCACATTGAAACAGATTATACTGCATCTGCCTTCATTTGCCCAGGTTGCTGCTGACTTTGCAAGGTGTGAATTAGAAGGAAAGGCTGGATTGGCTGGGACTCTTCAGTGGAGCATAGCAGGTTGAGAGACGACCTAATGAAAGCTTGCAAAGTAATGAGGGGAAAAATTAGAGTTAATGTTAATTGAGTTACTCAAGGATGTGGGAATTCAAGACTAAGGGGTATATTTTTAAAGTTGAAAGGAGATCTTTAAAAAAAAGGCACGAGAATTTTGTTTACAAAGTGTGAGATTCACATAGTGAATGAAGTTCCTGAGGATGTGATGGATGTGGATAAAATTACAATGATTGAAAGATATTTGGCTGAGAAGATAAGAGGAAAGGTTTGGTCAGATATGGGTCAGGAGCAAGTCGGTAGGACGAATTCATCTTGGGATCATGCTTGACATAGAATAGTTAGATTGAAGGGTCTGCTTCTCTGCTGCATGACTCTATGATTCGTTATAACTGACAAATCGAGTTCCTTCTTTAAAGAGGCCCTTAAATAAGCAAATGTTTATCAATATTTCCTATTCAAGTTTTGAGAAGGATTCGCCATAAGTCCCAACCAAAGATTGTTAATAAACTTCAGACTGCACACTCTTGGAGTGAATATTTGGACAAAACTTGGAATTTGAAATATGCAAGAAACAAACTTATGGGAAACATTTTTGTTGAATCGATGAGTGATGAGTTAACTGTACAAAATGATATTTCGCAAAAATATAGAATTATGTCTTCACTTTCTCAAGCAACAATAAAAACGGGACTATAAAATCTTCAAGATGGAACCTGAAAAGTTGAAGGGACAGAAACAGATTCTGACTGAGCAAAACCGGTGAAGCTACTGACTGTAGTGACTCTGGAAGGTAACAAATGCGGTTGCTACAGTGGAATAAGTTTTGTTTGCTTTTGTGTAGATTTTGGTCAGATTTGCCTTTGATAGAGTCGATTATGCCTGAAACGTCGAATTTCCTGTTCCTTGGATGCTGCCTGACCTGCTGCGCTTTTCCAGCAACACATTTTCAGCTCTGATACTCCAGCATCTGCAGACCTCACTTTCTCCTGTGCAAGGTTAATAACCCTAAACAGGACACTCACATTCAATGGCATCAACTTTTCTGGCAACATTTCAATCATTACACTCACCTTGGAATTTTCTTACTTTTTGGGACAGATCAAATTTATGCAATCTGAAATGTGTCCCAAAGATCTGATGTTCAATCTTTTGACCGTCAATTCACATCAGCCTATTCTCTTCCATGCTGTGATAATATTTCTTATCTTTTTTTTAGCAGCTGTTTCAGAGCTAGCTCTATCTCCCTCAAATTGAATGCAAGATACACTGTCATTGTTACTGACGTAAAGGGGTATGTGCGTGTGTGAGGGGCTGGGGTGTTTGGGGAGGGCCAGTCTACACTATGCGGTCATGACTTAATTCTATCCCATTCCACCATTCAGGCTCAATTTAGGTCCAGAACATGCAGTTCGAAGAAACTGTCTCAAAAACATTGTGCCAGCTCCCTATTAAGGCATAACATTGCATATCTATATTTTCCAGTTACTATACAGATAAAATCTCTCCTAATGTTTGGTGTGATTTTCTGCAAACTCTCTTTTCTTTTCCTTTTGTCTCCCCCGAACGTTTAGTTATTGATGGGTGACTTGAACATCGCTCCCATAAATAACTACTCAACTTGAGCAATTCTAAACTTGACTCAAATCCATTTCACATGCTGCATCCCCGAAATGAGGTCGCACTTCCATAAAATAGAAACGGCAAATTCTAGGATTCCCAACAGTTCCAACAGCAAACGTGGAGAAAGAAACATAATTTATGTTTACAGTTCGACATGTCTCTGTGAAACATCTTTCACTCGTGCAAATCTCATTGTGAATTAACTGCAACCTAGTTTCCTGTCATTCTGACGTCACCTGGATCCAACCAATTCTTGTCACCCTGCAGGAAGTTTAGTAGTGAAGGCCAAGAGCAGTTTTGTAAACTCTTAGCCTTGGCATATACTGAGCATCAACGCAGCCGGAATTAATTTCAATTCGAGCTGTTGCAGCTGCGATACTTGCAGCAAAGCGTCAGAAAATCATTGTTTTCACAGTGCAGGATTGAGAGGACATAAACATTTGCATGAGATTTGCGGCTGGACTCAATTATTATGCAGATATCCGGTATTATACTGACTGATGAAGGCAGCCATCACCATGGAAGGTACTACAAGTGTTGATATGAGACTTTGGTACGAAAATAATGCAGAATCTGTTGGAGTTGCGTTTGCGGGAGATCATGAACAGTATTCGTCTGTGAAAGTACCAATCAACGTCTTAACCGACGTTCAAGAAATGTTTTGATAGGCTGCCGTTGTGTTGTATTATTGATAGAATATCACATTTGATATTTTCTCATGTGATGTATTACGTGACCGCTGCTGCAGCGATGGAGTTTGGGGATTAACAAAAAAGCAGATTGGATCAGTACAGAAACCAGGACGGTGTTCAGCTCACAGCATTATCGAAGTATCAGTATGGCTGGCTTCATTTGAACACACGGATGAGAAAATTAGCTATAAAATATTGCCTGTCTTTGAGGTAATGTATGAATTGGTGAACAAGAAATGGTGCTGTCTTGGTTTTGGGGACATAGAGTTCGGACTAGTTGAACTTGAAATGAAGTTGAAGATTGGCTACCAGTGTAGAAAATGACGGAGTAGTTGAGGATATACTTGGGGAGAAATTGTAGCAGCTCAGCTGAGGCACTCGTGAGACAGGAGTTGCTTTGCAGGAACAAGCACCATGATCTTGCTGATGGCTCCTGTAAGACGTCTGGTGCACAGCACAGTCTGAAAATGGAATCCCAGGCTTTTAACAGTTCGGCCAGATTTTCGTTTCGTTTAGGGAACAAGAAAATGTGGTTTGGTTCCTTAACAAGAATTTTAAAAATTTATGAGAGCAAATCAAAAATGGAATGGGAAGAAACCCATTTGTGTGTATTGGGAAACCAAGGTATTTTTAAAAAAAATTCTATCTGCATGAATGGGAATATTAAGTGATCTACATTATGCTGGAGTTGGATGTTTCAGATTAGGAACTTCATTCCAAAGGCAGTGTCGCTCAGAGTACCACTCTGTGTTCATTTTAGAGAAGCAAAACGAGAACAATTTTGAAAACGATCTATGTGAAAAGCATTAGAATATTTCCGCTGTGCAATGGTCGTGAACTGTGCATTTCCAATCCTCAGTGATCATCTGTCAACAGTGAGACGGTTGGAGGATGGGGAATTAATCTATGTGTTCTGCCAACCTTAACCAATAGTTGGCGTAGTAGAGATTTTTACTTCAACAAGAGACATTTTGCTCCCTCCCAGCTACGTGAACAAAACCTCAAGATTTTCGTTATTCGATGTGCAAATACGTTTCTGTTGATTTATTATAACTCAAGTTACACCCTTTTTTTTTCAGAAATGCCTGCCCAAAACTATTTCCAGATAACTCTATGCGATCAAATTTCTCCATAAACAGGAAATGTTAAACCGATTATCGCCAAATATCATCAATATCTTGAAGATGGGTAAAGTCTTCAACAAAAAGACATTCTTTAATAAGTGCATGCGTAAATTGAAGAAAGGAGAAGAGGTATATGAGGGAGTATTACTGAACCTCAGGTTTCGGGACGAGAAGCAAAGCTATCGATTTTAGGCCAGTTATAATTCGGAATTCTCCAGAGGGTAGTATTAGATGAATACATATTTCTCAGATGACTTGAGCTGGAGGAAATTTTAGAGATAGAGTTGTGAAGCCATTGAGAAACTGAAAAACAATTTTGAAAGTGAGGCATGGTTTGACACGGCAAAAGGTAGGTCACAAAGCACAGGGGTGATCCAGAATGAATACTTTGTATATGATTACGACACTGGGAGCAGAGGTTTTGAAACGCCAAATTCGGAAAGCAGGATTTTGGCCAGGAATGCATTTTCCAGTTTGCACAAATTCATGAGTTAATGTTTAAATAGCAGATGAGCTAAGTAACAGAAAACAGTGAATTTATAGATATGCAAACAGGGGGTCTCCAAATAGAGGAGTTAAAGGTGTGACCTTACAGCTGTTTATAAAATCTTGAAAAACACAGATAAGATAAATGGCGAAGGTCTTTTCCCCTAGGATAATGGAGTTCAAACCTAGAGGGAATACGTTTAAGGTGACATTGAAAAGGTTTAAAAGGGACCGAAGCGGCACCTTTGTTTTTTGCACAGAATGTGATAGGTTTCTGGAATCTAGTGCCGAAAAAATTGTAGAAACAGTTACAAAATTTAAAAGGCGTTTGGAAGGGTACAATAAGTTGAAAGGTTTGAAGAGTTATAGGCCAAACATCGGCATATTGAACTCGTCAAGTTTAAGAAATCCGTTGGCATGGATGACTTAGACCGCCCGGTCTCTATCCATGCTGCGGAAGTCTCTGCAGTTTGGAGCTCAGCTCACAGTTAAAGATGAGGCAAACGCTGTGAACCATCTCTTTCAGCAACATGACATAATGATACAACAACATGATACAATCATATGTTTTATGTAATATCTGAGAGTTATCGATTGAACAGGACATCACAGAAACAGTTTAATCGAAAGTACAAAAGGGAGTAAGTCTCCTTTTTTTGTAATTTTAGGACTACAGCCTACTGCACCAGTCATCAGTCTATTTTATTCTGTAACTGAAGAACGGAGAGCAAACGGATTTGTACATCTGATTTGTACAATCAGCAAATACTATCCTAAAAACATTGTGATCAGTTGGCAGAAGAACAAAAATATCATCAGTTCTGGTTTTACAACTACATCCCCAATGAAAATATCGGCCAATAACTTCAGCTCTACAAGCTTACTTAAAGTATCTCAGCAGGAATGGAGCAGCGGCTCTATGTACAGCTGTCATGTTTCTCATTCTGCAACGAACAGTAATCAGAGAAAAGAAGTTAGATCAACATCCGGTAAGAAAATTAAATGTACTCACAAGCTCACAATCATAAAAGATAGTCATATTCATAATCAGTACAGGACGAGATGGAATATTATACTGGTAGTCTGCAGTTGAGAGTGAAGAATTCTTGAACTGGGTGCAGTGAGTGATATCAATAGTAATTTATAGTGCAGGGATTTCTTGGACAGCATTTCAGTGACTTGTCAGCGATAATGATCTTAATTGTCGTCTACACTTAAATTCATTGAGCATCGCTGTGTGGTAAATTTCCTGTCTCTCAATGTCAGTCTTCCTTTTTATCAATTTCTTTGTTACTGTCAGTCTTGCTCTGTCTCTGTTTATCCATCCGACTGTATGTTTCCACTGATCTCTCTTGTTCTTCGTTTTCTGTCTCTTCCATTCTCCATATCGAAAATAATTCTTCCTTTGCCTTTCCGTCACTGTAGATATTAATCATTGTTGTGCATCATTCATTGTTATTCCATGTGCTTTTCTTTCTGCGTGCATCGGTCACTCTCCATGCCTCCTTCTCTAGTCTTTTTGATACTGTCTGACACTCACCCTCTCTCTGGTTATTTTCTTTGGTATGTCACTCTCATTCTATCAATGACAATCTTTCTGCGTACATCTCACTGTCTCACTCTGTCTGTCTTTACCTCGCTCTCTCCCTAATTATCTCTTACTTCATATGTGATGCAAATCAATAACATGGAGAAAACAACCGTGTTTCAAATTCAATACATATTGGTGAGAGAAATGGGTATATTTTCCAATCTCTTGTAACTTTCGCAGTTACATTATTGGAACATGATCCGGAATCTGAATCTCTGATTCGTCACTAACAGAGATTGCTGTGCTGCAAAGGAATCCATTAGTTGAAGAAATCTGGATTAATAAAAGTGCCACTCTGGTTTGTGAAGTGGTCTCTACAGTTTCTGCTGGGGTAGTCATCTCTTGGATGGTGGATGGGGAGGTAAGGAATTATGGTGTGAAAATCGAAGCAGCTAAAATAGAAGGAAACCAATATCTGACCATCAGCCGCTTGACCAGCAGCGTGGAAGAGTTGCAGAGTGGGACGGAATACATATGCTCCGCAAAACAGAATCAGTCATCGACCCCAGTATCAAAATGAACAGGAAAACAAAGATGTTGGTTATGAAAAGGAATTTTTTTTTATAAACGTTTTATTAACGAATGGCCATAAACAAAAAAACTAATATTCTCTATAATTCTATGACAGTCGTACCAATTAAGCCAAATCTCCACATCTTTCCCCCGTCACCAGAAGAGATTCAAAACACCAGCTCTGCCACTCTAACATGTTTGGTAAGAGGATTCTACCCTGACAGTATGAATATTTCCTGGGAGAAAGACGGAACTTCTGTGAGCACAAACATCACCAATTTTCCCACTGCTCTGGAACAGGACCTGACTTTCAGTGCAAGGAGCCTTCTCATTTTATCTGCAGTAGAATGGAACAGTGGAGCAAAATACACCTGCACTGTCTCGCATCCACCTTCCCAATCCATTGTGAAAAGGGTTATCGGGAACCCAAATGTAAGAACTGTTTCTCAGGAATTATTCTCACAAATAATGCTTTGTGACAAATGTCGACATTAGATGAAACTGTGATCGAATATTCAAAGATTCAGAAAACATTAAAATTCACGACAACTCCTTGAAAAAAAAACTTTAACACAGACCAGGCAGGCAGTTGGTAGACCGTAGAATAAATGATATCCAACAAGTGCTCCACTTCAACCAGTGTGAGAACCGTTGATATAACAGATACAATGATCCATTTCCTACAGCATTGGTCACGATCTGGCAGGTTTGAGTTCGAGTATCATCGGCTCCAGAGATGTGTCATAACTTTTCTAAATAGGTTGATGAGAAAAGTTGTTCTTTTGAAAAAAATCTTCATTGCACAATTAACTCTTGAAGGTATGATACCTTTAGACAACAGTTAATGATGACAAATGGAAGAATGCTGCCAACCAATGTTTCATAATCCTGCTTTCGGTCCAGCATAAGTGATTGCTGACTTCAACTGAGAGGTACGAATAAATACAACCCGAACAGTTGACTAAGTGTGGAGCTCAATTATGTAAATTATCTTGTATATTTCAAGGATTCTATTCTTCAGTACCGTTCTCATTAGACGTCGCCAGAATAGACAGATAACTGTGCAAACCATTAGTGGCCTTAAAGCAGTGAATAGTAATGCCCCAAGCTTTGAACACTGATCTATGGTACATGGGTTTGTGATTAAGGGAGTAGATTAATGGGCTGAAATACCTCTCTGGTAATTCATCTGCTGACAATTACTGTGTAAATTTCGATGGATCACTAGCTTAGGTGACTGAAGGGTGCAAACAAATCTCATACAACAATGGGAAAGAACAAAGAAGCAACCGAGCAAATGTTGTTGATGGACTCAGTCACAAACGTTTCGCATGACGAATTCCGTTTGGTGAGCATCCATGCACAGAAATAGCAAACTGCTGAAAGTCCAAGCGTTGACTTAGCTCCGCAGATGATTCTTAGCAAGTTATGTTAGAATAGATGCACGTGAGTTACATCCAGTCCATTTGTTTCATTTTCCATCCGAGGTGGTTTGGTGGAACTGAATGTAATTGTGCTCCTGCGAATGTCATGACTGAGTGGAAGTCATATGAATTTGCTGTAGAATAGGCTGCATATGTACATTTCTTTTTCCTGTGGATTCGTTAATACTGAGCAGTTAAGATAAAACTCCTCATTGAAGTTTATAAACCACCCACGTCTGTGTTTCACGGTTAAATCTCGCATTTCTTTCCACGATGATGCAAGAATTTCACATGAAACATGATACATGTGCGAGTTGGTTTAAGTTTAGAACGCTGAGGCTTAAAACTATCACACTAACACGAAAAATACTGACATTGTTTGCTTTAAAAAGTCATTTTTAAACCTTCGATTTCTCTTTTAGCAAGAGGACATGATTAATTTTATTGCAATCAGTTTTCTCACAATCCCATTCTCCTCCTAACACTTAGTTTTAGGACTGAAAGGATAGAAAGTTTTAAAGAAGCAACTATCACTCGGACACTTCAGATGGGACTGATCTTGGAACATGGAATACTGCCCACTTATTTAATGAAAACATGATAATATAGCCTATGTTCATGATGCCAATCGACAAATTCACGTTAATTGTCACCCTGATTACATGCAGAGGAAGTGGACGTGATTCACTCAGGACTGCCAGCAGACAAACAAATATTCAGACTTCGAGTTTCGAATGCTAAACAGAAATAGCAATCAATATGGAAATAGTTTCAGCAATTTCCCCCCACCTATTCAACATTACTGCGGCACTGGCATCATTTCAAGAAATGCATACGTTTTATTGTATGCATACAGCCTAAAACACTGCGATTGAGATTGCACAAGAGACATGGAACATTTGTCCTCACAAGAGATTTTGGAATTTTCAGATTTAACCAGTTAAGCTAATACAATTAAGATTGTAAGTTTTCAGTTAACAAGACAAGAAAAACATCTAAGGACCTTCTTTACATTTATATTTTCCGTCATCCATAAAGGAATTAACTATATTTGTATTAAGAGCGACCATCTTGCGTTAAGAAATCTAAAAGCATGTTTTCCAATGTCTTTTATGTCCCGTTAAAGTTATCACAATACTGACAACTATTAGTTTTAGCTGTTCCCAGTATCAAAGTTGAGCTGTCAAAGATATGCGTGTAGAATATTCCAGATTTCTTCACTTCACACTCTTCAAAGAATAGTTCGTGTCTCACAATCTTCAGAGAACGCTCTTTACTAGGCGTGCATTGTGTAGTAAGTCTCACATTATTGTCGGTAATAGATTTTCCTGAATAAATAGGACAGCAAAAGTCACATCAAACGACGCAACAAAAAATCAAGGTGTCGGTTGACACTAGGACAACATCTCCATACTTTGGTCAGACACAGTAAAAATAAATAGAGCACTGGAATATAGGACATTTCTAAAACCCTTTCCTAATCTGATATCTGTCAAATGCAGGACATGCAGTATAAACTATCTTCCAGCATCAGAAATTGCAATAGGTAAAAGTGCAGCACCAGAACGGAAGCAATCAGGTCTCATTATATGCAAGACACAGCAATTTCGAAATATACAGTAATAGATTACAAATATTAATGAAGGTACATTCCTTGCGAATGGAAACGTCAAGTTCAAGCGAACACAACATCTAATTAGCTAAACTGAAACAATCTAAGTCGGCAGTTGACAGATTGCAGTAAATAAAACATTTCGCAACTCATGTCATATTTTGGAACTGAGTTCAACAATGCAGACTGAAAATAGTGAATTCCTTATTCTTTTCAGATGAATGCAGATTTCCAGACATTTCTTCAATCCACTGAAGCCTTCATTTGAAGAGATTTGGAAAGAAATGACAGCGACCATTGCATGCAAAATAGTTTATAGTGGCTTAGAAAATATCAACGTTTTCTGGCAAGTGAACAGGACTGAGAGAGTGGCAGGAGTCGAGACGCAAAATCCCGAGCGAATTGGAAGTAAATCCACCATTGTAAGCAAACTTAAAATAATGGCATCAGAGTGGGACAGCGGTGCCGAATATCTTTGCTCGGTAGAAGACAGTGAATTACCAACACCAATGAAAGCCTCTGTCAAGAAGACAATTGGTAAGTGGAAATAGTAGTGCAATATGAGCAAAATACGACGAAAGTCAGAAGTCGGAAGTGAAAAAAAAGGTGCTGGAGAAACTGAGCAGGACTGGGACAATCAGTGGAAAGACGTAGAGGGTGAACATTTACATTCCAGCATGGTCTCCTTCCAAAAGACCTGTTTTGTTACTATCGAGAAAAGACTGGATTTGAGTGATTGAATAATTAAATAAATTATCGATTCATTAAATTTCTACATTAACTGGTCAGATGGCCGGTAATCTGAAATCCTGGTGTTAAAGACCGATATGTCGTTCAATCATTTGCACCCCAAGAGTGGCAGTCATTTCAAAATCTGTGACTGTCTCCAAGTTTTGTTTTAAGGGACAAGAAATGTTCTAGCATTCAGAGATATTTGCACAGTCTTGCAGACAGGAAATATTTTATAAACCACTTGCATTACTAACAAAGAACTTGCGATGTAGTTATAAGATGAGCTCAGTTAAATGGATATTGTTCTCTTTACAGTCAGTGAATTCCGTCCTCCTAAGGTTTATCTCCTGCATCCGTCGACGGAGGAGATTGATACTGAGAATTCGGCTACCCTGGTGTGTCTCGCCACCGGCTTTTACCCAGATGAAATTTACATTGGTTGGATGGCTAATGACACCCTTCTGGATTCCAGCTACTGGACCCAATCAGAAAGCGAGAAGGGGAATGGTTCCAGCTTCGTTACCAGCGAATTGTGACTCACAACAGCGGAATGGAACAGTGACACCACTTACTCCTGCTTAGTGGGCCACCCAACCCTCAGCCGGGATTTAATCAGAAGTACAAATAAATCTCAGTATACCAACATTTGTTAATGTTTCAGTCATACTAAGTGACACCGTTAAATCCTACATTTAGACTGCCCTGGTGTACTATTTGCTTTCCATGAACAGCTAAATGCCATGTTGTCAATAACTGTTTAAGGAACCGGTCCAATGCATTTTCAATTCACTGAATGGTGCAGTCACATTCCTGATACTAAAAACTTTTGCAAATAAGAGATTAGTCACTATTTCAAATTTTATCTGTCAATTAAGGATAATTGTGTTCAGAATCTGAAATGCGAGGACAACTTTGCCTTGTCAGTGTAATTGTTCTGTAGATTGCTTGAAGCATTTCACATCGTTATTAGAAGGAATAGAAATTATGCTTGCGTCTGTATGTGGCTCTGATAATTGCAATAAACGCAGAATGATAACTTTTCACTTACTTATTCTTGGTTTCTATGCATAGCGTATTAACAAGGATGATATAACCTTTGATTGAAATGCATGTGATATCCTCTTCTGATACGGCAGCGCAGCAGCCTGCTGACATGTACAGAATTTTAGATCCACTGGGGTTCTTCTACGTAGATCACACTCATCCTAAACGTTTCTTGGCAGCACTCTTCTGTTCGGCCTGGCTTGTGCGGCATCCACATCGAATCGAATTACTAAAACCGACGTGATGCCAACATATTCAGCATGACAATCCGTCATCCAAATTGCTCTCACCTTCGTTTGAAAAGTCTTGTCAAGTATTCTCCTGAAGTGACGTCTAATCCTAGTTCTCAGTTTTGGTTTCGACAAAGATCCGTACTTTGACTCTCATCTATGTATAAATTACATACTACCCCTGATTGATTCCACTTCGACACTAGTCCTACATAACTCTCTCTCTCACAGTTCCCTATTATTTCACTGTGTATATCCCATACCTATCTAATGTGTGAACATCAATCACACAATGCATTGTTCTATATTCTGTGTGCCACCCCACTCCGTCTCTTATTCGCCCCATTTATCTATTGGTCATTTCCTCTGGCGATATTCGACTTCCTTTCTGAGTCAAAATTCTCCTTAAACTATAAGTCAATGTCCAAACCTCTCACTCACCTCAACAGATGTTTGTCATGTCTTCTGGTACATCTGCTTTCAACAAGCTCAACCAATACTTCTGTGCCTCTTGACATGACTTTTTTGTATTAGATTAGACTACTTACAATGTGGAAACACGCCCTTCGGCCCAACAAGTCCACACCGACCCGCAGAAGCGCAACCCACCAAGTCCCATTCCCCTACATTTACCCCTTCACCTAACACTACGGGCAATTTAGCACTGCCAATTCACCTAACCTGTGCATTTTTGGACTGTGGAAGGAAACCGGGGCACGCACAGACGGGGAGACACGGGGAGAATGTGCAAACTCCACACCATCAGTCGCCTGAGGCAGGAATTGATTCTGAGTCTCTGGCGCTGCGAGGCAGCAGTGCTAACCACTGTGCCACCGTTCAGCTCTCTGTCTGCTATGCATCTTCCACTCTCCATCGTCTTAAAATGACTCAAAACCTATAAACATAGCATAACGATTTGCAGCAGTTCCCAATCATTCATCGTCAACAAGCTGATTGAACGCCACTCAACAATGCCCATTAATTCTTCCTTTACTTACTATTCCTCAATAATCCAAGTTTGTCTGCATCGTCTTCTGCCATTATTGATGTGACTCGCTCCGACTTTATTTTCACTAATTTTTCAGCATCCATGGAATTCTGGCCTCTTATATATCCAAATTGTTAATGCTACCATCAAGTCCACCCAATGACACTCTGTCATCCAAATTTATAATTGGTTATCGTCATCTTCATTTAACAGTCATACCAAATATTCAAAGACAGTGGTGTGCAAATCCACTCACGCAGCATCACCGACCCCGTCCCTTCAAAACTCTATCCTTTGAATCTCATCCATGTACAATCTGCACGTTTTCCTTGACTGCAGATTTGCAAATTCGTATTTCACTTGGGCATTGAAAGCATACACCTAAAGTATTTTAAGTGGATTTAAATACATTCTGAATTAGTTGTCCAGCTCGTTGCTATAATGACGTTGTAATAATTGCAACCTGTGTACAAAGCAGACTCTCTTTTAAGTATCATGCTGAATTGTCATGCACAATAAGCTGGAACTAATGGGGCAATGTGGGGAAGTGTTTGGCAGGGTGGTGTCCATGTTCTCCGGTACCTGCTCCACGTACACACGCCGCACCACCCACCCCCCACACTCCCACTCCCAGTAAGACTTGCATCCTAATATGAGGGAACAACGTCTTTGGCAAAGGTTCTGCAACATCCAAGAGCTACAATGCACAAATCTCACATTGGGTCTTCTGACCTAAGTTTATTGCAGAATGGTGTTCTGAATATGATTCGATGAAGGAAAGGAAATCCTCTGCTGTTCTGAAAGTCCTGAATGGTCACGGAAGTTTACATCTGTGGTCAGGTGTAAAATAACATGCTCAGGTCAATTGATTTGATGAGCTTGCATTGATGACTCCCTCGTCGTGAAGGCGATGAAATATTACATACCCAGCAGTTTTGCTGTTCCATGAAATGCGATGTTTACTGTCAATGGATTGTGTCTCTGAGCGAGACACTCTGTTTTGTTTTTGGATGTGGCGTATTTCCATTTATACGGCGTCTCTGGATGTAGACAATTGTCAGTTCAGTACGTTGTGATCTCTGTTCATGCTAGATTGATAATTAAGAGCTAACTTTCTTTTGGCTCTTCTGTATATCCGAATGTGAGGCTATCTTCGTGTTGGAAAATATTAATAAAGTGGTCAGTGGTATCTTACCATTCAATGGCATTTTCGGTGAATGGAAGAAACACTGTGCTGTAGACGTTTCCTCAAGTCTGTGCTGAGGTCAGTGTCAGTAAGTACAGTGACTTCAGTTACATGTTTGAGGTCATGTTGCGGGATGTTGATCATATTTGACACAGCCTGTCAATCGCAGAATGATGCTGCTACTGTAATTGAGATCTTTCCATGCAGTCTTGTGCGATTTATAAGAGGCAAACTCTTCTGTTATCGTATGTCTTTTTGTCGTATGCAAAGTTATCTCATTTGAGGGATTCTGGCTTTACCACTTAGACGTCAGCTCGGTTCTTTGGTGACCTGCATAAGTCACCATGCCATGTCAGCTATTTGAAGCATTAATTTTGGATGAAGGCAGAACTGCAATGCGATTGGGAATTTCCTTCTCCCCATGTCTCAAAATACACAGGAGAAATATTGACTTCTTGCTATCCCCAAGGAGAAAGTGAGGACTGCAGATGCAGACTTCAGGAATGGGGAACCTGAAGAAGGGCTTATGCCCGAAACGTCGATTCTCTTGCTCCTTGGATGCTGCCTGACCTGCTGCGCTTTTCCATCAACACATTTTCAGCTCTTGCTATCCCTTCAAATCTCATCATCCATTCCGAGGTAAATCGATGCCAACTCACACATCTCACTGATGTTCTAATATCGCACACAGATGAGGAAATTGAAATGTTTTGCTTTTGAGTTGAGATGGCCGCCCGATTCAGATGTTGCTGAGAATTCACAGCCAGGCAGATCAATGTGAGGCCTGATGTCCTGGATGTGAGCAGAGGTGCGAATTCATTATGTGAATTACAAGTGCAGCACTTTTGTAATCACGATTCAATCGGATGAATAATCCTGCTGCCTGAATAGATAAAGAGCATTAATTGTTCCAAATGAAATTTACTGGTGTGATTTCAGGATTTCTTGATCATGGATGTTACACTATCATTAATTAAGATTTAATTAAGTTGCAGAAAACGCAGAGTTGGTATTAATGGTACAAATAAACTATCATTCGATTGTTACAATATTGTTGCGAGTGAGATATCACAATGAATACCGCTTGCAAGCTGTTATTAATAATCTTTATCAATGATTATAAGGAATGTGATATAACCATAATTGTGAATGCCACATATGAGTTGTGATAAGATTACGAAGAGGCTATAAGCTGTTATGGTCAGCCTGGATGTCTGGCAAGAGTAGTGCAGATTGATTATCTTGCGGATTAAGTGTGAGGTTTTACACTTTGGCAGGATTATTTGGAATGTGAAGTTTTCATGAAGGTCAAGAGATTGGTAATTGATGCTAAAAAGGGACTCGTAGTTCCGAATAGATTGAAACTTGACAAATTGCTGAGGAAGTATTGAAGAAGGCTGATGTTTAAAGATTTCATCGTAAGTAAATTTGAGCAAATATGAAACTATGTCTTGCTTCAACTTTGTAGTTTTGATAAGGTTGTACATAGTTACAAGACTTAATTTGTTCCCCTCACTTTTGTAAGGATGTACTTTCCTTCCAATGGACATTCAAATAACAAATTTGTGAAATGGTCAGATTGTCCTGTGAAAAGGGATTGAAGAAACTGGACCTATAGCCTAAGCCAATGGAAGAATGAGAGATGATGTGATTCATCCAACATGCACAATATAGAAAGCGATTGATTTCTAGATGCTAATGCCATTAGCAGAAATATGGATGCGTGGTAAAATATCACGAAGTAGATTATCAGCCACCAACATGAATGATGAACCAGGCTCAAAGAGCTGAATGTTTCACTCCAACTACTAAATTTCTGTTCCTATGGTCACAGCAGCTGGAAGCTACAGAATCCAAAATAATCTAAGAAGAAAAGAAATTAGGAAAGCAAAGAAAGGATGCAAACAATGCTGAAGAAATTGAAGATTTTTTTTGCTTAAGGTCAAGATAGTGATTGATGAAAGGATTGTCCCAAACATAAATGAGCGTCGTAATTTATTTTTTACAGAATAGTTTGTCTTTGTCTTTGCAAAGGAGACAGCTGAAACAGACATGTAGGTAAATAGGAGTACGGTGAAGTATCCGATAAACTAACAATGGAAAAGGGGGCAATGGACAGACCAACCTCCTCAAAGGTATATAAAGATCACGTGATCAAAGGGTGAGCATGAAAAAAAGATAAGCAGAGGATAACTTTTCAATCTTCACGCAATGTATGTGGAGTACCAGAGAATTGCAAGTCTGCGAATGTTGTTCCAGTGTCGAAAATGATTTGATGGTAGATGATGTAGTGATTGGCCAGTCAACCTGAACTCATAGCAGGACAAGTTACGAGAATTGTAACAGTCAATTAGAGTTCAAATGGAAGCCCACTGGAAAAAGCATGGATTAATCAAGAAAGATTAGCATGAATGTGTGACACGAATATCGTGTCTTACAAAGTTAATTAATTTGTTTCGGTGTGATAGCAACGAAGTGATTTATGTGGACAGTACGTGAATGATATTTACAAGGTTTAAAAATTCATTTGTTTACGTCCAGCTTGGAAGACTGTTCAGAAAAATGAAGCCAACGGGATATATTGGAATGTGGCGAATTTGGTATGTCAGTGATTGGAAGCAAAGGTTAAGACTGGAGGTTTTTTTGTGAATTGAAGAATTTTCTCCAATACTGTATGACACGACTTAGTCCTGGTGTCATCTGCAAATGCTTAACAATCTCTTCACATTTTCACTTATACATTTACATAAATAACAAACAATAGGGTCCTATTACAGATTTTTTTCTTTTGTGACATACCATAGGACTTCAGATTCCAGTCACCTCAATCAGCCGTCTACCACTACCCTCTGTGTCCTATTACGAAGTCAGTTTCTGATCGATCTCGCCAAGTTTCCCTGTATTCCTTGTTTCTGAACATTATAAATCAGTCTCCCATATGGGACCGTATGAGAAGCATTGCTAAAATACACGGAAACTTAGTCAACTAAACTGTCCTCACCCACACATATGATCGCAGTTTCAAAAGCGTCTAATCAATTTGCGTGTTCTCAAAACTACATGATCTACAGAATTTTGAAAGTCCCATGATACAGCAGCAATTCCATTTTCAAGTTCACTTAGTCCAATGATAACTGTGTCACATCCCACGTGCCAGTTCTGTGGTATTACAGAAACTTTCTAGAGATTTTCTTTGTCGATGTGACTACTTTTATAACAAAATGTATCCATTGATTACAGGCATCCCCGAAATAAAGGAACATGCAGAAGACAATGGCATCGAAAAAAACGATCAAGAAAAAGTCGGTGAAGATGCCAACAACTCATTAGCCATCATGGCTTTCGTTATCCTGTTTATTCTCAGTATACTGTACAACACATTTGTAACTGTCCATAAGGTAATAACGCGTTTCAATCGCATTGTGACGTTGTGTGAGACCACAGCATTCATAACTGAGGTGTCGCTGAGCAGCAGATAATGATGCACAATTTTTCCTGAGGAATAGTTACTCTTATGCAAAAGGATGACTTTGGGCTTCTTTTATTGTCGCTAAGTAATTCATTCTTATCCTGAAAAGCTTCCTAAATATAATCATTGCGCAGAGCAATGCATGAAAATCTGAAATAACATGGCACTTGGGAACCAAACTGTGTCAGCAATAAAATAATGCTAATTTGTAGATTTTCTTATAATAGAAAACAGAAAAATGAAGAGTTCGTTCATTCATATTGGTTACAAACCAGAAGCGGTGAAAAATGTTGAGTCTACAAAGGTACAAAGGTAAAAAAATAAATGCTCACGAAGATTTTTTTCCACATAATCCTGCATCATTGAGAAGGACTGAGGAAAGCATCGATTAAGGAGTGATTGGCCGTGGATCACAATGAAGACTTGTGGAAAGCACGCGCACGTTTACACCTAAGAATAAGAGGTCAACTTATCTTTAATATACAAGAACCGTACAGGACCTGATAGGGTGGATCCATAAAGATGGTTTGCCCTGGAGGAAGAGTCATAAAATCATAAAGTACGGAAGGGAAACTTCGACCTATCGACTCTGTGCCGAACTATATAGTATAGCCCCACTTTCCAGCATTTGAGATGAATGTTTTGATACTTGAAATGCTCATTATCTTACATATTAAGAATCACGCTTCAACTTCACTTCCAGCCAGTGCATTCCCACCATCGCCTGGCTGAACACACATTTCCTCAAATTCACTTCAACCTGCATGTACTTCATTTTCCAATTATGGCGTTATTTCGGTATGGACCCTTCACTAAGGGAAACAGAAGCTTCCAATCTACTCTATCCATGTCGCTCATATTCAAATGCACTGTAATCAGGTCGCCTATTTTTTTTTCTCTGTCATAAAGAAAACAACCAAGGGCCATACAGCCTCTATTCGTATCTAGAATGCTTCAGCTCTGGCAGATCTCCTCGGTAGTCCCTGCAGTGCAACCACATCCTTCCTATAGTGTGGCTTTCAGAACTGCACACAGTACTCTAGCTGTGCCCTAACCAAAGATTTCTGTAGCTCTTGCATTACCGCCTATTCTTACAATCTGTAAAATCGATCCTGATAAAGGAAAGTGTGCAGAGTGCCTTATTAATGTATTAAACTGTTCTGCCACCTTCAGGGATCTGCAGATAAGCACTCCAACATTTTTTCTAGTGTTGTCAGCTTTCTGGTATCCTGTCATTCATTGAGTTATCCATTGTCTTGTTATTCCTTCCAAGGTTAACACTTTGTCCCCCATACATTCTCATCTCGGTCCTTTATATATAATGAACAATAAAGGATCCAGAAGTGATCCTACTTGACAGCAGCTTTCAGTCACGTGTACATAGTTCGACCACACTATGCATCCATCCACAAAGACAAGGATACGCTAGGATCAAAAACCATAATCTTAGAATCCGTTATGTGCTGCGTTTATGACCTGCGTTGCCATTGACCATTATATCGCTGTTGTCCACCCAAACACTTCTCGTTCCTGGAGAAAGACTCGATACTATGTCATTCTGTCTATTGAAACTTGGCTGGCAGTGTTGACTGTAAGTGTGATGGCAATTGCTGCGCTAAAAAAAAGACGTATCTAATAACAGTTCATGCAAATATAAGCGATCAGTGTTTCAGCAATGGCAACTATTAAAGTTATGTCGTGAAGTGATATTTTTCTCTATCCCTATCCTGATCCTGTTGATCTGCTGTGGTCTGACAATAAGCAGACTGTTAAGAATTGGATCTGGGAAAGGATCCATGGTGCTGATGAAGAGGAAGGTATTGGAGACCATCAGTGGAATATTGGCCCTTCTCTTTTTTTTTGCTTTGCACCTTATCACATCCCAGAATTTTACTTTTTGTGTAATGATCCGTTGTATCTGCCATATACAGTTACGTATTTTTACATGTGTAACGTTAAAAAATGTGTGTTGGGCACTCACTTGTTTTACGGCCATTCTCACTCCCTTACTGTACATTTTTAGGTCACAAAACTTTCAGTGGAACAAAACGATGTTGTGTCGTCTAATATGTTCGAGCAGCGGCCAAGATCTGAAAATTCTAACGGTCGCTAAATAAAATATCGTTGCCTACTTTTCTCTACATTGAACCCTGAAATATTGTGCTTCGACAAATTAATCAAGGAGACCATTTCCTGCCTTTATTCAATGATTGTTCTTTGAGAATCTTTGCACGAGAAATACAAAGGTCGATAGTGAGTGAATAAATGATCTGTCAATGTATCAAAACCCTGGCGTCCTTCCTTTCAACATCATTTAAAGAAAAACATAACAATGGTCAACTAGGCCTAACACTGAAAGTTTTAGTAGTTTTTATTTCCTCATAAGGCATAATTAATACGTTTTATCTAGTTGAAAGCTTGCAATGAGAAAAATCACCCCATACGTTCAGCTCCTTAAGCAAAGATACATAGGTCAGTACATATAGATGCAGACATAATCATGTATATTCATATTAATAAGTTATAGAATAAACAAAGCGTGGAAAACGAGAAATCATACATTTTCAGAGATAGATAAAGACTGATAGATTGACTGATGTGTTAGGGAGACAAAAATAATGTTTAGTCGCTGTCAGTTCGATGCACACAGATATAAAAGCAATTGAAAATATAGGCACAAACACAGAAAAATGAACAGATCAAGATACATGAACAGAGAGATAGATGTACAGAAAATTAAATTAACACTTGCACACTGGACAAAGAGAGAGAAAGATGCAGTGTATGGAATATATAATGAAATTTTTCATCAGCTAATACTATATTTTAAGCAATGATGAATAAACATACTTGCCATATCCATATTTATTTGCAGCGTATGTTCACAATGTGAAGAAGTATCGAAGCCACCAGAAGAATCTCGACAATTCATTTCATGATCAAATCTTATCTACTGCATTGCTAAGACTGTAAATGTTATTCTGCGACAATATAATGGACGTTAAGAGGTAGGAAATGGAAATCTCAGGATGCAATGACATCTGGTTTCCTAAGGATGCATTAGGACCTGCAGTATCGTAAGGAGCGATGCAGTTAGGAGGTGGATTGATCCCTGGGCCACTGCATTGCAGTGCTATGGACAAGCACATGCAACGATATAATATTCAGGACGTATCAATGTAATCTTAGATATACCATGCTTTGGGCCAAGGGCGTGTAAGGAATTAACGGTAGGGGAGAGTTTGGATTGGTATTTCGATTTCTTAAAATAATTTGTATAAGGTGAGTAACACCCACAAAGTCAAGGGCTAACTTAAAGCTGCTTGCAATACTGTGTGACCAGAACCACACGGAGAACAGATCAGATGAAGAAAGCAGATTCCCTTCCGTAAGGGACAACAATGGACTAGGTTGCTTGGCAACATCACATTATATTTACTATCAAGAACATATTCATTTCCAGGGTTAATGGGTGGTTTGCTAAATTTACCTGTTGTAATAATGGCACAAGAGCGGGTGTCATTGAATCATTACTTGGATTTGAAACCAAGTAACATTGCCAGAATGTCGTCATGGCCACAGGTCCAAAAATGCTGACACCTGGTTGACTGCAGTGTTATGAAAAGGATAAGGATCTGCAATTATTTAATAATGAAGTTGATTTCCAGCTCAAATGGGATTAAGCTCCCAACTACTTTGAAAAACATTTCAATTCATATGCTGAGTGATGTAAGCTCTGATCTATTGTTCAATTCCTATCATAATAAATTACTTTCATCCAATCAACTCGTGGTAGTTTAGGTACCGTATGGGAAGTTATGGGAAGATCTGCAGGCAACGAATGCAGTTTGGAAAACTTAAAATGCCACTGATTCGAAATGTTGCTTCTTGCATGCCGGTATGCAATATCTCCTGAGGAAGACAGCGATAATGTGTCTGGGTATTTCATTGAGATAAGGGGACTGATGGATATTAGTCACTTCACAAATATTATGCTGAAGTCTGAGAACGATGTAACAAACTACCGTTGCATAGATATCTATGTGGGAACGAGGGTCTTGAAGTTACCAGTCAATGTGTTAACATTTTAAACATCGACTAAGACACAGATAAGATCACAGATCTGCCTCTAAGAGAAGTGTCTAAATTATGTCAGTGTGTTAGTATCTCCTTGAGCGGGAGTGAGGACAGGATTTTATATAATATGGCATGTAGGCTGTGGTGCATATCGAAACTGGTAGATATGACAGGGCAGGAATCACAAAGTTGTGGTTGCAAGGGGAACAGGAATAGGCGCTAACTATTCAAGGATGTGCTTCCTTACGAAAAATTATGCAGGTGGGCAGAGCGGGTGGGTTGCCTTATTAGTAAGAGAAGAAGTTAAGTCAATAGTAGGAAATTAAGTAGGGTCACATGGTGCAGAATCTGCTTGGGTAGAATTGAAGAACCACAAAGTTTAAAAAAAAAAATTCGAGTTATGCACAGGTCTTCAAACAGAAATCAGGAACTGGGGCTCCAGAAACAACAGGAGATAGACAAGATGTGCAGAAAAGGCAAATATTCAGTGATTATGAGGCGTTTCAATATGCAGTGGACCGCGAATATCAGGTTTCTCTTGGTTCTCAGGAAAAGTAATTTGTGGAATGTCCACTAGATGGCATTTTGGAGCAGCTTGTCATGGAGCCTATTCGGGAGCAGTCAGTACCGGATTTCATGTTGTGCAATGAGGCAGACTTGATAAGGAAGCTTATCAAGGTTAAAGAACCCTTAGGAGGCAGTGACCATAACGTTATTGAATTTACTTTACAATTTGAGGGGGTAGACATACGATCAGAGGTATTGGTATTATAGTGGAATGAAGGCAAGTACAGAGGCATGGCGGAGCAGCTGGATAGAATTGACTAGGAGACGAGCCTAACAGGAAAAATAGTGGAACAGCAAATGGTAGGAGTTTCTTGGAATAATGCAGGAGACACAGCAAAGATTCATCTCGAGGAAAATGAAGTGTGGCACAGGGAGGATGAGGCAACCATGGCTGACTATGGAGGGCAAGGCGAGCATAAATGCTGAAGAGGAAACACAAATGTTGTGAAGGACAGTGGGAAATCAATGAATTTTGAAGCTTACAAAGACCAAAAGGGGGTAACAAAAAAAGAAATACGGAGGGGAAATAATCCATATGCAGGTAAGATAGCCAGTAATAAAAATGAGAGCGTTAGACTTTTTTGGTTTATAAAGCGCAAAAGAGAGGCAAAAGTGGACATTGGACTGGAAAATGACACAAGAGATAGGCAATGGGGAACAAGGAAATGACTGACTAACCAAACAATTATTTCATATCCGTCTTCACGGTGGAAGATACAAGTGATATCCCAAACGATCAAGAGATTGCAGGGCAGAGCTGAGTATGGTGGCCATCACCAAGTATAAGGTGCTGAAAAACTGAATGGCCTGAAGGTGGATAACTCACCTGTACCAAATAGACTAAACCCTGAGTTCGAAGGGAAATAACTGAAGAGATAATAAAGGCGTTAGTGGTGATCTTTCAGAAATCTCTAGAATCAGGGAGGGCTCCAGAGGACTGGAAAATCACTAATGTGATATGCATATTTAAAAAGGGAGTAAGTCAAATGACGGAAAATTGTAGAATGATTTGCCTAACATCAGTTTTGGATAACATCCTCGAAACTGTTGTGAAGGATGAGATTTCTGAAAAGTTGGAATTGTACGGTAAAATCAAATAAAGTCTGCATTGTTTTATCAAGGAGAGCCAATTGATGTTATCTACCTGGATTTCAGGAAGTCTTTTGAAAAGTTGCTGGACAGGAAGATACTGAGTAAGGTTAAAGCCGATGGTATTATTGGCAAGGTGCTGGCGTTGATAGGAGCTTGCCTTCCTTGCAGGAACAGAGAGTTTGGATACAAGGATCTTTATCAGAATGACAACAGGTAAGAAATGCTGTTCCATAAGTGGTGTTCCACAAGGCTTGGTGTTGGTTCCACAACTTTTAATTCTATAAATTAACGATCCAGATGAAGGAACTGAGACCATTCTGGCTAAGTTCGAATACAGTCCAAAGATAGATAAAGGGACATGAGGCAGAAAGGCTGTGGAATTATTTTCACAGGTTAGGAGAGTTGACAAGAAAGTGGCAGACAGAATTCATCGTGGGAAAGTGTGAGGTCATCCACTTTGGTAAGAAGAATAGAGTAATGGACGACATTCCAAATGGGGAGAAAATTTAGAAGTCTGAAGTGCAAAAAGACTTGGTAGTTCTACTCCAGCATTTTCTCAGTGTAAACTTGCCAGCTGAATCTGTTCTTAGGAAGGCAACTGCGATAATGGCATTTATTTTCAAGGGAGTTTAATATAAAAGTAGTGATGTATTTCTGATCAGACCATATTTGGTCCCCATATCTCAGGAACAATGCATTGGACCTAGAGTGTGTTCAGAGGAGTTTCATGAGAATCGTCCCAGGAATGAAAAAGTTAACATATGAAGAACGTTTGAAGACTCTGAGACTATACTCGATGGAATTTAGAAGGATAAGGGGTGAATCTAACTGAAGAGTACACATTTTTGAATGGGAAGATGTTTCCATTGTTAGGAGAGACGAGGAGAAGAGGGCACACACTTAGAGCAAAGAGAATATATTTTAAAACGACATTAAGGGAAACATCTTCAGTCAGAGAGTGGTGAATCTATGGAATTCGCTGCCAAATACCTCTGTGGAGGCCAGGTCATTTAATATATTTCAGACAGAGACGGGTAACTTTTTGATGATCACGAAGATCAAGGGTAATGGGGTGAAAGTAGAAGAATGGGCTTGAGAAACTTATCAGCCATAGTTGAATGGCGGATCAGACTCGATGGGCTGAATGGCCTAATTTCTGCTCCGACTTCTTATTATCTTATGGAAAGTCTGTGTGGTTGTATTTATTAATGAGATATCTTCCCTAATGGAGGGATTGGAGAGTCAAGTCGTTTACAAAAACTTCCTGAGGGACAGATCAGTGAATACAGTTAGTAATAATTTCACTGAGCGAATAATACAGAATATAAGGCTCATGGTTTTGGGGAGAAGTTTGAAATCACAGCATGGAATATGAGGAGTAGACATTAAACAGAATATCTTGGAATTAAAAACTGATCCCAGTGATGGTAATCATGATCATTGTTTAAAAATAAAACCATATCTATTTATCCAAAGTCATTGAAGGAAGAAAAGTTACCATTTTCAGCTGGTCTCACAGTAATGTCATTGAACCCTAACCTTGGGAAATGCCTACCAAGTCACTTACTTCCGGGGATGTATGAAATGAATAAATGCGAGTGATGAAGTATTAAATAAAATCCCGTCATTTTACTTGTTTTCCACATCTTCTTCATAATTCTGTGGCTTATATTTTTGATTTACAAAATGCATTCTTTCGCAAGTCTGCAACGTGGACATCCACATCACTGGTCTGTCATTGTTCTCTTGAATTTCAGTTTCATCTTCAGCACTGTGATAGATTCCTGGAAAAGTTTCAAATTGTCCTTTCGCTTTCGACTTTTAAGTCATTGATGTGTTTAAAAAAAAAATTAGTGGTAGGATTATATAGATTCTCACAATTTTCACTGTATGGCTTCCTCAAAACCCAAATATTTTCTTTTCCACAGGCATGAGTAGACAAAACGGCATGGCATGTAATAAATCGTGGTAAATTTTCAAACAGCAGCACCTCAGGATTGCTGGGAGTTGTATTTTGTGATCTAAACCTCAGATGAAGGCAAAGTATTTGAGGACAGAACGTTGGCAGCTTATTGGTGAGGAAGGTTAGATTCAGAGAGCTGTGAACCAATCTGTCGTTCAGTAATTTAGAGTAGTAAAGAGGAAACCAGGTCATCTTCAGATAAAGTCATCATTTGTGAAACGGAAGTATTTCTTTGCAAACAAATTTGCATTTTAAGGTGCTTGCTGGATGGGTAGAAAAGGGATAAACAGTAAATTAAATATATTTGAATTTCCAAAGGCCATTTGATAACGATGCATAGAAGCGGCTAATGCACAAATTAAACGTACCTGCCTCAATAAACTTTGGTCAACATGCAAAAATAAGGGAATTAGAATTAGCACGGATTTTTATTAATTGTCACAAGTAATGAGCACAACTTATATTGATAATACAAATAATAGATCAATATTATTTGATATAAAATAATCAATAGTGTAAAGTTAAACTGGAATCTACACTGTGAGCAGAAGATTAGGATTTTGAAATTAGGAATAAACAGCTTATGTGGACGACAATCTAGCAGGGAATAACACGTGGTTTAAAAATAAGTTTAGTCACTTTAGAATGCAGCATACAACACATACATTCCCTTTATGACGTGTGATACTTCCATTGCTGGTTTTCCCGGAGTGGTAAAGCAGGAAGTTAACATCCAAGTGTATAAACCTATTTGGATATCAAAGCATGGATTTTCCTTTCAAAACATTAGAACAAAGTAGACCATCTGGCCTTGCCAGTCAGCTCCAACATGGTTGGATCTCTGCTCTACTTCTCTGCTTGGATCTGTCAGTACTCCATTTCCTTGTACATTAAATATCCAGATCAAACTTGAATAAATTTTAAGATCGAATTCTTCGTAACGCTTGGAGAAGAAAGTTCCATTCTCCAATGAATCTTGAAGAGAACAAAATTGTTCACATCCCTTAAAATGGAGACATCTTAACAATGGTCCCTGGTCCTCGAATTTTCACTACGAGGACTACGAGAATAATAAGTTCTTGCTGCAGCTGCACGAAATTTTGCTCAGACTATACCTCGAGTTGTGGATATACTTACAGCCACAGTATAAGTTTTCTATGCCTACATTCAATGCTGTATCAAGAAATTTACCAAGAATATTTCTGGGGCGATAGTTATTAACCTGAGATGAGCAGCTAAGCATATTTGGATGATGCCCTTTACAATTCAGAAAAATGGGGAAACACCTCATGAAAACACAGTACGCTTTGAAGGGACTTGACTGAAGACACACAAATAACTCACTTTGCATCACTAGGAAATCCAAATCAACTTCAGGGTAAGAGCTGATTATTTAGCATAGCAATGAGGTTTAATTTCGTCAGTCAGAGAATTGCGAAATTTGGAAATTATTCACTTCTAAATGCAACATCGTTGAGAATGTTCAGAGCTGATACTGACATATTTATCTTTTCTCTCAGTCAATCAAAGGTTTAAAACAAATGGGAAGTTCAGTAGAATGTGATATTCGTAAGTGAAACGCGAAATGGCCATGTGAGCTAGAGAGATCATATTTTATCTTCCCAATCCTATTTTTCAGTTTTGCTTTTAAAATAAGTTTAGGGCCATACAATACATAAAAACTACCAACATTCTCATTCAGTCTAAGGAGTTTATCAAGAAAGGAAGGGCAAACGCAGTTAAGTAAATGAGCTCACAAACTTTAGCAAACGCATGAGCTTGCTAAAATTTAGAGGGATGCGAAATGTAACATCTATGTGGAATATTTCAATGTTTCCATTCTACTTTTCCCCATTGGAAAACAGAAAGGTTAGGACATTTGTGATGGATGCCTTACAAGGTACTCATGGAAAAGGATACTTTCACTTCTAGGTCAAGCTCTGGGAGAAACCCCTAGCCTTGATGCAAACTGTGGCCGCTCTGTGGGCTGCCAGTCTCAGAACATATTCCTGGCCACGACATGAAACCAAACCTGAATCACAGACTCAAATGAAGCTAGCATGGACTCCAAGCTTTGAGCTGAAATTAGAGCGGGCATCCACACTGGAGACTACCAGCATCCAATGCAATCAGCGCGGACTCTCAACCTCGAGATTGATCCAGAGCAAATTCCTGTTCTCAAGACAAAGCCAGGGCAGAGAACCCACCTTGGATGAAGCCAGCGCATTTTCGAGAACCTCCAGGTGAAGGCTGGCATAGACTGGTGCGAGTTTCATGCCAAAATGGACTCGTCTACTCCGGCCTCTATTCTTGAAAGATTCGCAATTCTAAAATTTTAATTTCTTTATTCTGCTTGTTCAGGTCTAATATTTTATTCCACGAACATATTTTGAACTTAAGCTGGCATGAAGGTCTACAATGCCGGACATTTTATTTATTTTTTAATATGTTCCGCAGGATTTGTATCCAAATACTTTTGTACCTTCAATGGTACCATAATCAGCGATATTGTAATTTTTTAAACTATTCTCATGTGTGTACACGTGACAACATACCAAATGCCGCTATTGTACTCAAACACTGGCAAGTTCCGCCTATCAGTTATATTGTTTATTAATGAGTTGAATAGTTGATCAAAATGGACATTCAATGGCGCTCTTGACCTGTTCTCGGAACTTGGACTGCGTCAGAACTTAAATAAATGTGTTTGCTGCAACTTAAATTCACCAGGAACAATCCAACTTTTGAAAATATATATGAAGAACTGTACACAGAACCTGACGGGTTTGTTGCTGAAACATTGTAGTAGAAAAATATACAATATATGGCAACCACAGAAATATAAAGCTGCCAGATATGCTGAAGAGTAAAATTGTAGACAATTCAATTCTCCACCTCTGAGTGACTACGGTTTTCTCCCTTGCTTTGACCCAACAGAGTCTTGTGGACTCGACTTGCCACTAAAATATATCTAACCGTTTGAGCATTGATTAGCAAAATTAAAGTAAATGGGAACAATGGGTTGAAAACTGCATTGAACCAATCAAATCCTACCCACCCAGGTTCTGTGAAGTAGCTTGCATGACATAACAATACCAAGGTACATTGTCGATTATTACATCTGCTTCATATGCAAAATAGAAAGGATTTTTTTTATATAAACATAAGAGAATGCAAGTCGTTGCTACCACTACAAAAGCAGATCTCACATTGCAGTATTTCGTTTTCATCTCATGGCAACAAATGGCAACTAATCAATCAAAGGAGAAAGTGACAGTGAACCAGACAGAAGAGTCTATGGCTAACTGACTCAGGCCTAAGATAATGCAGCGCACAGAGGTTATGTCCAGGAATGACCTGGGAAGTAATAGTGACTGATCCGCAGTAGTATGACTTCACTGATAAGGACCAACAAATTGGACATGGCCATAAACACCAGATAGCGAGTGGTGCAAGAGCAGAGTCCAGACTTTCCCCAAGACAGGATCACTATCGCTACTATATTTACTGTAAGACAGGAACATGGAAATGAGCCTGGAAATTGTAGATGAAACATTTCAAGCTCTCTGAGTCAAGATAGTAGATACTTAAATTTAGCACAGAAATTAGAAAGAGTTAACTACTGTAATAATAATAAAACTACTGACCATTATTCTGCTCCAACACGAACACACTAACCTTCAATCTTATTAGAGAAAGAGCAGATATGGGCAACCTGCCACTCTGAGTAGTTAGGTTAGCAACTTGGATTTCTAATTCCCGTGACAGCTTTTAAATTACATGGAGAGCAATTTCAACATTGGCTGTGCTTGTTTCACAGTCCTCATTAAACATTGTGTCTGATGGGGCTAGCGAAAGAAGAATTGTAAAATGCCACGAAAATGCTTTTTTGAGACAATAACTCTTCACTCCAGACACAACAAGCAATTCCTGCTGTCCCAAATCACCATATATTGAAATCAAATAGTGGACATCATTTACACTCACCCCAACATCATGCCTTTTATCAGCTGATCTTTAAGCTCTCACAGCAGTTCTCCTGCTCCAATCCAGTCGAACATAACATTAGAATAGAAGAACTGGGATAAGGAGTAGGCCGTCTGGCCCTTCCTGCCTGCTCTGCCAGTCAAAACAATCTTGGATGATCTTTCCATGGACTCAGATTCACTTACCCACGCTCTCAACGTATCTCTTCATTCCTTTATTGTTAAAAAAAACTTAGTTTTAGAAGCGTTGACTGAATTAGTGTCAACAGCGTCATTGGGCAATGAATTCCATCGGTTAACAACCCTCTGGTGAAGACGTTCCTGCTCAATTCAATCCAAAATCTGCTCTCTCTAATCTTGAGGCTGTGCCCTCTTGTCCTAGCTTCAATGGCCAGTGGAAGCATCTTCTCTACTTCTATCTTATCTATTCCCTGAATAATTTATCTGTTTCTATAAAATCCCCCTCGCTCTTCTGAATTCCAATGAATGCAATCCCAGTCTACACAGACCGTCCGCATAAGCCACACCCTCCATCTCCGGAATCAACCCAGTGAACCACCTCTGCACCCCCACGAGTGCAATACATCCTTTCGTATAGGTGTGTTACTTGGTGTAGAATTCCTAACCTCTGACGTGGTTTTGTTTGGCCCCGTTCTGATGCATGTTATAGCCAAAGGTGTTAATGACCATAATTCTCCGCTTTATGAGCAAGAAGTGAAATATCATTACATTTTTTTTTACATTTGCTATCAAATAAATTTACTGCAAAATTATTCCACATTGAATCCTCGGAGATAAGAATAAAATTGTGATAGTACGATGGAATGAAGACATGTGTAACCGGAAATAAAATGATTGAAATGAATGGGCTAGTCTACTCCACACAGGCCAATACCTTACTGAGAGGTGAGTTTGCAATGCCTCATGCCTCAAATTTGAGCGAATAAGACATTCCTTGTATTGTTGGAAGGAGCTCATAGGAAAAGAGCAAAATTTGGACTAGGCATTTACAGTCACAGGAAGGAGCTACTTCACATGGTTACTGTTGATTTACATTCAACACATTTGTACAATGACAGATACCTGATCAACAGATGATGATAGTGATCAGAGGACTCAGTCAGTTACTTTAACATAGGGCGAACAAGGCTGTGCAGGAATACTGATAGAGATCGTGGGCATAAAAAGTTGCACTGAAAGAGTCCTTGGTGATTTGTTGCAGTATATCCTTAAGTAGTACAGAATGCTGCTAGCACTGTGAAATGGTGGTGGAGAGACTAAACATTTAAGATTCCGGATGAGCTGATGAATCAAACTCTTTGTTTTTTACCTGAGATGACGGGTGCATTTATATTGCATGTGAGTGAAATTCGAGATCAGCTCATCTCTCTTGCCTTGTCAGTGGTAAGTAGTGGGCAGTATTCGAACAGTTGAATGCCACAGAATTGTCACCCTACAGCTCGCTCTTGTAGCAACAGCTTCTGGTAAATAAGTCCCTTTCTAACATTTGTAGTTGGGGATTCCGTGTTGCAAAGGTTATTGAAAGACAAGAGATAATAGTTGCATAATCATCGCTGCTGGTGCACATTGCTTGGCCCCTTTCCATCACAAATGTCAGGTCAACACTCCCGCCACCATCCTCGCCTTGACCCCGCACAAACCACACTCTCATTCTCCACGGATTCCGTAAAATTCTTCCGTGAAAGTTAACACGAGGAATGTATACAGGCTGGGTTCGGGACTGTCAGTTCAGTTTTATTATGAACTACACCGGCCTCTTCCACTCCGAAAGTTCAATTCTTCAATGGTTAATGCAATTGCCAATACATATTCAAAGCCACCAGTTGTTTTTGCTTCAGTTAATAATCCACTTTTACAGTGACAGATACTCCCAGTGATACATGGTCACCGGATGAAATGGTTTCAACCAGCAAGTAACCAGTGCTCAGTTTAACGGCAAGCACGGACATAGCTTTAAATTGAGGGGTGAGAAATATAGAACAGACATTCGATGTAGATTCTTTACTCCGAGTGGCAGGGGCATGGAACGTACTTCCTGAAACAATAGTAGACTAGCCAAATTTAAGGGCTTTTAAATGGTCATTGGGTAAACATATGCATGAAAACTGAATAGTGTAGGGTAGATGAGCTTCAGATTGGTTGCACAGGTCGACGTAACTTCGAGGCCTGAATGCCCAGTGCTGTGCTATAATGTTCAATGTTCTATGTCATGCAGCACGGACAAGGCAATGAGGTCGGGATTTGACTCTATTCGATATCGTACAATTTCTGCAATTTTCCAATGAATATTTACTCTGGTCAATGCATTGTCAATGGTGAAACGGTTTCCAAGCAAGTTAGTGATTGCTATTTACCATAATAGGACGATCAAATCCCACCTGCTAGGACATTACATTAGAAATTTGCCTTCGTGAAAGTCCTATTGAGCAACATATGGTTTTGCATTAAATCGACATGCCTGATTATTCTATTATTTTAAATTCATAAAGGGGGGTTTATTTTCAAAGAAGAATATGAAATATAAGCACAGGGATATTTATGAACAGAATTTTAGAAATTGCAATATAATCTATGACAGTTAATAATGATTCAGCGTGCAGTATTTGCAATTGCAGGAAAAAACAAATTTACAGATTTTGAATAATGATAGAAACTTACCAGGAAGACCACTGACTGAAAGCACCGTGTAGTATATCTTTGCAATTCTATAATACCAACATTTTCTCTGTGAAATGATTCATCCTTTTTGTTAACAGGTAATCACTGTGATTAAGTACTTGTAAAAATACATTCCCAGAGCTGCTATACTGATCCCCACTGTGAGATCCATGGGGACACCGAGATTACAAGATCATTTGCGTTGTTTTTCTTCCTTGAATTTGGACAGATTATAACACCTATGTTAAATCATTCTTCCATGAAAACTCATTTAGTGCTGAGTTTAAATTCAAAATGCTGAAGAAACTGGCTTCTAAAAATCACTTCACCTTAAGTATTGCATTGCTCAAACGCCAAGCCATTTACGTTAATATATTGCATCGAATCAAGAAAGTATTTCAAATTAATGCAGTCTTTTAAGTAAATTTTCATGTATTTGAATAAGGAAACAATGGCAAATCACTCGGTTCCGCTAGGTTGCTGTGTAATTCAGTAACTTGTGGCTGGTCTGACAACTCTATATTCCTGCCATTCACGATAATTCCTCATCTCCTTACCTCTGCGTTCAAAGTACTCGAAGACTGCAATCCGCCGCCTTTTAAAGCATAAACTGTTCCAAATGAAGAAGACAATATTGAAAGAAGAACCGGTAATAGACATAGATAGATCACGAGACAGGCCAAACCTTTGCAAAACGGAGTTTGAAGAGGGAAACGTGAAATTATCTAATTTGTCAGGAAGAATAAAAGGAAGCATTACATTCCATGTGTTAAGTTTTTCAACTTCTCTGAAAAACAGAGAAATGTGTGAGTCCTAGCGCACGAATCAGAGCTTATGCCCGTAAATGAAATTTAGGAACGTTCATAAAATTTGAACATTCACTGCAAGGCCTGTCGTTTCCAAAACAAGAGAAATTGTGGTTCAGTAATAAAGGCACGAGTGAGACAACACCTGGATACTATAAAACCGACCTTTCAGAGACACTTCAGAGAAGGTTTAATCAATGAATAAATGGAATAGATCAATTGCCTTATGAGGGCCGCTTGGACAGGCTCGACCTGAACTTTAGAAAGGTAAGAGGTGAATTGATCTGAAATACAACATCATAAATTGTTGCTATAGATTAGTTGAGAAAATTGTGCTTACATTTCTGGGAGGACATTGAATGCGGGGTCACTTTTAAAAATACAAATGAAGACGTTTATTTCAGCATTATCTTCATCATTTGGAGCAGTTTATTCCTTAGAAGACAACGGTAACACATTGGAGTATTTTAAACACTGATGATATAGATTGATGCTTCAGAAACAAGGAGGGCGGGACACGGCTGACAGCTCAATGTTCCAGGGAATATGTTCTGATGGAAGGATGGAAGGGGACGCAAGAAATGAAGGATGGCATTTTTGATTAGGGAAATATAACAGTGATACTTAGAGAGGATATTTCTGTTGGCATGTCCAGTGAAACTATATGGATAGTGCTGAGAAATAAGAAGGGTTTGATCTCGTTGGTGGGATTGTATCACAAGAATCCCAATAGTCAGTGGGAAATTGTGGAGCACGCATAGCTGTAGGAATGAAAGATTGGAAGAGTTGGAGATTTTATCTTTCCAAATGTAGACTGGGACTGATACGGCGTTAAGGGTGTGAACGGAAGAAATTTAGTAATGGTATTGAGAAAAATCTTCTTAATCATGTTATGGGCCAGACTAGACCCCCTCAAAATATTTTAAGAAGATAGTCTAGATTCTCACATTTTCTTACGTCTAAAGGTAAATGCGAAGTGCTTGTTCCAGATTAGTGTGACTGGTCAAACTACGTGACGTTAACCAAAACGCAATTTAGTTACAACACAATTAACGAAAAAGGAATTTAGAATAACTTAACTCCATTGAAAAAGCAGCAGAATAACAGATGCAGTAACTTTTATTAATTAGTAGTCCCAGTACAGTAATATTCCATAAACTCATTGTAATTTTCTCTTCGTTGATGGCAGAGGAAACTCCACAATAGCCTTCATTTTCACATCCCGTGTGTGCCATGACAATCAATATGGCCCAGGGATGTGAGGCTTTTGCGAAACTGGCTCTGAGCCAGTTGATCACCAAACTTGCCTCCCGAACTCGATCAAATAACTCTGACAGATGCTACAACCGTTCGTTCCATGTCTGACTGAAGCTCGCCAAGTCATCAATGTACACCACTTAATTCAATAATCCAGAAATGAAGTTATTGGCTAGTCTTTAAAAGGTGGTTGAATTAAAATCAATTGCTCCCAACGTGATCTTCTCTACATTGTGGAAATCAAATGTAAACTTAGGGAACAATCAGAACAATCATCACAGTCAGAACCACGGGGCTGACAAGACCTCCCAGTCACCAGCCATTTCAAATCCCCTTCCACTCCCATTCCGACATGGACCACAGCACAAGTTAGAGGAAAAGCACGTCATCTAACGCCTGGACAGCCTACAGCCAGAGGGATTCAACATTGAGTTCTCCAATTTCAAATAAGCTATCTTCCCATTTCCCCGACTTCCTTTCCAGTCCCACACTCTCCCTTCTACTCCTCCCTGCCACCAACTGGAGTCATTCTTCCCACTGACCAACCAGGGTCGTACACTGGACCTGCCTTCACCTATCCCCTCTTCACTACCCTGCCCCTGCCATCCCCTTTATCTGCAGCTGCCCCTACACCCACCAACACTGGTGAAGAAGGGTTACACCAAACGTTGACTTCTCCACCTTCTGATGCTGCCTGGCTTGCTGTGTTCTTTAAGCCTCCTGCCTGTCTACTTAAAATTCGGATAGGACATTCAATGCCACGAAAGTAGAAATTGTTTTTGTTCTTTCGGATAAAAGTGCTTGCCTGTATCCTCTGAGTTGGTTCAACTTCAAAATATAAGTTTCTTGTTCTAATCCTCAAGTCGTGGAATAGGGCATGAAGCAGACTTTGTGATAGGGACCAAAATTTTGGATGCCAACGGGTTTTGATACAAGTACAGTAGTGGGCTCCATTCACTGAAACCCAGTTCTATGATGTCGTCTTTGAATATGCATTCAATCTCTGTTCGGACCTTTGCGAATATTAGAGAGTTTCTATAAGAACATTCCTTAATGGAAAAACATTTCCTATGTTTATGTCATGTGGAATTCTATTATCGCTACCCACCTATCTCCCTGTGTGATTGTAATAACTCTTCCAGGTTATTTCTGTTTACTTCTGGTGGTAACTCAATAATTTATTCCTACGCTTGCGAACTTCGTCATTGTCCAACTTTATTTGAGGAATGTCCAATTCTGGATGCTCTGAAGTTTTTTTTAAACTCTGTGTTGTAACTAATAATACATTTTATTTTTGCTCTCCTTCCCTACCATTACTTTTGAGCATATTCACACGGAGTCAAGAGTGTAGTGCTGGAAAAGCACAGCAGGTCCAGCAGCATCCAAGACAAGGGAGAATCGATTCTTCTGCTCCTCAGATGCTGTCTGACTTGCCTTGCTTTTCCAGCACCATATTCTCGACTCTGACCTCCAGCATCTGCAGTCCTCACTTTCTCCTAGCATATTCACACAGTGTCCTTTGTGAGATCGCTTTCCATCTGGCGTTTGCATCAAACAATTCTCTACTAGCAAATTTGTAAACCTTTAATTACTTGTCAGGTTCCTGTATCATCTCATGGTGTGCTACTTTTAAATGCTGTCCAGCTATTTCATCCATTCTATTTAATCAGTCCGTAAAATTTGACATATAGTCCAAATAGGTGCTCTATGAAGTCTGACTTCACAATTTCTCCTTAATCAATTTCAGTTGTCATCTCACCTCATGTCCAAAAGCTAATTCAAATGGACCACAATTGGTAGATTCATTGGTGTGTCCCTAATTGCAGAAAGTATGAATAGAATTCCTTGATGCCAATCCTCAGCATCGTCTTGTCTATAGTTCCTTAACATGATATCTAATTTTGGTGCCCCCATTCTGATGGTCCTTACGATTCTGGATGGTACGCAATGAAGAATCATAGAATCCACAGGCCATTCGACCCAGCATATCCACAGCGAATATCCGAAAAGCATCCTACCCAGTCTCACATCCCTACCCTATAATCCTGCATTCCTCAGCGAAAGTACACATCATTGGACACGATGGGCAATTTAGCAAGGCCAATACACCGAACCTGCACATTCTTTAGGACCGTGGGAGGAAACTGGAACATCCGGAGAAAACTCACTCAAACACAGAGAGAAGGTGTAAACTCCATATAAACATTCATCTGAGGATGGAATTGAAACTAAGTCGATGACGTTATAAGACAACCGTGCTAACAACTGAGCCGCTGTGCCTCCCCTTTTGGGATTTGAATCATTTTATTCCTCAGCTATCCATAAATTCCTTGAATACTTTTGATGGAAAAATTGACCCTTGATATAATTGCATCTGTGTGGGTCATTCGCATCTCGAGAAAAATTTGATTAACTTTCCCAAAATCAAATATATGTTTACGCATTCCATATCAATAAAATGCTTTTGTGTATTGACTTATGTTTCCCTTACTCCAAAATGACCTCCTGTTGTTATTTCATGTGATATCCGTAACACCTATTTTCCATAACCCACTGTTAAAATTACTTGTTTAACTTCTACCGATTTCTCGTCCGTCTGAATATGTGATGGACACGATTTCCTCATTAATACGTCGTTTTAAGATGGCAGCATTTTGAGATTCACTCAGATTGGTCTTCATTGTGTGCTTCTTGATACAACTCCTTCAGTTCTTTTCATCTTTCCTTTGTGAGTCAGCTAGTTTCTCTGAACTAAAAATATCCACTTTAACACCCATATGTTCTTACTCCTCTTCAATCATTTGATCAGATAAGGCCTGTGATAATTGCACTTCAACTTTTCTTCATTCTTTGACTTCTCCTCCGGCTTCAGCCTGAGGCTTTGTCGCCTTGTTATGACACACTCAGGAAACATCTGAGGTTATAGTTTCTGTCATATCTACGTTACCTGATTTTCCACTGGGTTTTTCAACCAAAGAAAGCAGCATGCCCATCTGTGATCCAGCTACATTGTTATCAAGGACAAACTGTATTCCTGGAATTGAAAGTTCCTCTAATACTCCTACGACCACTTCTCAACTTTTCATCGAATACTCCAATCTCATATTTTATGGTGGAGTTCTTCATGTCTCACTATGAATTCCACACATAACAACATTTTCTGGCACTACTTCTTCTGAATGACATATCTTGACATCTCTCGACATCAACGATTGACATGCTCCACTATCTCATAGAATTGCAATTTCTTTACTTCCTCCACCTGGCAGATCCGAGTCATCCTTACACCCGCAAATGAATGTTTAAAGAAGATCTGGCATTTCCGTCTCCACCAACCACTGACCAGGCTGTACATTCTTGCACAGCGTTTTAGCTTCCACTATCCTTAACTTTATCACTTCAACAAAATTCACTGGTTTATCCTGCTACCTCACACCCATATTCTCAGTGTTGTGATTTTAAACCATCATTGTGAAGATTTCGTGAGGTCCACTTTTTTGCAATGAAAAGACCAGAGTTTTTTTTTACTTCTTTTTCCTCCTCATGGATTTCCTGTTTGCCCCGTGATAAATTATCCGTACTATCTTCAATGAGATCTCCTTTTCCCTTAGGACCGGAGAATTTCCACTTTCACCTATTTCTAATATTCACGAATTGAAATTGATTCCTGAAGCCAAACTATGAAATATCAACCAATTCGTAACCATAGACCATTTAGGCAGCTAATCTTGCAATCGTAACTCTCTGCTCTTCACAAAAGTTTTCATTACTTCAGGAAGTGAATTTTTGAAGTTCCAAAATAGTCTACTTTCTAAAAGTGTCATATTTTTGAAGTATTTTCAATGCCTAAAATGACTATAAAAATTATTTTGCTTATCCTTTCAGATTCAATGTACGTTTGATCAGAGTCCCTCCTTATATTCTGTACAGTTGTCTCTTGGCTCCTGGCACAAGCTCAAGTGCACTTCGATGGCATTTGTTACCTCATTATACTCCACAGTTACCTCTGCTGTTCGTGATGCAAGTACCTCACGATTTCTAACTACCAACTTTCTTTGTGTCAACTATACCCCATGGTCACTTTCTTTGTTTGGCCACTTTCTAAAAAAAAATTAAAAACAAGGCTGCTAAATGCTTATTGTCGAATCTAGGCAATGATTATACATATTTATATTATACACACCAATTATATATCCAAGAAAAATATTAGCACATAGAACATAGAAAAATACAGTGCAGTATAGGCTCTTTGGCCTTCGATGTTGCGCCGACCCAAGCCCACCTAACCTACACTTGCCCACAATCCTCCATATGCCTATCCAATGCCCGTTTAAATGCCCATAAAGAGGGAGAGTCCATCACTGCTACTGGCAGGGCACTCCATGAACTTACGACTCGCTGAGTAAAGAATCTACCCCTAACATCTGTCCTATACCTACCTACCCTTAATTTAAAGCTATGCCCTCTCGTAATAGCTGACTCCATACCTGGAAAAAGGTTTTCATTGTCAACCTTATCTAAACCCCTAATCATCGTATACACCTCTATCAAGTCACCACTAAACTTTCTTTTCTCCAATGAAAACAGCCCCAAATGCCTCAGCCTTTCCTCATATGATCTTTCTACCATACCAGGCAACATCCTGGTAAACCTCCTCTGCACCCGTTCCAGTGCCTCCACATCCTTCCTATAGTATGGCGACCAAAACTGCACGCAATATTCCAGATGCGGCCGCACCAGAGACTTATACAACTGCAACATGACCTCAGGACTCCGGAACTCAATTCCTCTACCAATAAAAGCCAGTACGCCATATACCTTCTTCACAGCACTATTTACCTGGGTGGCAACTTTCAGAGATCTGTGTACATGGACACCAATATCCCTCTGCTCATCACACCACCAAGTATCCGACCATTAACCCAGTACCCCATCTTCTTGTCACTGTTACCAAAGTGAATCCCTTCACACTTAGCTACATTGAACTCCATTTCCCACATTTCTACCCAGCTCTACAGCTTATCTATATCCCGCGGTAACCTGCCACATCCTTCCTCACTATCAACAACTCCACCAACTTTCGTATCATCTGCAAACTTGCTCACCCAAACTTCTAGCCCCTCCTCCAGGTCATTTATAAAAATGAGAAACAGCAATGGTCCCAAAACAGATCCTTGTAGAACACCGCTTATAACTGCACTCCAAGATGAACCTTTACCATCAACTACTACCCTCTGTCTTCTTCCAGCCAGCCAATTCCTAATCCAAACCTCCAACTCACCCTCAATGCCATACCTCCGTATTGTTTGCAGTAGCCTACCATGGGGAACCTTATCAAATGCTTTATTAAAATTCACATATACCACATCTACCGCTTTACCCTCGTGCACCTCCTTAGTCACCTTCTCAAAGAATTCAATAAGGTTTGTGAGACACGACCTGCCCTTCACAAAACCATGCTGACTATCCTTGATCACATTATTCCTATCCAGACGTTCATAAATCCTATCCCTTACAATTCTCTCTAAGACTTTGCCCACAACAGAAGTGAGACTCACCGGCCTATGATTACTGGGGTTATCTCTACTCCCCTTCTTGAACAAGGGAACCACATTTGCTATCCTCCAGTCTTCTGGCACTATTCCTGTAGACAACGAGGACATAAAAATCAAGGCCAATGGCTCTGCAATCTCCTCCCTTGTTTCCAAGAGAATCCTAGGATAAATGCCATCAGGCCCCGGGGACTTATCAATTTTCACCCTTTACAGAATTTCCAACACCTCTTCCATAAATACCTCAAAGCCATCCATTCTAATTAATTGTGACTCAATATTCACATCGGCAACAATGTCCTGTTCCTGAGTGAATACTGACGAAAAGTATTTATTGATGTTTCTCCAATCTCTTCAGCCTCCACGCACAACTTCCCACTACTATCCTTGACTGGACCTATTCCTACCCGAGTCATTATTTTATTCCTGTTTGAACGAGTGGCATAGCCAGGAAAGGGATTGACGATCTGTAAAGTGACTACAGACAGCTAGATTGAAATCTGAAGAGCAGGACGAATAGAGAAGTGTTCTCAGGTTTGCTTCCGCTGCCACGGGATAGTGAGGTGAGAAACAGTCAGCGACTGCAGCTGAATACGTGGCTGGACGGTTGCTACAGGAAAGAGGGCTTCAGATGCAGTACTGCGACCCTTAGGACTCATAACAGCACACAAGCCAACTTCCACACTCAGACAACAACTCACTAGAACAAAGGACCCAATAGCCAGCACGAGCCAAACTAACGTAGTTTACAAAATACCATGCAAGGACTGCACAAAACACTATATAGGACAAACAGGAAGACAGCTAACAATCCGCATCCATGAACATCAGCTAGCCACAAAACGACACGACCAGCTATCCCTAGTAGCCATACACTCAGACAAGCAGGAACATGAATTTGACTGGGAAAACACTACCATCATAGGACAAGCCAAACAGAGAACAGCCAGGGAATTCCTAGAGGCATGGCATTCATCCACAAACTCCATTAACAGACACATAGACCTGGACCCCATATACAAACCACTACAGCTGAAACTGACACCCGGAAACGGCAAGAACATCCATCAACAGACACATCGACCTGGACCCCACATACAAACTACTACAGCTGAAACTGACACCCGGAAGCGGCAAGAACAAACCACTATAAATACCGGAAGAAACATCAAAGCAGCGCTTCACAGGAGGCTCCAATAGCACTGATGATGTTCCCTAGCCAGGGAACGAAACGTTTGCAGCAAAAACTTCCAGCTCGGCGAACAGAACCACAACAACGGACACCCGAGCTACAAATCTTCAACCAGACTTTAAGTAGAACGTGGGGGAAACAAGATGGGGTGTTGCATTACTAATCAAAGAGTGCATCATTGATACAGAAATGATGGTTGTCCAGGAAGATTAGTCTACTGAGTAAGTATGGGTGGAAGTTAGGAACAGCAATGGAGCAGTAACCTCATTGGGTATTTTCTGCAGACACCCCTGATAGCAGTTGGAAAATCGAAGAACTCATAAGGCGGCTGATTTTGTAGAAGGGCAGACGTAGCAGGGTTATTGTTATGGGTGACTTCAATTTTTCCAATATTGATTAGAGGCTCTTTAGTGCAGATGGTTTGGATGGAGCCGTTTTTGTCAGGTGTGTGCAGGAGAGTTTCCTTAATCAGTATGTAGACAGGCCGACGGGAGGAGATTATTTTGGATAAAAGCAAATTACTGCGGATGCTGGAATCTGAAACAAAAAGAGAAAATGCTGGAATATCTCAGCAGGTCTGGCACCATCTGTAAGGAGAGAAAAGAGCTGACGTTTCGAGTCCAACTGACCCTTTATCAAAGCTAATTTTGGATTTGGTGCTCAGCAATGAGCTAGATAGGTGTCAGATCTCGCGGTGGGAGAACATTTTCGTGACAGGGACCACAGCTGCCTCACATTTGCCATGGAGAGGGAAAGGAGCAGTTACCATTGGAGTACCTTTAATTGGGGATAAGGAAATTATGACGCTATTAGACAGGAGTTGGGAAGTACAGATTGGGAGCAATTGTTCCGCAGAAAGGGCACAGCAGACATGTGGAGACCGTTTAAGGAGTAGTTGTTGCGAGAGACGCATAAATTTGTTCTTCGAAGACAGGCAAGAAGGGGTAAGATTAAGGAGCCTTGGATGACGAGAACAAGGGAGCTTCTCGTCAAAAGGAAGAAGGCAGCTTACGTGAGGTGGAGGAACCAAGGGTCTAGCACAGCTTCAGAGGAGGATGGCAGGCTTGCTAGGAAGGAGCTCAAAAATGAATTGAGGAGACCCAGGAGGGGCCACTAAAAAGGTTGGCAGGAAGGATTAGGGAGAAACCACAGGCATTTTATTAAGACGTGAGGAATAAGATAATGATCAGGGAGAAGGTAGGACAGATCAGAAGAAATGAAAGGAACGTGTGCCTGGAATCTGAGCAGGTAATGGAAGCCATAAATGGGTTCTTTTTTGCTTCAGTTTTCACGAAGGATAGGGACGTTGTTGTGAAAGAGAACTTTGAGGAACAGAGAAACAGACTTGAAGAGATCGAGACTGAGGAAGTTGATTTGCTTGAAAATTTGGCAAACATTCGGATTGGTAAGGCGCCAGGGCCAGAGCAGATTTATCCTAGGTTGTACTGGGAAGCGAGATAGGAGGTTGCTAAGCTGCTAGCGAAGACCTTTGCTTCCTCACTCTCCATAGGAGTGGTACCGGAGGGTTGGAGAGAGGTGAATAATGTTCCCCTTTTCAAGAAAGGTGAATAGGGAAATCCCTGGCAATTACAGATCAATCAGTAATACGTCTGTGGTCAGCAATGTTTTGGAAAGAATTCTGAGGACTAGGATTTATTACTACTTGGAAACGCATAGAATGATTAAAGGCAGTCAGCATGGCTTTGTGAGAAGCAGGGCATGCCTGACAAATCTTATTGAGTTCTTTGAGGAGGTGATGAGCCAGGTTGATGAAAGTCAGGTAGTGGGTTTACTGCACATAGACTTCAGCAAGGCATTTGATAAGGTTCCCCACGGCAGGCTCATTCAGTAAGTCAGGAGGTATGGGACAAAGGGAGATTTGGCTGTCTGGATTCAGAATTGGGTGGCTGACAGAAGGCAGGATGGATGTAGATGTTAAGTATTCTGTTTGGAGGTCAGTGGTGAGTGGTGTTCCGTCGGGCTCTGTTCTTGGGCCTCTGTCTTTGTGGTTTACATAAATGACTTGGATGAAGAGGTTGAGGGGTGGGTTAATAAGTTTGCCGATGACACAAGGTTGGAGGTGCTGTTGGTAGTATTGAGGGCTATTGCAGGCTGCAGTATGACATTGACAGTATGCAGAGATGGGCTGAGAAATAGCAAATGGAGTTCAACCTGGATAAATGCGAATTGATGCATTTTGGAAGATCAAACTTAAATGCTGAAAGCAGGATTAAAAACAGGATTCTTGGCAGTGTGGAGGAACAGCGGGATCTTGGTGTTCAAGTATGTACATCTTTCAAAGTTGCCATTCAAATGGACAAGGTTGTTAAGAAAGCCTATGATGTTTTGGTTTTCATTAACAAGGGCATGGAGTTTAAGAGCTGCGAGGTTTTGTTGCAACTTTAAAAAACTCTGGTGACACCACATTTGGAATATCTTGTCCAGTTCTGGTCGCCCTATTACAGGAAACATGTGGAGGCTTCGGAGAGGGTGCAAAGATGTTTGCCAGGCTGCTATCCAGACTGGAAGGCTTGTCTTACGAGTAGGGATGAACTGAGCTCAGACTTATCTCTCTGAAGAGAAAGAGGAAGATCGAGGTGAGCAAGGTAATGAGAGGCATGGATAGAGTCGATAACCAGATACTTTTCCCCAGGGCAGGATTGACTGCCACGAGAAGTCACAGTTTTTAGGTGCTAGGAGGAAGGTATAGAGGAGACGTCAGAGGTAGGTTCTTTATGCAGACAGTTGTGAGCGCATGGAATGCCTTGCCAATGGAAGTGGTGGAAGAAGAGTCATTAGGGACATTTAAGCGACTGCTATACATGCACATGGACAGCAGTGAATTGAGGGGAGCATAGGTTAGCTTATTTTATATACATTAGGATTAATTCTCAACACAACATCGGCGACTGAAGGGCCTTTACTGTGCTGTACATTTCTACGTTCTATATTTAAACATATTACCCACTCAGTGTTTGACTATGATGGATTTATTCATCTTTTCTATCCTTCTTGCTAACCCTACCTCCCACCTTTTACCTTCACCTCCGTCCTTTTAAGTCCATTCTGCCCTCTAAATACCAAATTCTAAACATCTAACTCTCTCTCTTTCTGCTTTTCTTCTCTCTATTTCACTCTTTCATCTCCTTGGGTCTTCTGATATTCTATTCCCTTTGCTTTCCATCGTAATTCAGCAGCTTCATTTCCTTTCCTCTTTCTTTTTGCCTCTCATCAAGCTGATTCATTTGCAATTGAATTTTAGCCGTTTCCAAACGTTCCGATGGAATTTCTGGCAATTGCTAGATTTTTGTCCTACTTCCTCGCAGACAAAGGCAAACACATCTCTTGTTTGTTGGATAATTCCGAAATCTTTGCCTTGCTGACGTATTTTGAAACTCAAAGTTGAATTCTTCCACCAATTGAAAGACTTGGTGACTGAAAGAGCCATTCGTGGATGAGGCACAGCCTTTTTAAACTAATCAATTTCAACACCCGAAACAAAAGACAGTAATAATTGCTACTCGCAGCATTTGAGTTCAAACCTCCTAACTTCAACCTGGAATTATGAATTTTGATACCAAGATCCAGAATAGTGTCCTTCTCAATTGTCGACGATTTCAGTTGATGTATGTTGAATTTCATGGAGAAATACCGCACAGGTGTTTTAATCCTGCCGCCGTCTTGCTGTAAGAGTAAAGCACCGAAACCCAAATGATTTGCATCGAAAGCCAATTTGATTGGCTTTGCATAATTAGGTGTAGCAAATAGTGGATAATGGTTAACACAGCTTTCAGACTATCAAATACATTCTGACAGTCTGCTGCCAACTGGAAATTTCCATATTTCTTCAGTTATTCAGTGAGTGGAGTAGCCACACTACTAAACTTTGGTACAAATTTCCATAAAATCCGTCCAATCCCAGGAATCGTTGTAATACTCTTTTTGTCAATTATATGGGAAATTCCCCAATAGTCTTTGTTTTTGTATCCTGCGTGGGCGTTTGTCCATGTCCAATGACATTTTTTAAATTAGCCTATGAAAACACCTCGTGTATATCCCCTGGAGTCCAGGGGACTTATCTATCTTCATTTTTTTTTAAAATTTCCAGCGCATCCTTCTTCTCAACATCAATCTGTTTGAGCTGCGCAGACTGTTTCACACTGTCCTCACAAACGACAAGGTCCTTTTCACGAGTGAATACTGATGCAAAGTATTCATTAAGGACCTCACCTACCTACGCCGACTCCAGGCACAAGTTCCTTCCACTATTCCTGATCGGCCTGACTCTCACTCCTCTTATTCCTCGCATAAGCATAGAAGCTGTGGGATTTTCCTTGATGTTACCGCCAAGGCTTTTTCATGCCCCATTCCTAACTCACTCTTTAAATCCTTCTTAGCTAATCTGTAACTCTCCATTCCCTCATCGGAACCATCTTGTCTCAACTTCACATAAGTCTTGTCTTCTGCTTAACAAGCGATACAATTTCTTTAGTAAACAACGGTTACCTTACCTTATCTCTTCCTCCCTACCTGACCAGGACATACCTATCAAGGACACGCAATGTCTGTTTCTTAAATCAGCTCCACACTTCGATTGTCCCCATTTTGGTAGCCCATTCTATGCCTCCTAAATCTTGCCTAATCGTATTATAATTGCCTTTCCTCCAGCTGTAACTCGAGCCCTGTGGCATGTACCTGTCCCTTTCCATCGCTAAACTAAACATAACTGAATTTTGATCACTCTCTCCAAAGTGCTCACTACCATTAATCAAACACCTGGCCTGCTTCATTACCAAGTGCCAGATGCAGTTTGGCCTCCCGTCTGGTCTGCCCTCGACGCACTGTGTCAGGAAACTCTCCTGCACACTTTGGACAAAAGCTGATCCATCCGACGTACTAGTTATAGCATTTCCTGTCAATGTTGGGGAAGTTAAAGTTCCCCATAATGACCACCCTATTCCTTTCCCTCCTGCCTAGATCTTTTTGCCAATCCTCTCCTCCACCCTTTGCGAAGGCCTATAAAAATCTCCCAGCAGTGTGAACTCTCCTCCTGCTTCTAACCTCAGCCCATACCACCTCAGTAGACAAGTCCTCGTCAAAATTTCTTTCATCCACCGTTATACTGTTCTTGACTAACAAAGCTACACCTCCCCACTTTTACCGCCTTCCCTGGTCTTAATGAAAGATCTAAACCCTGGAACCTACAAAATCTATTCATGCTTCATCCATGTCTCCGAAATGGCCACAATATCGAAGTCCCAGGTACCTATCCATGCTGCACGCTAACCTGCCTTATTCTGGACACTCCTGCCATTGAAGTCGACACACTTCAACTCAGCTTGCTGTCTGCAAACACACTCTTGTCGCCTCCCTAATATCATCCTCTTATGCACTGGATCTACACCTTTGGTTCTCATCCCCCGCTGAGCTCATTTAAACCTACCTCAATAGCACTAGCAAAGCTCCAACTCAGGATATTAGTGCCCCTCTGGTTCAAGTGAAGACTGTCTTTTTTGTAGAGGCACAGCCTTCCCCAGAATGAACCCCAATTATCCATATGCCTGAAACCTTGCCTCCTGCACCATGCCTGCAGCCACTTGTGCAGCTGATATCTCGCCCTGTTCCTCGTCTCACTATTACGTGGCATGAGTAACAATCCAGAGACAGCAACTCTGTTTTTTCTAGCTCTTAGTTTCCACCTTAGCTCCCTGAACTCTTGCCTTACATCCCTATTCCACTTTCTAGCTTTGTCATTCGTACCTATGTTGAGTACGACTTGGGGCTGGTCACCCTCTCCCTTCAAGACCTCAAATACATGACTCGAGACATCAAGGACCCTGGCACCTGGAAAGCAACACACCAACAGTCAGTCTGTTCCATTCCCAACAAACCTTCTATCTGACCCTCTAACTGTTGTGTTCCCAATGACGAAGACTCTCCTCCTTTCTCTGTTTCCCTTCCGTGAAACAGGGACAGACCGTGCCAGAGACCTGCATCTCAACTCATGACCCTAGTAAGTCATCCCCCGAACAGCATACAAAACGGTATATTTGTTATTCAGGGAAATGACCACGTGGGATTCCAGCTCTGACTGTTTTCCCACTTCTAACAGTTACCCAGCTTTCTTTTTGCTTAGGAAAAACTACTTCCCTGCAACTCTTATCTATCACAGACTCTGCCTTCCGAATGATGTGGCTGTCATTCAGCTCCTGCTCCAGTTCCCTAACGCAGACTTGGAGGCGCAAGAGTTGGGTGCACCTCCTGCGAATGTACTTTGACGGGACACTAATGACGTCCCTCACCTCAAACATCATGCAGAAGGAATATTCCTCTCCCTCTACTGCCATCCCTGGTCGTCCCCTTTTCAGGAAGTAAAAAAGAAGAGGAGCGTACCTGATGTGTCCCTGGTGTTTAAGTTTGGAGGAGGTGGATGGGTAGAAAGCCCTATAAGGGTATGGATTGAGCTCTGAAAACACTCATTATATAGCTGAGCGGGAAAAAAAGTCCCTTCTTTCCCAGAAATCTCTGATCTCTGAAGTCAGCTTTTAAAGATTTAAATTAGTGGCTCATCTTTCCCGACAGGTCCCTGGTCCAAGGTCCCACTCTTCCTGCTGCTGAAAATAGAAAGGCAGGGCTCCGACGCTTGAGGTAAATTCTCAAAGATTTAAATTAGTGGTTCGCCCTTTCCTGACAGGCCATTGGCCCAAGCTCCCGCTCTTCCTGCTGCTGAAAGCAGAACTGGAGGGCTCCATTTGTTGAATTCACCCATCACAACTCTGTTACTTTTGCACCTTTCCAAAACATGACTTGCAATCTGCTCCTCCGTGTCTCTGTTGCTATTGGGAGGTCGATGGAAAACTCACAATAAACTGACTGCTCCTTTCCTGTTTCTGACTTACACGCACACCGACTCAGTTGACAAACACTCCTCGACGACCTCGCTTTGTGTGGCTGTTATATTATCTCTGAATAGCAATGACATTCCCCTACTTCTTTTACCTCCCTCCCTATTCCTTTTGAAACATTTCAACCCCGGAACATCTGACAACTATTCCTGCCCCTGAAATATCCAAGTCTCCGTCATGGCCACAACATCGTAGCTCTAAGTACTGATCCTTTCTCTCAGTTCATCACCTTTACATGTGACATTGAATGCGTTAAAATAGACACACTTCAACCCATCACACTGACTGCAGCTTTGCCCTTTCAACTGCATATCCTTCCTCACGGACACTCTGCACACTGTTTCTGTTCACCAGCTAAATATCCTTTGATTCACAGCCCTTGTTCCCATTCCTCTGCCAAACTAGGTTAAACCCTCGCGAAGAGCCCAAGCAAACATCTCGCCCACGATACTGCACTCCAATGCAAGTGCAACACGTCCTCCTTGTACGTCCTCCCAATGATCTACATATCTGAACACCTCCCTGCTACACGAACCTGTAGCCACATGCTCAGCTGCACTCGGTCTCTGTTCCTACCCTCGCCTGTGACACCGATAGCAACCTTGAGATTACTACTCTGCTCTCCTTTCTTTTACCTTCCAACCTAACTCCCTGTATTCACTTTTCAGGCCCTCATCGTTTTTCCTAGCTATATTATTGGTACCAATGTGTACCACGACTTGTGGCTACTCATCCCCTCCCGCTTAAGAATCCTGTACACTTGATCTGAGAGATCACCTACTCAGGTACCCGGAAAACAACATACCATCTGGGCGTCTCCATCGCAACCATAGAATCTCCTGTCTGTTCTTCTAACCATTGAATCTCCTATGACTATCACTGCTTTCCCTTGGTAGGTCAACTCTCCTTCAAACCCTCCCCTCAAAAAAAACAGAATACAAATCGGTGTACTTGTTATGGAGGCGAATGGCCACAGGGGTTCCATGTACTGTCTGCCTATTCCCTTTCCCTCTCCTGAAGGTCACCCACACAAAAAGTTTAATTCTCATCTCTCTCCCTCTTGCACCATCTCTGCAGTTGCAACACTAAAATCTGTTCCGTTATCCCGGTGTACTCTGTTTGCTATGATCTGCCTGGATAGCATGCAAACCCGACATTTTACTGTATCTTCGTACACATGACAACAATAAATCGATCAATCAATCAATTTTGGAAATGGCAGCAATGTGCACGTGGAGCCTAAGATCAGTGGTGATCATGCTCAATGTCTGAACAGGTTGGACCAGATGTATGTTCTACCCTATTTTCTCTCTGTCGTCTCCTGGTGCTTTTCTGTCCTCGTTGAACAAATCATTGTCTTAATCCAAAGTTGTTCTCTCTGCCTGGTTACTTCACTTTGGCCCTGAAATATTATTGACTAAATTACATGATTAAATTTTTAAAATAAGCCCACGAAAATGCTCACTCTGAAAAACCATGCAGAAATATAAAGCAAACCTAAACTTGCTCTTACCTTCAGTGGTAATCTAAAACTAACCTTCTCGTACTTGGCACACAGTTCATTTTTTCAACATAAGTTATTTTCAACATCATTGGTTCCGATCCTACAAGCGATCAATACCAAACCTACCCGTTTGTTGCAAACTTTCGACACAGTCCTTCTTAATATCATAATTAGTGCTTAGCAGCCTCAAAACGACTCCAGTCAGATGAACCACATATTTGATTGATCCAAGAGATATCCAACAATGCATGTTGCGTGATCAGAAGTGATGCACAGCATTAAATCAATGCAACAATTAGCAGTTTTATTTCATGTTTAATAAACAATTTCCATTTGACCTGCAACTGTACAACAGTATGTTTGTTTCGTTGGTACAAATCAAGATCTCATGGCTGCAACCAACTTATCACATAACTAGGAAATGCATGTTTAATTCAAAAGTTTCTAGAAACAATTTCGGTAAATGTTGATGTTTGTTTTATTCTGCTCAGGCATGTTACCAATCAGGAAATTGGAATACCTTTGCAGGAAACTGACTTTGAGTATAATGGGACCGTATATCAGAAGTCAAGTTTCAGCAGGTTAGAAAGATTTTCTCACTGTGTAAGTTCATGTGTCAGTAAATTGGAACTCTTGTTTCTCGACATGAGTCAACAGATCATTGATTCTTGTATTTGCAATACACAGAGAGATAATAGGATGAAGCAGACAGGGTTTCTTTATTTCTTCATTTACCTAATTTTCTTAATACTTTCAGGGGATATTCCACAATACTCTTAATCTCTTCCCTGAATTTTCTTTGAGTCACTGAATAAATAAACATGTTTGTGCAACAACTGAGCATATGTAACATGTTTGCACTTTCTTGCAGAATAAACTTGGGGTCACTGAAGCTTTTGATGTTGTAATTATTTGTAAATCTGTCATAAAAGAACTGCACAACGTAAGCCATCCACAAAAGAATGAAACTTCCAGAAATAGCGAAAAGTAAAACAATGGACTTCCTCCGGTTCTCTATTTCTGGGTCAGTTGAATCTTCCCTATTATTCTGAGTCCGCAGTCTCCTTTGGGCAGCACTGCTCACGAGAATATGCCTGACAGTCAGAGCATTGAACAAAATAATCAGAATGAACGAGAGGCAGGGTGTTAAAATACGATCAGAACAATCAAACACTGTCCACGCTGTTGAGGTGTAACGAGTTTCCTTCTGTCTACAATACCGGGGATATTATCAATTACACAGATGGGCTCATGTAGAAAATACCAGGGAACACTTTACAAACATCCCAGTGCACAACCAAACCCTATAACAAATGTTGCAGTTTTTTCAATGCTGTATTTTAATTTCAGCTTCTGACAACAAATAGCTACAAATCTGTCAAAGGTGAAAGCCACCGTTAACCAGACAGAACTGTCTCTCATTGCATGAATCAATGCAATGCTGAGGCTACACAAGGGAGTAATTAACAGAAAACTTCCTGGCGAATAAATGCCAGGAATACGATTCATTATCACTGCAGTAATAATGACCAGGAGATCCATCACTGCCATGGACAACAAGTACTGAGTGATACATAGGGAAAGACCACATCTTCCTCGTGCCAGGATCACGATAGCCACTAAATTAGCTGAAACAGATAAGAAAAGTTACCTGATAGACTGACACGAGTAATAATGCGTAAAATTTGTAGCTGCAAAATTTGAAGTGATCAGTACTGTTTTAATTCAAGCTCGTTAAAAGTGAGATAACTCGAGTTGAAAGTCTATATGTTCCTGTGAGGATGAAGCACATGTTTGTTAGGAATGTGGAACCCTGGATAACGAGAGATTTTGAGGATTTGATAAGAAAAAAGAAGAAAGTATGGCTTACGTACAGGCAGCTTGATTAAGGGAATCATTGAATGGATATAGGGGATACAAGAGTTTTCTGAAGAAGGAAATCAGGAAGGTGAAAAGGAGGCACAAGATTGCCTTGGTTCAAAAGATTAGGGTGAATCCAGAGAGGCTGTTTAAGTCTATGAATGGAAAAAGATTAACTAGAGAAAGAATATGTCCGCTCAAGGAGTTTAGTGGGCTTGTATGTATAGAACCGCAGGAGATAGGTGAAATTATCAATGAATATTTCTCGTCTGTGTTGATACCAAAAATGACATGAAGTCTTGGGAACGTAAGGAAGTTAATGGTCATTTCTTGGGGACAATCACTATCACTGTAGAGGAGGTTTTGGATTTATGAGAATGTATGAATGCCAATAAATCTCCTGGTCCTCACCATAAATATTCTAAGGCTCTACAAGATACTGGAGAAGAACTTGCAGGGGCCTAGGATGACATTTTTACGTTATCGTTCGCCAAAGGTGACATCGTAGAAGATCGAGGTTAGCGAATGCTATGCCTTTATTCAAGAAGGGCTGCAACAAAAGCTTGGGAGCTATAGACCAGTAAGCCTAACATCTGTGCTGGGTCAGTTACTTGAGAAGATTCTGAGAAATAAGATATACATGCATTTTGAAAGACAGAGTTAGATTAGAAATAGTCTGGAAGGATTTGTGCATGGGAAAGCATGCCCCACAAATTTGTTATAGTTGTTTGATGAAGTGCCCAGGAAGTTTGAGGAGGGCAGGACGGTGAACATCGTCTATATCGATTTCAGTAAGGCCTTTGATAAGGTTTCACATGGTAGACTACTGTGGAAAGTGAGAATGCATGGAATTCAGGGAGAGCTGGTAAATTGGATACACAATTGGCTTGATTGTAGGAAGCAGAGGGTAACAGTGGAAGAATGCTTGCCGGGCTGGTGGCCTGTGTCTCGTACGTTGGTGATTGGCCCATTACTTTTTGTTATCTATGTCAATGGTTTGGATGAGAATGTAGAAGGCATGATTAGAAGTTTGCAGATGACACTAAAACAGGCAGTATTGTGACAATGAGGAAGGTTATCAAAAATTGCAGCAGGAGCTTGATCAGCTGGAAAAGTGAGCTGAAAATGGGAAGCGTAATTGAATATACATAACCATGAGATTTCGTCTTTTGTAAAGTCAAATCAAGGTAGGAGTTTCATGACAAATGGTACGTCTTTAAGGAGTGCAGTGGAACAGAGGTAGCTTGGAGTTCATGTTCACAGTTCTCTGAAAGTGGGCAGTGAAGAAATTTTTGGTGTACTGGCCTTCATCACTCAGGGTGACATCATTGTGTATCGAAGTCGGGAAGTTATGTTGTGGTTGTAGAGAATGTTGGTGAGGCCACACACGGAGTATTGTGCATCTTGCCAGAGGAAGGATGTTATTAAACTGGAAAGTGTGCAGACGAAATGTACAAGGATTCTGCCAGGACTCAGCGGCCTGAGTTATAGGAAGAGGCTGGACAAACTGAGACTTCTTTTCTTTAGGGCGTAGGAGACCGAGGCTGATCTTTAGATGTGTATAAGATCATGAGAGACATGAATATGATGAATGCCCTGAGTCTTTTTCCAAGTGTTGGTGAATTGCAGACAAGGGGCCATCATTTTAAGGTGAGGGGGAAAGAATGAAGGTAACCTGACGGACAGCTCTTTTACACAGAGGATGGTATGCATATGAATAAACTGCCAGTGGAAGTGGTTGAGGTTGGTACATTAACAACATTTAAAAGTCATTTGGACAAATAATGGATAGGAAAGTTTTCGAAGTATGTTGTCCAAGTGCAAGGGAATGGTGTTAACATAGTTGGAAGTTTTGGTCGGCATGGACCAGTTTTGTCCAAAGGTCCTGTCTCAGTGATATAGGACATATGGCTCTATGACTACACATCATCTCATAAAAAAGAAATATATCAAAATATCCAACAGTTTTACTTGTTATTCTTGTGGTGCTTAGAAGTATGAATAATTATTACAGTCAGATTTACACTAATTAATTTTTAAAACTACCTCAGGTTCAACAAACTAACAATGAAATTTAATTCAAAACAATTTTAAATTACTAACAGGAAAAAATGGTAATTGCTGCAGAATGTATGGAGAGAGAAGCAGGGTTTGATTCCGAGTCCAGTGACTCATATTAGGAATATTCCTCTGAAATTCATATTTCAGTGAATGAAATATATTTAAGGTATATTCATGGTGATTCAACCGCTGACAGATCTTTGAGAGAATTGAGCCAGTATGCATTGGCTGTTGCCAACAACTATGTCTTTTTTGTGAACATTGTCCCAGAAAACATGAAAATAATTTTGTTTGAATATTCATGGTTTTGGATAGTCTTCATAAATGTCATTATTAATAAGTATCAAAACCCTGGGACACTGGTTGATAAAATTTCATGGAGGATCTATTTTTTTTCACAAGGCAATACGTTGTCAATACTGAATATGTGAGCATTTCAAAAAAACAAATTCACCAATCTGAGGTGAAACAATTGCAGACTTTTGTAGGACTGATAAGATAGAACACATATCTTTTGCATTATCGTTTCAAATGCATGCTTGAGCAAATTGAAGCTGTTTATCACATAAATCGAAACTAATGAAGATTAAGAATTAAGAGATCATGTTGGTTGGCTCCGGTTTCAAATGACAAGGGAGCATTAAAAGTGAAAAACCCAAGATCCATGAATGGTGCAAGGATTCGATTGAGCTTAGCTCATAGATTTGACCACGAGGCTGGTGTGGTTCATCAAGTGGAATTATTATTTCGTCTTCCTCTGTTGTGGTGTATCTGATGATGTTGAGGATGACAAAATAATGAATTCATTTGATGTAACAGTGCTCTTTCCATCTATCGACATCGACATAGCCAAAAGTACCATTTCCACATTATTGGGCAAACTGGTTACTAGGATACCCAATGACACCCGCAGCATCAACAAGAACAGCATGTTAAAATTACCGGACCTATGCCTGACTACTCACTTTATATTCAATGGACAGGTTTATAGAAAAATCAATGGTATGCCAATGGGGTCACCGATATCAGGCTGAGAGCAGAAGCAGTAATGCGAGGCTTGGAACGGACCACCCCTCCCCAAGTTCCAACCCAAACTCTGGACCCGGTGTACAGATGACACTTTTATCATCACTGAACTTACACAACTGAAAGGATCCTACTAGCAAATGACTAGCATCCTCACCAGAAGAAAATTCACTAAAGAAGAAGAAAACAACAACTGATTCATCTTCCTGAATGTGTTAGTGGAACGCACACCGACCAGTGAACTCCACACCAGTGTGGACAGGAAGAATATACATACAGATCAAATACTGAACTATAACAGCAACTATCCAAACACCTACAAACGAAACTGCATTAGAAAACAATTTAAATGAGCAAGAACACACTGAAGCAACACACTGCTCCAGAAGGCACAACAGGAACACCTGTTCAAGGGATTTAAATGAAACGGCTACCCCAGAATTACTATCCTCACATACTTATGCAACTAACCTAAAGAAGAAAACACTATATGACCAGATGCGATAGTGACCATACCGTAAATCAAAGAAATGTCAGAAATGATTACCTGACTACTCAGATTCCTTGGAATATTTGTGGTCCACAGAGCAGTAAACACCTTTCACCAGCTCCTCACAAAGTTTAAAGATCCAACACCCACATCCAACAGGACGAACGTTATCCACAAGATGCCCTGCTAGCACTGTGAAAAACACTACATAGGAAAAACAGGAAGAAAACTGACCGTACTGGTGCATGAACGTCAACTCACGACTGCCAGACACGATTAGTACTCTCTCATTTCCAACCACACAGAATGCAAAGGGCACAGACTCAACTGGGGCCATGTATCCATCCGAGCTCAGGCAAAACAGATACATGCGTGAGGCTTCATTGAAGCCTGGCATTCCAACTAGAACTGAATCAATAAACACATTGAACTGGACACCAAACACAAACCACTACGATACAGAATTTGAAGTTCCAAAAAACAGAGACGTAACTGCCAAGTGGGACTGAGCATCAACACTGTGTCAAAGATGCACTGACGATATCACTATGCGAGACGACACAATGTCTGCAGAAAACCACACCAGCTCAACAAACAAATCTACGACCTCATGCACAACCCAGGCCACAAATACTTTCAAAACCTATTTGAAGAAGTCTTTAGGATGTGGTCTCTGGGGTGAGAAATTTTCAGCATTCAACCATAAGTGGAAATTTTGCATGTGAACCGAGAGAAAAAAAAAATAGGACATTTGGGACCCTAAGATGCATCTTTTTGGGAAAGATGAAGCAATGATTGCAATCTCTTCTTTTATTGTAATGAATGTTTTGAGATTTAATTTGCTATGAATAATTCCAATCTTTAAGATCAGATTCAATTTTCAGCAGTCAGTATTTTACATAATCAGTTGTTCATTTATATTATGTCTAAGAAGACAGCAGAGTATTAAGTAACTTCAATCATAATACTGCAAAAAGCCCTTCCGAATGCATGGCTGTCGATAATTTGTTTATCGAGAGCAATGTTTTAAATGTCAACAAAAGCAAAATAACAATTGTATATCAATCATAGGCAAACGTCTGTTACCTACGTTTCTATGTTATTCCTACACTCATGTCTATCAACTAATGTTTTGTTACTTTCACATGCAATGCTTAATTCTGCAGATCAGGTTGCAAATCATCAGCTTCCATTCACACTCCTAAAACTAGTGGTGCTGGTATTGGCGAGAAGGACAGTTGCTACATTTTACAAAACGCTCAAGGTAACTGCTTGTTTGAAAGACAATAAACAAGATAATTACAAGTGAACAGGGCCAGTCTATTCAATCCTTTGAATCTGTTCTCCTGCTGAGTTACACAAAGGAGATGTCTAGAAAGCTCTATTCACCCACCCAGATCTCAAATCCAGGACCGTTTTCGCCAAAAGAAGTCATTGTGATTTTTAACGTATTATATTGAACGTCAGCCTCAATTGCTGAACTGTGGGAGACCAGTAAAACGAAGACTTCGTGTGACAACAGGAAAAACTGCGGTTGCTGTTAAGCAGAAACAAAAGGCGAAGTTCCTGGAAATGCTCAGCAGGTTTTAGTATGAAAATGTGTATTATGAGATGATGACTGGGTGTCTGAACTCGAACTTGAAGTCAATAGCATTGATTTTCCAGGTTATTCAGTAACATAATTGCATTTCATTCTTTATATTCTTCTTGTTTCCCGAACGTTGTTAACCACGTGTTTTATACTTTTTTTCGCGGGGGGGGGGGGGGGGGGGGGAGGCGGTGGGGGAATGGCAAGGGTGCAAAAGAGAACTGCCCCAGCTGGTACACAGATTCAGCCGATAATACTGACGTTATTCTGCAACAGATTCTACCACGTAACTGTGAACTAACCGACATCCGATTCATTACATTCATCTACACCCAATATTTCAAAGTACATTTATGAACTTTCATTCATAAATTAGTCCTCTAATTTCCGTATTATTCCCGTGAATAATCTCCTGCGAGGTGTATAATCAGAGCTGAATGCCAGCGATTTAACATTGAAATAAAACCCGACTTTCGATCATAAAATGACTAATTGCTGCAATACTTTACCAGGAACAGCGATTGCTGCAAGAGTTGTGTAATAAATTGCATATACCAGGCCTCTTGGTGGAGCATGTATTTTCTAACGAGAAATGAAGAAGTCTCTTTGAAGTGCCACAAATGTACCAACCGGAGGATTCTTTACTATAGCGAATGTTAAATTCCAAGAGACATCATTAATTTTACTCATAGTCACTGAACAAAATAAGTTAGGTGACATCTCCATATGCATTGCTAAAATTCATTGGGGAAACAAGTTGCAGTGACTGTTTTTATCTTTATCTCTGAACTGCTGCATGCATCGCAGCACTTAAAGTAATTGCTGGCAGAAAAGCTCTGATCTGGCTAATAGCTGGCACAAACCTTTGTATGATGGATTGCATCTGCTTTCTCTTCTCTGAAGTGACCATGAAAAAAAACAATCCGTACTATCAATCAGTTCGAAAAGATTAAAAGAAACCACCATGGAAACAGTCAGGGGCTGATGAAAGTACAATGGACACAGACAATGTATTTTCTCCACTATGCAGAGTCTGGCATCGAAGCTTAGAGAGCTGCCCACACATTGGGGTCGCAAAAAAATGTACATAGGCATTCCTTTAGAGTAACAGAACGAACTGAAAATCAAAACTCCTCCAGCTCTATCCGTGGATAATTTTTGTATCACTAATGTAGTAAACCTATCAGATTTGTGAATGCAGCCGCATATATTCAGGAATTCAAAGTCTTCAGTGTTGACTGCGCTCGTTATTAAAACCCAGAGCTTCAAATTAAACAGGTTTATGAACCTTTACTGGTAACACCACGAACACTATCGAATGTCAAACGCCGATTCATTATATAATGTCATCTAATATAGATACTTCGCTGATTTCAAATTATTTGTTGAAAGAAATGAGGGAGCAGAATGAGTCGACTATTCAGTGCAACGAATTTTGCATTGTCAAAGAATGATTTGCTACTGTTACCAATGATGGGTCAAACGAGTCATGAATGGCATAACAATAATTCTGCTTGTCACAGCCATAGGAATAATCAATTTGAGATTATTCAATAACACACACTTGAACTCTCATTTCTCCATTTTAACATTTATGTAAATTGACAAATCTCTCCATGTACACCATTGCATTTTTGCCATTTACTGCCATCTCTTTTCTTTTTGTAGTTCCTATTGTTTAATGGGAATTCCCAATGGTTTGGTTTTGGCAGTCTGGATGTTCACTGAAAGCAGTCAGTCTGTTTTGAGTTTGTTCATCCAAGAAAGAGCTACGTGGAAGAAGGTGTTCCGTGCTGATTCAAGGATCAATGTACTTGGACACCGAGATCTCTCTGCTCATCTAGACTACCAAGAATCTTACAATTAGCCCAGTACTTTGCATTCTGGTTACTCTGACCAAAGTGAATCCCCTCACACTTGTCCACATTAAACTCCATTTGCCACCTCTCAGCCCAGCTCTGCAGCTTATCTATGTCTCTCTGTAACCTACAAAATCCTTCGTCACTATCCACAACTCCACCGACCTTAGTGTCGTCTGCAAATTTACTCACCCACCCTTCTGCACCCTCATCCAGATCGTTTATAAAAATGACGAACAGCAGTAGACCCAACACCGACCGATGCGGTACACCACTAGCAACTGGACTCCAGGATGATCATTTTCCATCAACCACCACTCTCTGTCTTCTTTCAGCAAGCCATTTACTGATCCAAGCTGTTATATCTCCCACAATCCCATTCGTCCGCAGTTTGTACAATAGCCTACTGTGGGGAACCTTATCGAACGCCTTGCAGAAATCCATATACACTACATCAACCGGTTTACTCTCAACTACCTATTTGGTCACCTTCTCAAAGAACTCAGTAAAGTTTGTGAGGCACGACCTACCCTTCACAAAACCGTGCCGACTATCCCTAATCAAATTATTCTTTTCTAGATTATTATAAATCCTATCTCTGATAACCTTTTCCAACACTTTACCAACAAGTGAAGTAAGGCTCACTGGTCTATAATTACCAGGGTTGTGTCTACGCCCCTTCTCGAACAGGGGAGCCACATTTAGTATCCTCCAGTCTTCTGGCACTATTCCTGTAGACAATGACGATTTAAAGATCAATGTCAAAGGCTCGGCAATCTCTTCCCTGGCTTCCCAGAGGATCCTAGGTTAAATCCCATCTGGCCCAGGGGACCTATCCATTTTCACGCTCTGCAGGATTTCTAATACCTCTTCCTTGTGAACCTCAATCCCACCTAGTCTAGTAGCCTGTATCTCAGTATTCTCCTCCACAACATTGTCGTTTTCTAGAGTGAATACTGTCGAAAGATATTCGTTTAGTAATTCCCATATCTCCTCTGACTCCACACGCAACTTTCCATTACTACCCTTGGTTGGCCCTAATCTTACTCTCGTCATTCTTTTATTCCTTAAATACCTACAAAAAGCCTTAGGGTTTACCCTGATCCTGTCCGCCAACGAATACTTGTATCTTCTCTTGGTTCTTTTGAACTCTCTTTTTAGGTCTTTTCTGGCTACCTTGTAATCCTCAAGCGCCTGAATTGAGCTTTCACATCTCATCCTAACATAAACCTTCTTCTTCCTCTTGACCAGAGATTCCACTTCCATCGTAAACCACGGCTCCCACGCTCTACAGTTTCTTCCCTGCCCGACAGGAACATACTTATGTAGGACACTCAGGAGCTTTTCCTTGAATAAGTCCACATTTCTAATGCGCCCATCCCCTGCAGTTTCCTTTCCCATCGTATGCTTCCTAAATCTTGCCTAATCGCTTCGGAGTTGCCTTTCCCCCAGCTGTAACTCTTGCCCAGTGGTATACGCCTATCCCTTTCTATCACTAAAGTAAACATAACAGAATTGTGATCGCTATCACCAAAGTGCTCACCTACTTCCAAGTCTAACACCTGGCCTGGCTCATTACCCAGAACCAAATCTAATGTAGCTTCACTCCTTGTTGGCCTATCTACATACTGTGTCAGGAAACCCTCCTGCACACACTGGACAAAAAAAAACATCAACAGTACTCGTACTATTGTGTTCCCTGTCAATATTTGGAAAGTTGAAGTCCCCTATGACAACTACCCTGTCTCTCTCACTCTTTTCGAGAATCATCTTTTCTATCCTTTCCTCTACATCTCTGGAACTATTCCGAGGCCTATAGAAAACTCCCAACAGGGTGACCTCTCCTTTGTTGTTTCTACCCTCAGCCCACTCTACCTCAGTTGACGAGTCCCCAAATATCCTTTCTGCAACAGCAATACTGTCCTTGACCAGCAATGCCACACCTCCCCCTCTTTTACCATCTTTTCTGTTCTTACTGAAACATCTAAATTCTGGAACCTGCAACAACCATTCTTGTCCTGGCTTTACCGTGTCTCCGAAATGGCCACAACATCGAAGTCCCAGGTACCAACTCATGCTGCAAGTTCATCCACCTTATTCCGGATGCTCCTGGTGTTGAAGGAGACACACTTCAAACCAACTTCTTGCTTGCTGGTGCCATTCTTGCCTCTCTGAAACTTGATTTTGGACCTCCCTATCCTCCACCTTTTCTGTATTCAAACAAGAATTTTGGTTCCCATTCCCCTGCTGGATTAGTTTAAACCCACCCCAGTAGCCTTAGCGAATTTTCCCCCAGGATATTGGTACCCCTCTGGTTCAGATGAAAACCATCCTGCTTGTAGTGGTCCCACCTACCCCAGAAAGAGCCGCAATTAACCAAGAATCCAAAACCCTCCCTCTTGCACCATGCCTGTAGCCACGTGTCCATCTCCTCTATTCCTCGCCTCACTAGCAAGTGGCACGGGCAACAAACCAGAGACAACAACTCTGTTCGTCCTAGCTCTAAGCTTCCATCTTAGCTCCCTGAATTTCTGCCTTAAATCCCGATCTCTCTTCCTACCTAGTCGTTGGTGCCTGCGTGGACCACGACTTGGGTCTTCTCCCCCTCCCCCTTCAGGATCCCAAATACACGAACCCTGGCACCTGGGAGGCAACACACCAACTGTGAGTCTCTCTCGTCCCCACAGAACCTCCTATCTCTCCCCCTAACTATGGAGTCCCCAATGACTACTGCTCTGCTCCTCTTCCCTTCTGAGCAGCAGAGACAGACTCTGTGCCAGAGCCCTGTGCCCCACTGCTTTCCTCTGGTAAGTCGTCCTCCCAACAGTATGCAAAACGGTATAGTTATTGTTGAGGGGAATGGCCACAGGGGATCCTTGCACTGCCTGCCGTTTCCCTTTCCGTCCACTGACTGTAACACATCTGCCTTTTTCTTGTACCTGAGGAGAGACTACCTCCCTGTAACTCCTCTCAATAAACCCCTCTGCCTCCCGAATGATCCGAAGTTCATCCAGCTCGAGATCCAGTTCCCTAATGCGGTTTTCGAGGAGCTGGAGTTGGGTGCACTTCCCGCAGTTGTAGTCAGCAGGGACACTAATGGTGACCCTTACCTCCGAAATTCTGCAGGAGGAACATTCAACTGCCCTCACCTCCATTCCCACGATTCTAAATTCCCAAAGAGACTGTTGAAAAAATAAGGAATAAAAGATAAACTCGTTACCTTTCCAATCTGGTATACAGAAGTATTTTTTGTGAAGAGGAAGAGGATGGGTGGGAGACACTACCCGAGTAGAGTTTTGGATAGCGCAACCACACAAATATATGACTTCCCAGAAGTCCTTCGCTCTTCCCTCGCACTTCTCAACATATGGAGGCCCGACTCGCGAGGTCAGTCCCTATTAATGCAGGAAAACTCACCCTTCCCTTCAGCCCTCGCTTCACCACTCGTTCTTTCCTTTCCGCTCTGGCAAAATTCAGTATGATTGACTGTTCTCCACTGATATGCAAATGTAAGACTCGCCCCTACTCCCATATATTCATGGGTGATGTCAATCTCAATGAAATTGTTGTACTGGTTGCACTGGTGCAGCATTGTTCCATTACTCTCTTTATCGCTGCCCAGCACGACTGCTCTGGGCAGTGCACAATGCAATTACATTCACTTTCTGTGTCCCGGAATCACATACAGCCTCACAGAAAGATGATCGAGGCATCAAGCATAGTGAAAAAGGCTCAGGTATATTGAGTGCTTATATACTTCTGTTTCTTGCTCATCTCCCTGATTTTATTGGTTACACGGATCCCCAGACCCACTCTGCAGCAGATAATGTGCCAGTGCAAACAAACTTTCAAAACTTGCCACCTCCTACTTTAAGTAAAAAAGCAGAAACTGTCTACCAATTCCATCTGACAATAAATGACTTTTTAAAGAATTACGTTTTCCTTCGCCTGCAGGACATCGAGTGTCATTATATTTTTGAACAGCCTGACCTCACATTACAATCTAACATGTATCAGGTGTCAGTTCACATGAAATTTTCCATACTCTGATGATGAATTTCATCATATAATTGGGTACTTTGAAAAACTCGTCATTTGAAGTATTAATCAAGGTCAAGAAACGGCGATCACTGAGCACATGCGCACATGTCTTCTACAATTTTCCAGCTATGAGAGAATGTAGCCATGACTTTTCGGTTGGATGAGGTGGGCTTATTTGCTTTATGAAAAACTAAATTGGCTGCCAGTTGGAGAGAGGTATATAACTTGTTTTAGCTAAGGTGTAAAAGTAATTAGTTGCATTCATACATCGTACAGAGATGCAGATTTAACCTCGGCTGGGTTTCTGTTTAATACAGAAAATTGCACTGTTCTGGATCTGCATGTCATGAAAATGCTGGAACCGGAGATATGTGAACGTATAAAATGGATATTAGACCAGGTTTGCAGGAAATCAATTTCAAATCATATAGGTAGTCATTGAGGGAATTAGAGGAAGTTCAATTCTCGTTGATGGCACATATTCGTATGTAGAACAGCCTGTTCTTGCTCCTAGCTGATTTTTTAATGCCTTGTATTCCATTTCGCAATTTTGGCTTTCTGCAGGCGTTATATCTCCAAGCTTGAACATTATGTAAAAATGTGCATGAATGGTTGTGATGATGGACTACTTCAAGCAAATCTAAAAGTATCAAGAAGTTGAATTCATAGCATGAAGATTATATGTATATGACACAGAGCATTACCATCTGTGCATTGAGGGAAACATTAGACGTTCGTACACATTTGAGACAAAAGATGTTCAAAATGTGGAGAAACGAAAGATTGTGACCTTCTGTGTGAAGATCTTTGAACATCCATGAAGAGACTTGTACAGCAATAGCAAAAGCAAACGATCAGTGTAAGTGTGCCCCACATATGAAGATCCATGCTGACAAAGGATATGGGTTCTCCTTTCGACAATGAGAGATTGGTAGAATTGGACTTTGTGCTGAATGGCCTGAGGCACTGGTTCACAAGCTGAAATATTGCATAAATAAGTCATAAGCTTAGATTCACTTCCGACTTACAAACCCTGATATTTGTGATTATGTGTTGGTCCAGCTGCAATAGATTTGCTATCAAAACAACATTGAAATTTCCATACCTGGAGATGAAACCAAGAATTTTCCACAAACATCATAAAAATTGTAATTCACACGCAATTTCAATGTACACCTCGTTTGCATATGTGGCAATCTGTCAGTTTACTGCAATAATGTTGTAGCGATGTTTGACTCTCCCTCTTTAGCTATCTATCTATCTACCTATCTAGCCACCTATTTACCTTTATATCTATGTTTCCACCTATTAATATATTTAGATATCTATTTATCTACCTTCACTTGTCTAGTCCTACATGGAAGTTTAACTGCACATAAAACCATTATGCCGCCTGTTTATTTTCTGTAATTAGCCAAACATCTTCAAAAAAATTTAGTTTATTGTAATTGCATGACCTCGGCTCAAAGTGTTAAAACGACAAAACGAATGTTTTGTCTTCATCATCAATGAGACTGCGACTCGGAACTATTCATAATTTGCTTCAGGATAAGACAGTTATGTAGTCTCTTGTTGTTATCTGTCCATATCATTGTTAACGCATCACAATGACAATCGATTTGGACCATTGCTCTAAAGTAGGTACTATAGCAGTTGCTTATTTTATCCAGATTTAACATTGGAAAAAGGGTGCCTGATGAACTGTACATCAGATGGTCTATGCAATCAAACCAAATATTCCCATGTATAGTGACGCAATAATGTCTGGCAGAAGTACTGTATTGAAAGAAACAAATCACGGAGTTACAGATTTATTACAGTGCAGAAGGAGCCCATTCCTCCCAAAGTCCATGCAGGTTGTAATATGCAGTGCCAATTTCATGCGTTTTCTTTCATAAACCTGCACGCAAAAATTATCCAAACAAAGTCTATCCAATGTCGTCTTGAATGCTTCAGTTGAACTTAGTCCGACCACATTTTTAGACAATGAATTCCGTACACTAAAAACTCACAGTGTGCACAAAGCTTTTCTTTCTCGCAAGATCCTTCCTTTGCTTAGGTATCAATTTAAACTAATAGTACGCAAGGTGGAGAATCGATTTTTCCACACGCTCCAGTTATGACTTAACCTTACAAAAGCTTAGAAATCCTGATATTCGGCAACGATGCCACTGTAGTCTATTGACCCAGCTGCAATGGATCTGAGTGTCAATACAACACTGGAATTTCCATAGTTGGCGCCAAGAATTTTACATCCATATCACATAAACTGCAATGAATGTGCAAATTTCTAGACTGTTCCATTTACATTTTTAAACATCTGTCAGTTTGCTGCATTAGTATATGCCAAATCAGAACTCGGCCTCTCTCTCCACCTATCTCCCTATCTAGCTGCCTATCTGTCCATCTATTTATCTACCTATATATCATAACTTCCCCATGCCCATTTTGAAACCTCATTGACATATAAAGTCATCCTGCCAACCATTTGTCTTTTTTATCAGCAACCAAACTTGATACACAAAAGAACACCATAATTTTGTGTGATTGTACTAAGTCCACTCAAACATTAGTAGAAACGGTGAATATATTTGGTCCTCACCATAATATAAATGGCGATAAATCAAGTAGGTTTATAAGACCTTTGATTTGGAACTGTTCATTATTTCCTTCATGATAAGACTTTTAAGTCATTTCTTGCTGTCTTCCATCTCTACTATTTTAATGCCTCGCTGTCAGAATCTAACAGCTAGAAGGCTGGAATATGACCTTAGCAGTGAGATTTGGAGCGTTTCAAAAGAGGATGTCCATAAGACATAGAGCAGAAATTAGGCGATTCGGCCCTTCAAGTCTGCTCTACCATTCAATTGTGGCTAACAGGATTTTTCCACATTTTCACGCTTTCCCCCCATAACTTTTCATCCCCTTGGCAATCAAGAACTCATTTATCTCTGCTTTAAATGTGCTCAATGACCTTGCCTCCACAGCCTTGCGTGGCAATTAATTTCACAGGTTCATCACTTTCTAGCTGAAGATGTTTCTACTTTGCTCTTAGGATGTGCCTTCATGTCCTGCTCTCTCTTGCCAATGTAAACATCCTCCCAACTTCCACACTGTCCAGGCCATTCAGTATTCCTAATATTTCAAACAGATCCCCCTCATCCTTCTAAGCACTATCGAGAATAGTCCCAGAGTCTTCAAAGATTCTTCATATATCAAGACTTTCATTCCTGGAATCATTCTCGTGAGTCTCCTCTGGACCCGCTCCAGGGCCAATACCTCTTTACTTATTATGAAGCATAAAATAGTTCACAATGCTCTAAATGTGGCCTGCCCAACGCCTTATAAATCCTCCGAAGTATTTCCCAGCTTTTATATTCTCGTTCTCCCGAGATGAACGATAAGATTGCATTTACCTTCCGAACTACCAGCTCAACCAGCAAGTTTGCCTGAAGAGAAACCTGGACGAGGAATGTCAACTCCGATTTCTGAAATTACTCACCATGTAGGAAATAATCTATGCCTCTATTCTTCCTACCAAAATTCATGACCTCACACGTTCCCACGTTTTGCATCATTTGCAAATTATTGCTCACTCCAAAACTACCTGAATCTTTCATCAGACTCCTGACCTTTTCAAAGCTACCTGCCCCTACGCTTACCTTGCATCATCCGTATCCTGAGCGAGAATTCTCTCAGTTCCTGCAGCAAATAATTAATGTAGAAATTGAAATGTTGTTTTCACAAAACTAACCCTTCTGGAACAGGAACTGTCACTGGCTTCCATCCTGAAAAGGACTCTTTTTATCCCTCACAGTCTGCCTTCTTCCATGCAGTGAATCTTCTCTCCTCACTCGCACCTGGTCTCTAAAACCACTGGCCCTTATTTTATTCAACTGCTTCCTGTGCATCACCTCATCAAAGGACTTATCGAAGTCCAAATAGATAGCATCCATTGACACTCCTTGGTCAATCCCGTTCTTTACCGCCTCAATGAATTCTAACAGATTCGCCAGGCATGACTTCCCCGATGAACCTCTGCTGATGTCGCTTTTTTATGATTCACTTCTAAATATTCAGAAATCTCATTCTTCACAATGGACACCAGAATCCAATGACTGAGATCAGACTAATCAGCTGATAAATTCCCATCTTTTGTCCTGCTTCTTTCTTAAGTGGGGACGATTTTCTAGTCCTCTACGATCCTCCCTTACTCCAGTAATACCTGAAAGATCACTACAGAAGCCTCCATGATCTCTTTAGCTATCTTCTTCAAAATTCCAGGGCGGAGTTCATCTCATTCAGCAGTTTATCCACTTTCAGACTTTTCAGTGTTTCTAACACTTCCTCCGCATTGATGTCCACATTACTCATCTCAGCTCCATCACTCGCTTGAATTTTTAGAATATTAATTTCGTCTTCACTGTAAAGCTGGACGCAAAGTACGTGTTCGGTTCCTCAGACATTTCTTTGTTCCCCATTATGACTTCTCAAACATCATTTTCCAGTGGCCCGATGTTCACTTTTGCCTTTATATGTCTATAGAAACTCTTGCAATATTTCCTCGTATTAACAGCTAGTTTACACTCGTATTTAATCTTCTACCTCTTTTTTTCATTCTTCGATGTCCTCTGTTCGTCTTCGTTGATTTCCCAATCCTTTGGCTTCCCACTGCACTTCGCCACCTTACATGCTTCCTCCTTTGTTTTTATGTTGTGTTTGACTTTCCTCGCAAATTATTTTTCTGGTGATTCACTAGCAAGCTAATTTTCCCATCCCCCTGCATATTGAAACCCCCATGTTCACTGTAACCTTGCCATTCTTATACGCCTTTTTTTTGTCTCTTGGTGTTTCTTGTTCTCCAAATGTTTGGAGACCTGTACATAACTCCCATTATGAATTTCTTACCTTTGCGTTCCTCAACTCTACCCACCCAGATTCTACATCATCTGAACTTACGATGATTATTGCTATAAATTCAATTTTTTTTTACTAACAAGGCAATGAATTGTCTATTCTATGCTCACTTATTACATAAGAAACTGCACGACATGACTTATACATCATATCACCTGATCTAGCAGATTGACTAAATCTTGCCAAGTACATTTAGACAATAATGCGTAGTACAGAAGGAGATAATGTATCTGAATAGGCTCTATTTTCAGGGGCTAATCTCTTGTCTACATTCCCTGCTTTCTTGAATGCGTCAAGTGATCCTGCTTCCCCCACATTTCCGAGCAGTGCAATTGATATCCTGACTAGTTTCTGTGTGAACCATTTTTTTTCTGTCACACGACATTTGCACATCATTTTACATTAATAAAATGCGAGATGCAAGGACAAATTATGCCATCTCAGTACAAGATATAATTTAGCTGAACTTCCAAATCATCTTTGCCGAGCAGCATTCGAAATTCATTCCAGGTGAAAAAATGGTCTTAGCTGTCATTGTGAAAAGTCATCTGAGTTCAACTTGCAATATGCTTGAGTAATAATGCCTTTCACGTCAAGTTTAGAAAGAGACGGATTGTCCACAGAGGTGGTGACATCAAATGTTTGGACTTGTCGGAATGATAGAAGGATGCATTCGGAATAATTGACTTATATGCAGAATTAAGCTGATTTGAAAAGTACAGTACTTCCTCAGTTCAAATTTTGTGCATCATTTGAAGTTATTCAGGATGCATTCTCTTCAAATTCAATGAAAAAGAGTTACTTTGAATCCTCTTCATATTGGAGTTTGGTGTTCATCCGTTCTCACGAAGTGCAGCAACACAGTCCCAACTGAAAGTTGGGAGACATGAATTTGTATAGTGAAAAATTAAGAACGCCAGCGAAGGAAGAGAGAACTTAGGTATAAACCTAGTCTCAGCGTTATATTAGTGAAATCCATAGAGCCAATACAATGGATCTTTCAGTTCGTTAATTCCAATCTGCAGTTCTAGCATGAGATGGGCCAAAGTAGATAAGAGGGAAGAACCATATTTTCCAGGATACTTTCAAATGTTTCTTCTTAGCTCCATGTAACTATTTCCACTTCTAAATTATGTTAACATTGTTTCCTGCCAGCATAAAGAATATTATTAGATCTGTGGTGGCAAGAAAATAAAATTGCTAAAACAAGCAGAATGGTCTTTACTCACTAGACACAGTGTTTCATACAAGTCCAGAGGACATTGTTGTTCTCGACCTCAAAAATCAATAACAGTTCGTTATATACAAAAGAAGACTACTATTGTCTTATATCCGAATGATTTAGAATTCACCATTTATTCCTTCTTTCACTGGATGATGGTTTTGTTGGCAAGACCAGCCCTTGTATGCTATTCTTAATTTCCTGTGAAATCTGTGGTTTCTTGATTATTTTAGGGAACAGTTATATGTCATTCACACGTCTGCTGAACTGGGACAGGTCAAACTCAGGGATGATGTTCGATTTTTTTTCTGACAAAGTTTTTTAGTGAATCAGGTGGGGTTTTCACAATCACTGACAGTGGCTCTATTCTGTCGGATTTGAGAACATTTAATTAATTGTAAATGAATTTCATCAGCAAAGGTGGCGGGTTTTCAATTTCAGTGATGAATGCATTTGCTTCGGCCTTTGTACTTCTCATCAGTGTCATCATTTGCCATTCTTTGCACCTAATGCCTGACAATGATTAGAAACAGGGAATCGATGATAACCAACAAACTGCTGATAATTAAGTTAAGCAAAATCTCAGACGTTTATAAACTATCCTTCTATTGTGTGATCCGTACCACGCAATCGAGTTTTCAGTGATACCTGAACCAATAATAAGCTAAGAGAGCAGAGAAAGACGAATTTTTAATCTTCTTGAATGTTTCAATCTAATCGCTAAACCGAGTCTTTCATTTCCACTTTGGTAACTTGCCTATACATCCTGGTAACATCAGTATGGCGAATTTAAATATGAAACGTGTTAAAATGTCAATCAATAAATGCGATCTGAAGAAAGAAATATGGAGATATCTTGTTCAATGACATTTCAGACAGCGATGCAAAATTGTTCTCTGTTGTGTTCACAGTGGGGTTCTCCAGCATACCACTGCTACTTCACTCATTATATCCAGGGCGAATCTTCCTATTGAAGCTCTGAATGCCACTCATGGGAAAGATATCCGCCGTGACAGGCTGCAGAGCTAAACAGATTAAGCAGGAAGCAGAATCTTGAAAATGAACAGATGATAAATAAAGTTATTGAAGAATTTGAAGCTAAAATATGTTAGAGGTATTACTGACTATTGCATTAACATCTCTCCGATGTATAACATGTGTGCATGTGTCTCTAATATTATATGCATGTTATGAACCAGACCACACCCCTCAAAGAAATGAAGCCTTGACGCTATGCGTAACTTATCTTAAAGGTACATGTGAAGTGCAATGTTCCAGATGCACAGCAACTAGTCAAATTACTCGAAGTTAAGCAAACCACAATGTGTTTCAACGCTATGGTTAAAATACAAACAATACAAACAGGAATTTAGAATAACTTTATTACTTGAAAACTTAACCAAATAAATGGACAGCGAAGAAGGCTACTTCAGAGTGCAACAGAATGTTGTTCAGATGGGGAAATGGGGTGAAAACTGCCAGTGGAGTTTAATTTAGATAAATGTGGGGTGCTGCGTTTTGGAAAGGCAAATGAGGGCACAATTTATATATCTAATGGTAAGATCTGCTGATAATTGTTAAAAAACGAGTACCTGGAGTGCAGATACATGGTTCCTTGAAAGTGAAGTCGCAGATCGATAGGCGAGTGAGGAGTGGGGGGGGGGGGGGTGGGGGTCATACTGTGGCTGTACAGAACATGCCTGAGGCCACTATTGGAATACCGTGTGCAATTCTGGTCTCCCATGCTATAAGAAGGGTGTTGTGAAACTTGAAAGTGTTCAGAAAAGATTTGCAAAGATGTTAACAGATTTGGAAGGTTTGAGCTTACAGGGAGAGGCTGAATAGACTAGGGTATTTTCTCTGGAGCGTGGGAGCCCGTTGGGTGAGTTGAAAGAGGTTTATAAAATCATGAGGAGCACAAATAAGGTAATTAGCCAAAGTCTTTTTTTTCGGGGATGGGGGAGTCCAAAGGTGAGGGCATGGGTTTAAGACGAAATGTTAAAAAAATTAAAAAGAACCCCGGGGGAACCTGGTTCATACATCGGGCAGTCCATTAATGGAATGAGCTGCCAGAGGAAGTGGTTAGGACTTTTGGAATCACAATATTGCAATGGAATCTTGGTGTGGAAAAAAAAACAGGAAGGATTTAGAGGCATAAGTGCCAAATGCTGACAAACGGGACGAGATTTATTTAGGGCATCTGGTCAACAGGGATGAGTTGGACCAAAGGGTATGTTTCCATGTTGTGTATCTCTGTGACTCTTTGACACCACTAGATATAGTACCTACTACTAATTGACTGTTCCAATATCATAGCATCCCATAAACAGATTATTTGGCAAAAGGGTAAACTGAGACACAGATTCTCGCATGCAGTTCTTTAGGAGAAAGAAACATTCAGAGGAAATTCAGAGTGTAGCAGCCAAGAGACAATTACTGGAGCTCTTGAGAACCCAAAAAGCTTCTGAGTTACTGGTAAAAAAAACAAGAAATCTGGATCCATGATCACTGGCCACATCCATCAGGCTGCTTCCATTCTTCTAATTTTTCAATGCCTTAATGCCTCACAACTTGTTTACTTAAATTGTCTTCAGTAGTCAGTTCAGAACTTCTGCCTTGCAGCTTCTTTTCAAAAATAAGGTCAAACTACCTTTTTTAAAGTGACAGCATCGTCGCATACATAAAATATTTCACACACATATATATATATAAATATATATATATATACACACACACACACATATATATATAGATATATATATATATATATAAATAAAATGCATATGTACATCTACACACGTACACATGTATCTGTGTGTTGATAGACGTTTCTACTATTCCGCCTTAGTGGTGTCACCACTCATTGCATGACACAGTTGAAATGAAGCCCTAATCTTCTTGTAGTCATCCTGGGAGTTATTTTTTTTTCCTTTTAGTATACACAAAAAGCTATAAACTACTTAATGTTTAGAACCAGATTGATGGAAAGCATGGAACAGGTTTCTATCCTGAAGAGGAAAATGTGCAAATTAGATTTATTAGTTAATTAGGTGCTAGGAACAGATAATCAATTATATACCACCAGCGTCACACTATAAGTTAAAACACTAAACTCTTTTAAAACCCCTGATACACACACACAAACACACAGGCATAGAGAGAGAAAGGATGTGGATGGAATCAGTTCCCGCATCACAGTTTACAAGATGTTTTTGGGTTGATTCTAGTTGATCCTGAGGCTTCTCCTCGGCATTCGTTTCACAGAATGCTGTCAATTGGTTTGCAAGAGGCCAAGGCATTTGGTTTTTGCGTACGGGTTCTCTGGCTTCTCAATTCAAAGTTACAACTTACATTGACTAACAACGGAAAAATTAGCTGTCTTATTCAGTTTCGAAATGTTTTATTGCAGAGATCTGAGAGAGAGTTTCTGCCTACTGCGAGCCCTGCGGGTTTCTTTTTCATGACATGAGAAAGTTTCTCTCTGTTTTGTTGATAGCTCAAGCTGTTTAACTACCCGATGACCAATTATATATTTGTTGTCAAGCGGAGGACCTTTGTCATTGATAACTCGTCATTGGTCCATAAACCAAGCAACTTCATTTGTAAATAATTCCTAGGATCAGAATCATTTGTACATTGCTGGAAAGCACAACCACACGAACAGTGTTAATAATACGTGTCACTTATTTTCAAAGTATGCAATGATTCTTGCAAAACCCTGTGTTTCAAGCAGATATTTTTCATTTTCGCCCACTATGTTTTAAAAAAATCACAAACAAGCAAAATGATTACGATAGGAATATCTTTCGCCAGCAAAATGTATCCTTGTTCCCCACCATTACAGAAATAGTTGAACACTGAATGTTAACATGCAGGTGTTTATTCCTCCATTGAAAATCTATCCATTAGGTTCTGTCTTTCAGTTGCTTTCTATCAGGGACAGACGAGCATTCTGTTTCATGTCTCTCTGCCTTTCTACCTCAGAGAAATACCTAAAATCTGATGTCTGCCCTTTTTGTCACAATCCCTTTTGGAACTATCACTACACTGGCAAGATATTCGGTCCCTTTCCACGACAACATATAAAAAGTCTAACTGATAATGTTAGTCTGCTTTTCTCTCTTGACTGCGGGAGAATTTTACACTGTACCACTGTCGGAACATTTCCTCAAGCGAGATAATTGGGCATTCTCAGTCCCTGGCCTCAGGAAATTATTTTACTTCCTCACCCCTCTCCTCAGTGACTAGTATTGGTCAACTCGGCTTGCACAGAATGGTGGATGCACACTGATATTCGAATTTCATTGCCTCATTTAGGCTAAATTAATGAGGACTGATGTTTGTTTCTTGATTTATTACCCTCAGCGAAATTTCGGCATGAAGGTAGATGTACCTCAGTTGTTAATCTCAACATTTGATTTGCATAATCATCAATGTCTGTCAGTCTTCTGCTCTCAAGGAAGCGATTTCCGTACAGTTCTTCGCCTTTTGGTCTTTCTTGCCTCAGAGAGTTCCCATACAATGGCTGGTGGCGTTCTTTACTTGGTGGGGTGAAGGGCCTGTTTCTGTGCAACACTGCTTTTTCTTCATTCTATCACTGTCAGAGCAATAACTTTATACTAAACAGCATCTTTTCCTCCCTCTTACTCAGAAACCGTCTTTGAACACTAATAGTTCTTATCTCCCTGCCTCACTTTCCTCTGAAAATCACTCTTCTGGATTTTTGGTGTCTCGATTTCTTCACTTCGACAGCCAAAAGGCATCACTCTCATAGGCTATCAATGCATATTCTTCTAACTTCTCCCTATGATAACCCTCTCTCAAGGGTCTCATAATCAACTTGTTCAGTTCAGTACAGTCTTGACAAGGGTAAGTATATATATGTCGAGAGTGTTCATGGAGTATCGAACGCATCATTCTTTTCGAGTCCCTACAGTATGTAAAGAGGCCATTTGTCCCAATTAACACAGGCAGCTACATTCCGCTACTACTCTGCATTTGCCCCTGAGATATGCGCCGAACCTACACATCACTGAACACTATAAGCATTTTTAGCACAACAATTTACTTAACCTGCACATCTTTGGATTGTGGGGTGAAACCGGAACACCTGGAGGAAACCAATGCAGACATGTGTTAACTCCACTCACCCAATTGACCGAGGCTGGAATCGAACCGTGGTCCCTGGCACTGTGAGGCAGCAGTGCTAACCACTGAGCCCCCGTGTCACTGATGTAGTGATAATCAAGCAGCCTCTCTTGTCCTCAATGGTGTGATGGGTCTTGAGTGTTACTGGAACTGCAGCCATCCAGACAAGTGGAGAATGGTTCATCAGGCGATGGCTTCTGGCTTGTGGACAGCCTTGGAACAATCATAGAAATCGAGGACCCCTACTGGAAATCATAAACTCCCCACAGAATGGAAATAGGCCCTCTGGATCAACATGTCAACACCGACCTTCAGAAGAACATTCCATTCAGACCCATTACTCGACATTTCCACTGACTAGTGCACCTGAGCTACACATCCCTGAACACTATGGGCAACTTAGTTTAGCCTATTCACCTGATGTGCACATTTTTGGAAAGTGGGGGGAAGTTGGAGCACTCAGAGGAAACCCATGCAATCACAGGGAGAATGTGCAAACTCCACAGATAGTCACCCGAGGTTGGAATCGAACCCAGGTCCCTGCTGCTGGGAAGCAGCACTGCTGAACCATCGTGCTGCCCAATCAGAGGTAAGTGACTCGATGCAATATTCCTCTGACCAGCTGATTTGGCCATTGTATTCACAAAACTAATCAAGATTAGGCTCATTGGTCAATGGTAATACCCACATTTTTTGCTAGTGTGAGACTCAGTGTTGGGAATGCTATTGAATGACAATGTAATTAGGTTGTCTCTTATTGGAGATGGTCAGCAAGTACTTTTGTAACACAAATGTTACTTTCTACTTTTCAGCCTAAACCTGGATATTGATCATGTCTTGTTGTATTTGAACTTGGACTCCAGTATCTGAGGAGTTGCGAGTGGTGCTGAATCTTGTACGATCATCGGCAAATGTCCACAATTCTTCCTTTATTATGGAGGGAAATTCATTGATGAAGCGGCTGAAGATGATTTGTCCCTGGGGCACTACTCTCTGGAATTCCTGCAGTGATGTGCTGGAGCTGAGATGACTGACCACCAATAACATCTTCTTTTCTGCCAGATACATGCCCAAACAGTGGAGAATTTTCCCTCTGAATCATATTGAATTCAATTTCGCTCGGAATCCTTGACCCATACGCGGTCAAATGCAGCTATTTTCAGTAATTTTCAGCTACCTCTGAAAGTCTGCTGTTTTGTTTATGTTTGAACCAATCTGTGCTGAGGTTGGGAATGATGTGATCTGAGCGAAAGATAATCTGGGTGTCAGCTAGCAGGCCATTTCTGAGTAGGTTGCGGCTTTTTAGCAGTACCCCTGGCACTTTCCATGACTTTACTGATCATCGAGGGTAGATTGATGCTTTGGTGACTGGGCGGATTAGATTTGCCCTGCTTTTTGTCTTCAGGAAATTTTCCACATTCCCGGGTAGATACCAATGTCCTAGATGCACTGCAAGAGTTCTGGCAAGTTCTGGATTTCAAATCCTCAATACTATGGCTGCAATATTATCAGAAGGCACTGCCTATGAAATATCCAGTGCCTCCAACCACTTCTTGTTACCGTGTGGAGTGAATTAATTTGAATGAAGACAAACATATTGGTTTTGCAAGAGCTGTGGACATCCACCTATGTGAATTCGCAATCTGCCACTGGTACACTTGCCTGCCCGTCCGTTCCATTTGGTCCTCAAGAGATTCTCAAAACCAAGATCAGAAGCCACACACTTGTGCATTCAGCTGGACTACCAGTACTGATTTGAGGTCTAATTTAACCGATGAAGAGTGGTTGAATTCAATTCTATCTAATAACGTGGGCCTTGGAAATTTGGTTGGATATTGATCACTAATCATGCAAGATCAAGGATCTAATATAGAGTCATACAGAACGGAAACAGACCTCTTGGTCCAACCAGTCCATGCCGACCAAAATCCCAAATAAACTAATCCACACTTGGCTACGCTTGGACCATGTCCCTCCAAACATTTCTTGTTCATGCATTAATCCGTTAAAATGTTGTAAATACACCGTAACTAAAGCTTCCTCTGGAAGTTAATTCCACACACGAGCTACTCTCATTGTAAAAAAGTTGAATGAACGCAAATGTTCAAGGAGATTAAAAATGACGGTTCCTTTCTCTGCTGGAGGATTGTGGATTGTAGTGTATAACACCTGAACGCTCATCTTTGGGAACAAGAGAACATTTCAGCCAAAAAACAACCCTAATATCACATACTTGCAGACACTTATCACCATCAACCCAGCGACACTTAACACCATCAACATCATCTGCACCTCTGTTCATTATTTTCCTGGAAATCCTGACCTGGTCTCTGTTGTTCAGGCCTGAGAACACATGTGGGGTTTAATTGATTCACATATTCAAGCACCAACACGTAATAACAAGCCTTAATCTTTAGTTAGGAAAAGTAAAAAATCAATTGTCACAGCACAGTTGGATGTTCTCAGTATGCATTTAGATTTCTATCACTTCAGGTAACATTCAATATTTACCATTTTGTCAAAATGAAAGGCAAACAAAACGTAATCAACCATGTCACACTATCCTTCGTTACTTAAATATTTTTGAGTTTTTTGTTGGAAATTTTTATTTTCTGAAGTAACATTAATCTCTACCTCTGGACCACATATCTCTGTCTCACTTTCTGTCATTCTCATTCGTGCACACGCTCTAAATCTCTTCAGCAATTTATGCATTGCACAGATTTCTGTTTAACATACCAATATCAATTCGTCCTTAACCATCTCTGCTGTTATATTTCCCTCCCGTCTCATGTCCTATGTCCAGATGTCTCGACATTCTATCTTAAACGTCGGAATTTCATCTTCAGATTACAAGAATCCATTGTTATTTATTGAGCCATTTCGATGAATATATCTACACCTCCGTGACTGAAGCACTGATGTGTCTTCATGTAAAAACATACACATAAAAAACAGAGAGAGAGAGAGAGAGAGAGAGATCTCAAACTGTTGTTAGTGAGGTATTCAGTGATGGCGTGAGTATGAATGTCAAGGAGTGATGGTTAGATTGTTTCTTGCTGGACATGGCCATTAGCTAGCTTAATGCTACTCGCTACTTCTCAGCACAGGCTTGGATACTATCCAAGTCTTAATCATGTTAGACAGGGACTGTCAGTGCTGAACATCATCAAATTTGTTACTTAGTCACAACAGTCAATCTCTGTTTCCACGACAATTGTGGGATAACAGATGCGGCTATAGTATGTCTCACTGCGTTCATATTGAATAGACTGGAAGTTTCTGCATTTATATAACACATCAATGTTTATTTCCATACTACTTCCACTGAAGATAAATGTTGAGACAATGAGTGTCAACAACCAAAGCCAACGACGAAACTCTCCCCATTCACCTCCCAGCCCTCACGCAGCCGCCAGAAACTGATAATTTTATTTACCAACTGCGTGCACAAATGAGGATAAAGTACAATTTCTGCGCACCATCCCTCCTCCCATTCAATACCAGTGTGGAGAAACATGTTGATCGCTAATTGCAATCGTGGAAGGCAAGTAACATTACAAAAAATATCCACGTGTTGCGTTGCTCTGAGTAAATGATCGCGTAATTACTGATAATGAGTATAAGACATTATTCTTTTTGTTTAAAAGCGTTTTACGTTGTTCCTGCAGTTTTCTTTACGATTTCCTCTGGTGATAACAGAACTACAATCGTTCGAATTATTCTTAGTACATTGTATTTCCAGTTTTGTGCTGGTTAAGAAATGAAAGTAATTCGCCGTTAAGTCAGGAAAGATTGCATGTTTTTCAAGATATTGGCCGTTAATGAATTTGGATATCATGAGTAAACTCTGATTCCTGATAACTCTGTCGTTCTGTTATCAGTGATGGCAGCATGAGATGATGGGGGTGATTATTGTGTTGAAAAGCAAAACTTCCGGTGTGACACTTCCAGGAAGAAATTATTTGTTGCGCAAAGCAGTTGCTTAATTTATTCTTTTTCTGCTCCGGTTGCAGGGCCCAAGTCACATTGTGTAAAAATAGAGACGTAAACCGACGGAGCAGTGACGAAGTTTGAGATGCAACGTGGGAATTTCCAGTATTTTGCTGGTCTCGACAGTAAATAAGTGACGGTACAAATGTCACAATGATATGCCGCTAAATTTACAACGTCCACGTTCCTCAGAACCAAGTATCAACGTTAATTGTCAAAGCTTTGCAGACAACGTTACATGGTTTCCCTTTTGGCACTCTGAGCTGTGCGAGAAGCTGTCGACTGCTGGCTGCGGTGTTCAAGACTTCCCATGATTATTGCCAGGTCAGAGGAATAGGAAACTGAAAGACAGCGAACTCATGAGCGCCGACGAGTACAAACACAGAGCAGATGTAAAGAAAGTATTACTTATGTCCTCCTCAGCATCAACGAAAAATCTTAGCTTATTGGGCTTTGCTCGCTCTGTCCCCATTATCCCTGAATCATTCTCCAACAGACCCACTCTGTCCAAGTAGCGCTGCATTAATTGCAAACCACCACCTTAACACTTCGGCTCAAATCATTCAGAACTCAATAGCACAGTGCCCTTACCTCTTCACATCCCTGTATCTATCCTAACTTAATTCCACTATTTCTCTCATTTATCCCTGTGTCAATTGAAGCTCACTCGAATGCACAAAGGCCCGCTCTCTACTATAGCTGTGTATAATTTCCTCTCTTCCCCTTGCCCTGAATTGAACATAAAGTAATTTAACAGCTTTACTAGCAGCTTTCTAGCCTATATTATTCACAAAATATTTCAAGGCACCTACTTTCCCATTGCTCTATCGCATTCAGAGCAAATTATACTACCAATTTCTCACCCCATTGCACTGTTTTGTGTCTAAACTGTCTTCATTTTACCTCAAATCCGTGAACAGTGATTGTACTAATTGCAAAATCTCGCCCTCTGTTAATAATCCTCCAGGAATGTTAATATTTAATTGGAAATAAACCCAACTTGTGCTCGCTCAACATAGCTATATAATCATTTTCGGTTATTCCCACGTCGCTGTCCACCACGATAAATAAGGATGAATCCAACACTGAAATATTATCTCATTTTGAGTGCACAACATTGGAACCAAAACGTAACACTGCCTCACATAGAGTATAAATTCGGATCATTGTTGCTTTGTACCAAACATTAAGATGACATTGTTAACAACAAGAAAGATAAGTGATCCTTCGACTTCAGTGTGCCGAATAGTGAGAACAACAAAGTGGGCAATCGCAGTTACAGCACAGAAAACGTCGTCGATATATGACATATGATATGAAAAGATATAGTACTGAACAAGCGCAGGTCTTAATAGTAGAAAGAAAACAGGTAGAATCTGTTTCCAGGGAGGTGGAACTGTCCAATGTACAGAGACTGGCGAAACTGGGCCTGAATTGTCTGGAGTTTCAATGACTGAGAGGTGATCTTACTGAAACTTGCGAAATACTTAAAGGAATGCACAAGATCGATGCAGGCGGGATGTTCGCCCTCTAGTCGTGGAGTCTATAATCGGAGACATAATTTAAAATAAGAGGGATAAAACTTATGAGAAAAATAACAGGAAATCCTTTTCTTACTCGGATGATCGTTCACCTTTGAAATTCGCTACCACAGATGGATGTGGAAGCTTAATGTTTGAAATGGTTTAAAGTAAGCATCGATAGATTTCTGATTACCAGTTGTGTGAAAAATTAGGGGGATAATGTGGGATTGAGTTTTCTAACAGGCACACTTGTGTTCAATAGTGGAGGAGTTGATTGGGCTGATTGACGCTATGTCGTATGTTCCTAAATACGATTTGCTATGCCTAGATTTTACTCTAAAAATAGAAAAAAGGTATGAGTACAAAAAATATTGATCCTCACACATTGCATGCATGACCACAGAGGACTGACTGCTCTGGACGGAGCAGTCCTGTAACATCCTGTAATATTATGCAATTTCATGTCTGGATTGAGTGACCATTGCTTGGCACTGCTGAACTGCGACCTCCTGTTAATATTTCAAATAGCCTTTACAGAAACTCAGCCTTTCCTGGAAATTTTGACACAACGCAGTGTGATGCGTTGTCAGCAGTATCAGGCATTTATATCCCCCCCCACTTTATCAACAAGCCTGTTTTATAGTTTTGATGGAGTCTTCCATATTTATCTTATCCTTTGTGTGAAAAAAGCTTTCTTCGCTTTTGCTCTGATTAGATAAGCTGCACCTGTAAACTTCCATCCCTGACTTGCCATCGAATGATATAATGTTTCCCTAAAAACAGTTCATCAAATAGTTTAAGCACGTTAGGTCTACAAATTAAATCAGTGAGTTCGGTTTGAAACTCAAGATTGTGGAAGAGATGCCTATGTAATTTAGTCATAATATTTCATTGTTTTGTCCCCAGATCATTCTATCCAAACTTGACTTCACGAGCAATTCATGAGGCTGCATCTCCAAAACTGATGAGGCTCTCGTCGATGTCCCAATCTTGAGTCAATCTGGTTCTATTCCTAAAGTGGGATTTATAGAATATTACATGGATTGACTGAAGGCAATGAATTTTTGAGCAGAATACAGCCTACCTGCAAACATAATTCTGCAGATACAAATTCGCCCCATAAACTTATACATGTGCATGTGCCGATGAGACAGAGCGAGTGTGTGCGTATGGGTGTGTGAGTGCATGTGAGAGAATGTGTTGAGCGTGTGTACGCTTGTTAAAGTATGTTTGTGAGTGCGATTGGTTAAAAGCCTGTGAGAGGGTGTGTGAGCGCATTTGAGTTTGGGTTGTGATGGGTTTGGGTGTGGGTGTTGAGCACGCGCTTGTGTGCGCTTGTGAGAGAGTGTATAAAGCACGAGGGTCACCTGTAGTGTGACATGAAACCAAGGTGCCGGTTAAGGCCATCCTCATGCGTACCAAACTTGTTAATCAGCCTTACTCAGTCACTTTGCATAGTTGCCTGGCCTGAAGTTCTCCTTGGAGGATGGTCACCCGAACGTACGAGGCAGAATATCTTGGACCGCTGAAGTGTTGCCTGGCTGGAAGGGAACATCCCTGCCTAGTGATTGTTGTGGTCGACCACAATACCGTGCAAACCCGTCACAGCAATTGCTGCAAGATATGTCAGAGTGCCAGCATGCATGCCACCATTATTCATGGGGACACCACCCACCAGGTATGTGGCAGGTACTCAAGTGACGTTTATAGGGTGAAATTGCATCTACAGAATTATAATTGCAGATACATTCTATTTTGCTTAAAAATGCAGTCAATCCATGTAAAATTCTATGCATCCACTTTAGAAATAGAACCAGTCTGACTCAAGATTGGACAGAGACAGACTTTAATCTCACACCTTTAATGCAATGTCTGAGCTGTGGTGGCACCTTTTGTCAGAAAATCTGAATGTGTCTTAAAAGAAGTTCTGAAATGTGCATATTAAAGAACCGAAACGAGAAAACATATTTTAAAAGGTGAAAGACGTAACCTAGGTTCATCATTTCAGCCGCATGACACTATAATATTTTACAAAACATTTTGTGTCTTGTGGCCCTGTTTCACAATCGCATGATGAAGGAGCAGCACTTCGAAAGCAAGTGCCTCCAAATAACTCAGTTGGGCTATAACATGGTGTTGTTTGATTTTTAACTTTTCTTTTAATGTGCAGATGCATGAGGTCCAAGCTTGTTGCTTTAACAGGTTGGTGCAGTGTTTGCTGAGACACATGGTAATATCTTAAAACAAACAAATTCTTAGAGCGAAGAATGTTACCTCAGATTATAATGGGATGTTGAGCAGATGGGACAATGGACTGAGAAGTGGCAGATGGAGTTTAATTTAGATAAATGCGAGGTGCTGCATTTTGGGAAAGCAAATCTTAACAGGACTTATGCACTTAATGGTAAGGTCCGAGCGAATGTTGCTGAACAAAGTGACCTTGGAGTGCAGGTTCATAGATCCTTGAAAGTGGAGTCGCAGGTAGATAAGATAGTGAAGAAGGCGTTTGGGAAGCTTTACATTGTTGGCCAGAGTATTGATACAGGAGTTGGGAGGTAATTTTTGCAGCTGTATAGGAGATTGGTGAGGCCACTTTTGGAATATTGTGTGAAATTCTGGTCTCCTTCCGATTGGAAAAATGTTGTGAATCTTTGAAAAATGCTGAAAAGATTTACAAGAATGATGCCAGGGTTGGATGATTCGAACAATAAGGAGAAGTTGAATAGGCTGGGGCTGGTTTCCCTGGAGCGTCGGAGACTGAGGGGGGGACCTTATAGAGGTTTATAAAATCATGAGGGGCATGGATAGGATAAATAGACAAAGTTTCTTCTCTGGGGTGGGGGTGTCCAGAACTAGAGAGCGTAGGTTTAGGGTGAGATGGGTAAGATATAAAATGTACCTAAGGGGTAACTTTTTCATGCAGAGGGTGGTACGTGTATGGAATGAGCTGCCAGAGGAAGTGGAGGAGACTAGTACGATTGCAACATTTAAAAAGCATCTGGATGAGTATATGAACAGAAAGGGTTTGGAGAGATATGGGCTGGGTGCTGTCAGGTGGGACTAGATTAGGTTGGAATATGTTGTCAGCATGGACGAGTTGGACTGAAGGGTATGTTTCCAAGCTGTTTATCTGTATGATTCTCTGACTCTATAAATCTTTATAAAGTCCAAGTTCATACTTTTAAGTCACTGCTGATAGAGGATTGAGGAACATGACGGGCTAGCACGTTCGAACTTGCAGTTGATTCCCATTTTTCTTTATTGGTTTTGCTGATGGTCAAGACGAAAGTCTAACTTTGAGTTTCTAGATCTGATCTGAAGTTATCTTATGTAACCCAGTCAGAGTGCCATAAGATGTGTAGATCATGATCTTAAGGTGAAGAGTTAACATAATGTCCTTCCCATACACCTTTCCTTCCCCGTGACCATGTGTTCGCCCCTGGCACTAATATTGCCAGATAAATACTCACACAGCAGCACTAAATTTAAGCGAAGGATTTTGATCAAAGCCTTTACTTTTTTCGAAGTGGTTAAAGTATGCAGAATGTAGATTAATTTGCTAACCGAAGCTATTAACTAACCATTCTATTCCTTGTCCATGTTTGCAACAACGTCATGAAAGATCACGGAGTGCACCACCATGTCAGGGCCTCTGTTCACAACACAGCATTCCCATTTACCTGGTGTCTTTGTCCCAATAGAGGAGAGGAATTATCTCAGGTTGACAATGGAACACTTCGGGATCTTAAAACGTTGCTTGGATCTGGGATTATGAAAGAATCAACTAGTTGCAGAACTATCACTTGAGGCATCATTCTTCACTTGGCGTGATGCTTCTTTTGCGAGCGTGGACGAATTTGTAGAGTCGACTGAATTGGCTGTTGTCTTTTTCGTTGTTCACTCTGCTCTGTTTTCCGAGATCAAAGTCCAGTGCTTCATCCATCCCAGTCACATTATGTCCAATAGTGTGTTATCACTGACTGGTTTGCTCGGACACTTCTGGGTGTTGTTCGGGGTCAAATACATTGATGTGAATGGGCGTAGCGCATATAATACACCATAGATGGATGACAAGTTACTTTTGTAAGTTTATCTCAGTTTGACTCATCCAAATTTTCAGCAAGCCATTCTATCAAATAGCCCATTGGTTTTCCTTTGAAATCACGTAAGTTACAAGCCTCAATCAATTCCTGTGGGGGCTGACAACACTCAACTGGGAATAAGGCAGACATAATCAAAGCATATATCCAAAACTCATTAAAAAGTGCATCATTTTACAAAAATCATAAAAGAGAACTAAAACAAAGCACTTGCCTGGCGGATTATGGCTTACAGATAATAAGCAAAGCACGTTAGGTTTTGTTCTGTAACAGTGAATAAAAATAGCCTGTGCAGATTAACAGTTTTAAGGCTTGTAACGTGGAAGTATGAATTCAGTTGGAAGGGAGAATTTTCACTGAATGAGAACAATTAACTGTTGGGATAAGCTATGTTTTATCATTCCCAAACTGCTGTAGATGTCTGAATCTGCTTACAATTCTTAACTTGGTCCTTTCCTCACATGCATCTGATTATAATTTGAGTATTAATGTAGGATCTGAGATGAAAGCTTGCTCTCTAATGTGGCATGGGTGGTTTAAGCATTGCCCTTACTGTCATTCGGATCTAATATCTATTATGTTAGATCTCAGATCATGGCATCTCTACAATGTGGAAGGAGGCCGTTCAAACCATGGAATCCATACTGACTCTCTGTAGAGTATCCCACACAGACCAGCTACACAAAATAACCCCTAACACCACATCTACCCTGGCTAATCCACCTAGTCTCTACATCCGTGAATACTACGGGCAATTGCAGCATGGCCAATCGACATCTTTGGACAGTGGGATGAAACAGGAGCAGTCGGAAGAAACCTACACAGACCATAAGACCATAAGACCATAAGACATAGGAGTGGAAGTAAGGACATTCGACCCATCGAGTCCACTCCGCCATTCAATCATGGCTGATGGGCATTTCAACTCCACTTCCCCTCATTCTCCCCATAGCCTTAATTCCTCGAGACAACAAGAATCTATCAATTTCTGCCTTGAAGACATTTAGCGTCCTGGCCTCCACTGCACCCTGTGGCAATGAATTCCACAGGCCCATCACTCTCTGGCTGAAGAAATGTCTCGGCATTTCTGTTCTGAATTTACCCCCTCTAATTCTAAGTCTGTGTCCACGGGTCCTAGTCTCCTCGCCTAATGGAAACAATTTCCTAGTGTCCACCCTTTCCAAGCCATGTATTATCTTGTACGTCTCTATTAAGTCTCCCATTAATCTTGTAAACTCCAATGAATGCAATCCCAGGATCCTCAGCCGTTCCCCATATGTTAGACCAACCATTCCAGGGATCATCCGTGTGAATCTCCGCTGGATACGTTTCAGTGCCAGTATGTCCTTCCTGAGGTGTGGGGACAAAAACTGCACACAGTACTCCAAATGGGGCCTAACCAGAGCTTTATACAGTCTCAGTAGCACATCGCTGCTTTTATATTCCAACTTGTACAAAGACAAAGGAGAAGATCCAATGTCAACACAGACAGTCGCCCGAGGATGGAATCGAACTTGGTTTCCTGGTTCTGTGAGGCAATTGTGCTAATCGCTGCCCCATTTAAATTGAAATATGCATTGTAGCTTTCATCTCCTGTATTCTTGTTCTATTCTACCATATTATTACACAGTCTTGTATCTGTATTACAGCGCACAGTAGGTCAGATGCAAATATAGACTGCAATTTTCACATCGTGCCTTCGTATCCCATCACTATTATAAATTCTGATGCACTCTCATATCGTGTAATCCATCCCTTGTCAGTATATATGCAAATTTTCAGCTCCTGTCTTCCACTCTTCATGATATTATTACAGATCTGTTGTGCAATCTCATCATTCAGTTAATCAAATATCAGCATACAGTGAGATTTACATACGATGAAGGTGAAATCGAAAATTTTCCACATTGACAACACATCAGATAAACACTGTCGACAATGCAACCCAACCAACAATATTTAAATTTCACGATGCACAGTTGATGGCTTTATTGTTACTATTGCAACTTTCTGTTAGCAAATTTATAATAGTGATCTTTCTTCCTCTCCCTTCCTCCACGCCCAGCACCCCTAATATTTCTCTCTACTTGTGCGCACTCTGGGAACATATTTATACATGTAATTCCCCCCTTCTTTTGACCTGTCTCTTTATCCATGTTTCCTCAATCCTCATGTTGATCTGTCTGACGATCAATTTCACAGCGAGTGACTGAGGATTGACTCTATCGATCGACATAAACGCGCTTTTCTATCACACCAAGCTATACAATTACATAACTTCAATGTATTTATTGTTTGTTTTCATATGTTTATGAAGTTGATATAAGACTATACTTGCTGTGTATGTAAATGGGAGGATAAACTTCTATTTTTCTGGCGCAGATATTCCAGTATGACTCTTTGTAACTTCATTTGTTCTGCAAACTACTAAGAAGGCAAAACAGAATTAAAGTTCCAACCAAACTTCTCGTTCATCATTATTTAATTCTGCTTGATAATAAAGAGGAAGGCACCCTTGCATTTTTGAGTAGACGTACCATTTCTTCACTTGACTAGTAAATCTTAAGACTTTGATTAGATTAGATTCCCTACAGTATGTGAACAGGCCCTTCGGCACAACAAGTCCGCAGCGACCCTCCGAAGACTAACCCATCCAGGCCCATTTCCCTCGGACTGATGCACCTAACACTATTGGCAATTTAGCATGGCCAATTCACCTAACCTGCACATCTTTGGACTGTGGGAGGAAACCGGAGCACCCGGAGGAAACCCACGCAAACACGAGTAGAATATGCGAACTCCACACAGTCAGTCACCCGAAGTTGGAATTGAACCTGGTGCTGTGAGGCTGCAGTGTTAACCACTGAACCACCGTGCCGCCCGCAAAACGTAGTTGTCTTCTTTCAGCAACTCACCACGTGTTTGCTGAACAGTTCTTCACTGTGGCACTGAGTTCTTGCTTATGACAGAATTCGTTTGAAGTTTGCTTTTGTGCAATTGTGCAATGGCCATTGTCACATGATCTTTATTCTTGGGACTGCTGCTTGCTTCTTGCTAGCAATGGCTCACAAATCATCATTTTAGATTAGATTTCCTGCAGTGTGGAAACAGGACATTTGGCCCAAAAAGTCCACACCAACCTTCCGAAGAGTAACCCACCCAGACCCATTCCCCTCTGAATGATGCACCTAATACTATGGACAATTTAGCATAGCCAATTTGAGGAAAATTGCTCGAACAAATGTTGCACAAAAAATGCGTCAGGTGGAAACCTCATTTACATACTAATTCCTTGAGGGTAAAAGAAAGAAATATTATAGTTATGTCACTGTATTTTCTGAAAGATATACTACTTCATTCCCTAAAGACTTTGATCCAGTATTTCATAAGTGCATGACATCATCACTGCTAACATGGTGATTGTCAATTGCATAATTAGAAGTAGACAGGCAACAGATTGGAAAAACACAGAAAGCCATGCATCATCAGGAAGTGGAGAAGTGGATGTTTCGTGTGCTACCGTTCTTCAAGACTGAAGGTGGGTGTGGGTGGAGCTGCAGATAAAGGGGATAGCGGGATCCGGGTGGTGAATGGTGGATAGGTGAAAACAGGGAACAGGTACGACTTGGTTGGTTAATAGGAGGAGTGAATCCGGTTGGTGGAAGGGGGCAGCAGAAGGGAGGGGGAGGGGCAGGGAAGGGAGGTTATTTCAAATTGGACAACTCAATGTTAAGTCCTCCGGGCTGTTGGGTGGCCAGGCAGAAGATGAGGTGTTCTACTTCCAATTTGTGGTGTGGTTCATTGCAGGAGGCCAAGGATAGTCATATCAGAAACGGAGTTGTTGGGGGAATTGAAATAGGCGGTGACTGGGAGGTCTGGTCAGCCCCTGCGATGCTCGATGAACCATTCCCCAAGTTTATATTTGGTCTGCTGATGTGGTGAAGACCAGACCTGGAGCACCAGATGCCGTACACTAATTTGGAAGAGACGCTGGTCGACTTCTGTCTCACCTGGAAGGACTGGTTGAGGCCCTGAATGGAGGTGAGGGGCGTGGTGTACGGCAGGGTTTGCACCTTTTCGAGTTGCAAGGGAAGTTCTCTTTTCCTCCTCGTGCAAAGTCATCCAAGAATAATGTTCAAACGCCACTGCTGAGGGAATGCTGCTCAGCCAGAAGTGCTGTTCGCCTGATTGAGACAATAGCCTGAGGGCACAGTTTTCTTTCTCTGTTGTGTTCGATGTTAATTGATTCGCAATCACCATTTCTACAAGTAGAAATTGAAATTCCCCCGGGTGATCTAGATTGAACCATCTTTCCTCAATCAGCGCATTCACCTCATTACTTGAGGCAGCAATATGAATGCAAAATGGGAGCCACATTGAAAGTGTTAACCTTACACCTCATATTTCATGTGTGATGATAGTTTGTGGAGAGGTCGGCACAGTCTGGGGACGTGGAGTCATTCCCTCTTCTCCACTGTCACCTAAATTCTGTCGTTCATCAGCCATTTGTTTCTGCAGGCAACCGCAGTTTCTAACCAATTTGGCAACAAGTATAAGCTTATGTTTTGTTGGCTGATTTCTTTTTTTGTTGTTTCAAGCTAAGTGTTCATCTACAGTTAGCTTCACCGAAAAATCAAGCCAGGAATCCATAATATATCAATCTATGATACCATCTTTGCACACTTCCTGTCATTCTTATCTAGCTGAAATTGTCATTTTCTGAAGCGTTGTTGGCAGTGACGTGATTGACGATAATTATGCCAGTTTACTTCTGTCAAATTAGAACATATAACATTACAGTGCAGTGCAGGCCCTTCGGCTCTCGATGTTGCACTGACCTGTGGAACCAATCTGAAGCCCATCTAACCTACATATTCCACTTTCATCCATATGTTTATCCAATGACTATTTAAATGCCCTTGAAATTTTCTTCACTTTTGCGCAAGGTCACGCCATAATCTTTGCTAATCACATGCATTTTTAAAATATTGACTAAAACATTATAGTGATCTGAAGGTAAAAATGTGCACATTTCCATTCAGTGTTAAATTATTTGAACATTCAATTCTCGCCTCAATATCCTGCTCAATGCCAGATAAAGACCAATGGAAAGAATGTTTCCACAGCAGAACGATGCCTTACTTTTTGCTCCTAAAGAGTTCTAAAGTTTCGTAATTCGCTCTCAATACTAATGTTGATCATAGTATTTCTGCAGGCCCAGATTCAAAACATTCTGCTCACCGACACCATTCCAGTTAAAATAATACAACCTTCACAAAGAGAAACATCAATGCTAATCAACCTGCAATATTATTATGCTGATTTGTATATTTAGATCGTTCATAACCTACATGATGATGTGCACAGAAGGATGGAAACCCTTCAGTGAAGACAGAGCTGATAGATTATGCAGTTCTGGTCTTGCTTCACATGTTTCCCATCACCTTACCTCAAACAGCAGATATATGTTATTCGGAATACATTCAAATCCTCGTGAAATTTGTTTATTATGACACCAGAGTGGTCTTGTTTTAAAACATTTAATCTATTGTACGGATAAGCATGACAATTCATTTTTTTTTTGTTATGGTGAGACATAAAGTAGAATTTGTAATTTATTGAATTCAGTCCAGGATCCAGTTCAGGAGATCATGGCAAATTTTAAAGCATGTACCACAGTTCAGTAGCATAGTCTCCACTAAACATTCTGGGGCCTGCCAATGCACGGCAAGGGACAAATGAAAAGCAATAGTGTAAGTTAAGGGCCGAAGCAGTATCGCATAATAAGCGCCAAGACTGATAACTTAAAGACGGGACAAAATGTTTGGAGAAAAGACATTTTTAAATTGTTTAAGTTTTAAGGAATAAGATAGACAACATTTGAAAAAAATATTATGTCCTGAAGTTTTGTCTGAAACAAAACAAGGTCTGAAGATTTCTTCTTCAGACCACAGTAAAACATAAATAAAAAGTATGATTTTTACAAGGAAGACACTTAAAATATGAGGTTGCCTGAGCGTGATCGGTGCAAGGATACACATACAGAAACAAAGAAAAATAGAAAATAGATGCAAGAGTTGTCCATTCAACTCATCAAACATGCACCCGCATTCAATATGATCATGGTAGATCATGCCATTCAGGAACTCGTTTCTGTTTTCTCCATATCCCTTGATCCCTTTCTATGCATAGGCCATGTCCAGCTCCCTCTTGAATATATCGAATGAACTGGCCCCAACAGCTTTCTGTGATAAACCATTCCAGAGGTTCACAACTCTCTAATTGAACAATTTCTTCCTCTCTCGGTCCTAAATGGTTTAATCCTTATTCTTATACTGTCACTCTTATTTCTGAACTCTTCTCAGATCCATAAAATATAAGGCCAGTCTCTTCAATTTTTCTGCATATGTCAGTCCTGCCATCCTGGATCAGTCTGGTGAACCTTTGCTGGACTCCCTCAATAGAAAGAATGTCCGTCCTCAGACTTGGAAATCGAAACAGCATACAATACTCAAGGTGTGGCCTCACCAAGGCCATGCAAACCTAGAGCAAGACATCCTCACTCCTATACTCAAATCTTTAAGCCGTCAGATTGCTTCATTGCCTGCTGTACCTGAATATCAATGATTACCCCACCATGACACTCAGGTCTCCGTACATCTCACCTTTTCCTAAACTACCACCATTCAGAAAATGATTTGCCTTATAAGTAATTTGTCAAATATTTACCCAGTCAGCCAAACTGTCCAAGTCACCCTGCAGCCTCTTAGCTTCCTCCTCACAGCACACACTGCGACTCAGTTTGGTATCGTCTGCAAGTTTGGTGAGATTGCATTCAATTTCTTCGTCCAAATCGTTAATGTATGTTGTAAACAGCAGAGGTCCCAGAACTGAAGTCTTCAGCACACTATTCATTACTGCCTGTTACTCTGAAAACGCGTCGTTCTTTCCGGCTCTCTGCTTCCTGTCTGTCAATCAGTTTTCGATACATTTAATACATTTCCTCTGATACAATGTACATTGATTTGCCTTACTTATCCTTTGTAGAGAAAATTGCCAAAAGCCTTTTGAAAGTCCAGATCTGCAACATCTTTTGATTCATGCTCGTCAACAGGAGTTGTCACATCCTCAAAACTGTCCAGAAAATTTGTCAAGCATCATTTCGCTTTTGTGAATCCGTGCTGACATAGAACAATTCTGCCACCGTTTTGCAAATATTCAGTTATTACATCCTTAATAACTGATTCCATCATCTTCACTATCAGTGATATCAGGCAAACTGTCCCATCATTCCACGTGTTCTCTCTCCCTCTATTTTTAAATAGTAGGGCTACATTGACTATTCTCCAGTCTATTGGATGATTTTCAGAGTCTACAGAATGGTAGGAAATGATCTGAAACGTGTCCGTTATTTCTCAGGCCACTTCTTTAAGTACTCTGGAATGCAAACATCAGGACCTGGGCATTTATCGTGTTTCATCCAATCAATTTCCCCAATAGCATCTCCTGATTGTTAAGAATTTTATTCTGTTCCTCCTCACGTTTAACCTTCTGTCCCCAGTTTTTCAAGAAGGTTACTTATGCTGTGCCTTCGTGAAGACAGATACAAAGTACTTGTTCAACTAGTCTGCAGTCTCTTTGTTGTCCAATTCACCTTGATTCTAACTGCAAGGACGTACATTTGTCTTCACCAGTCTTTTCCTCTTTACATACCGGTAGAAGCTTTTGCAGTCGGTTTTCATGTTTTTATGTTTTCCGTAAGCTTACTTTCATATTATATTTTCCCACTCTGAATTAAACTGTTTGTCCTCCTCTGTTGCATTTTAAATGTTACCTGTCCTCAGTTTGCTACTTTTTCTGGCCGATTTATGTGCCTCGTCTTTGTGTTTAACACTATCCCTGATTTTCTTATTGCGGCATGGTTGAGCCACCTATTCTTGATTACTCTTACGCTTGTGAGGAAGGTACAATTGTTGAAATTCACCCGTTTGCTCTTTAAGTGATTAAAGTTGTCTATCTCCTGTTAACTCCTTAAGTATCCTTGGCCAGCTTATCCTTACCAATGCATGACTCATGCCGTCAAAGTTAGCTTTCGTCAAGTTCAGGAGTTTGCATAATGTCACAAAGTGATCGTCAGAATAAAGAGGCTCGAGGTTACAATCATCATAATTCTTCAAACATCAGTTCGTACACTCAAGCATTCCAGCCCTTAAATTCTTTGGTGACGTTACTTCCCAATCCTCCTTTGAGGCGGGAATGAAGCCTGAACTCTTGGACAAATTTTTGGTTAGCTATCTTAATATTTGGTTAGCTATCCTAAAGTGGTTCGGTGAGAACGCTGAGTGGCAAATCTTCCATGAAAAATGCTTTGTGTTCTGTTGTATTAAATAAACGATGCAAATGCATTTCTGTGAGTCCTCTTTTTCAGTTTGTTTGTGTTTATTGATTGTCATCTTTTTTCTAAAACAAAGACAAAGATTATAGATTTAAATGATGATGCACACTTTATTGACTGATTTTGTGAGCATTATATTACCCAAAGATTCTACAGCATTTTGTCCAAAATTCCAACCGGCAATTAAATGATTAGTCGATCAGAACTTACGTCAGCAATGACAAATCGTGCTTTTTTGTGAAGCAACGTTTCATTCTTTGAACAAACGTATATGCTAACGTGGAGAATTGGTCAATATCATCAACAGCTGACAAGAATAAAACCAAAGCCATTGCGTATTCCTGTCAAGTGAGCTCTGCAAGTGTGTAATAAAGATTCTGAGCAGTTTAATTGTGAAGTTTGTATGTACTTGCCTTCCTGAGCTCCTCTGGTGCAGTTATAGTATTCCTTCGTCTGGGCCAAGAAGCCTGAGTTCAGGTCTTAGATACTTAGAGCAGTATAATACTCTAAGCAGTATAATAATATATCTCAACCGGTTAGTTCGATTCTTTTTCATGTTCAAAGTCCTTCCATGTTCCTCATACACTTTTTTTGAATCTGAAACTGATCACAATCAGCATTCTGACCTCTTTGCCCTGTCCTTATTTTAGTACAAATACCACTATCTCTGCACCATAATATGGCAATCCAAAATTGATTCCACTCCTCCCTTTCTCTCTATTTCTGTTTCATTACTTTTTTCCAATTATGCACAGCAGAAGGGGTCTCAGATCTCTCTACATCCCATGAGCAATCTATTTTATTGCCTTTGACCAAATTCCACAAATAATTTTGAACTAAGCTGACAGTCTCGCACTCACAGAGACCTATAAATATCTTTCAACTCAATTTTCTCGGTATCTCCCAAAGTGCCTAACACCAGATACACCTCGATCTGCAGACCTGCATTAATTGAACTGTCTCAAATACTGCTGCTCTTCTCTTCGCCATGAATCAATCTGAATCCATTATTATTGATCCAGTATGCTGGGCGGAGTCAATTTTAAATTCTTTCCATTTAATCAATGTGGAATTAGCCAATTCAGAAATCAGAGAACTATTGGAAAATTACAAAAGATTTTGTATCCATCTGTAATTTCACTGTTTGTTCTCTGAAAAAGTAGATTACTATGTATTCTTTCGTTGTCATTCTTCGTCAGATTATTGAGTTGCTTGTCTTAACCTTCATTAGATTCTCAAAAGCACATTCTAACAATTTCTGTGTGTAGGATTTCCGTAATCAAATCTGAACATAATGTATAAAGAGGGCTCGCAAGTACTACTTATGTCGTCAAATTTCCTCTTGCCCTAGTGCCTGCTTTTCTTTATCTGACCCCCACAGAGCATTGCATGTGACCCATAACACCATCAAGTCGCCCACTTACAGTTCTCAGTCTTACAACAGAAAAAAATGAATAATTAAGACACATAATAAGTATTGTTGTCAGAAAATTCACTTATGATTTGGAGAACAAGGTAACGTCAAGCTGTATCAGTAACCATGAAGTGAATTACTGCGAAACTTCATCGTTGTTTATATTAATAAGTAATAAGTATTTCCTCCAGCCAATATTTCACAGGTGGACTTGATATTCATGTGATGGTGACATGAGTCTGAAAAATAGCACCTACTATTCTCATTTGTGGGTCAGTTGGAATCGTCCTCGCCGAAAATGTAAAATTTTATGTTGCAGCTCCTCGCCAGTCAAATGAGAACAAGAGTTAAGACTCATGTCTCAGTGCAGCATCGAAAGGATGCTATGTTAGTAGAGATGTTCTTTTGTCAGTGAGACATTCGACCAAGGCCCAGTATGTCCCCCCGCGGGATACAACTGATTTCACAATGCTGCACTAATCAGAATAGAAAAGTTATTCAGTAAGACACTACCGGAAAAGATAAGTGTATATGGTGGTCTGTCAGGAAATGAAATGATGTTTGGAAGTGAGCACTGAATGCATTAAATGAAATTATTATTTAAATAAGAGTCAATAGGATTACAGGTGATAATGAATGGATGGATGTATAAATGTAAAGATTGAGAAATGGATGAGTGGAGGAATGGATATATGAAAGCATAGACAGGATCGGAACGTGACAAGTGGGGAATTAAGGGACGTTCCTGGGTGTCACTTTACCATTAAGTATGCGTTGCACAAAACAAAAGTCTGTTCTCCACTGAAAGGTTTGGGATTTGAAAATGTAGAGCAATGGATTGAAAACTGTGTTAACAGACATGACGGCCCAGGTGTATGGTCGAATAGAGTAAATGTACCACTTTGTCACTTCTCCCGAGGTACCCAACAAGCTCTTCAAACCAAAAGACAATTCAAAGATATGATATGGACCAAAACAACAAAGAAGAAGAGCCAGAATGGCTAGAATAGTTCTCAGTGCCTTCTTCTTCATAACTGTCATAGATTCCTTCCCAGAACTGACTGCAATTAATTTCTTAGCGGTTATGGCATAGCAGGATAATAGAATCAGGATTGGAATGAAAAATGTGAACAATTCGTGGCACAGTAAAACCACGATATTCTCCTCCCAGAGAACAATTTGAGCACCACATGGCAGTAAGTCGTGCAATGGACCTTTTGTAATGAAATTGGCCACCAGACTCTGCACGAACAGAATGAACCAAATTGCAATTGTCATAATGACATAATATTGGCGCCTTCTCCACGTCTGGAACTTGATGGGATGGACTACAGCTATGTATTGGTCAATCGCAATGCAGGTCATAACGACAGGATTCCCATATAAGATGAATACATTCGCAATAATGTTGATACGACTAAGAATGTCTGTTGCAATAAGTGGTTTTTTAACTGGTAGCAAAATAAATGTTTCAGATATCATGGTAAAAATGTTCATTATGGTTAAGTTAAGATGGAGGACATCTGCTGGTAATGATATCTTCTTTTGTATGAGACGCCACAGTGCAATTGAGTTTCCAATGATGCTCAGGATAATTATCGGGGCAAGGACAATGGATATGATGCCAATTCTAGTAATGAAACTTTCATCTTCAGAGTTGGCCATCGAGCAGTTGAGGCCATCATTTTCATCCATAATAGTTGAGTTGACCTCTGACCACGGTCTCGTCAGTGTTTGATTCCAGCTCACAAAATCAGCCATGTGATGTTGTACTAAATAATAAAAAACAACAATAATTACAATTAAGAAGATACTTTCAATGTCTGCGATCCAATGACAGTTGAGATTGCACAATTACTATTGTGAAAATACAATGAGGCTAGAATATTTTTGCCTTTTCTGACTGGATGCGACCGGATGAGGTTCTAACATTAGAATAGTAAAACCCAATAAGTAGAGATATCTGTGCTGCCCACGTACAATTGAAGTGACTGAGTAGGAGCCTCTGAAAATGCACAGATATGTATTAAACTGCAACACAATGACAGTTTTATGTCACACTAATATGAAATGTAATCGACATCACTCAGCAAAACTGTCTCAAGGACTACCTGTCTATTAATTGGTCTCTACTTCAGACATATTGCCACAGAATTACTCATCTATGTCTGTTGTTCATGTTCAGGTTGCATCTGTGTAGTGAATGAGATCTCTCTCTCCTTCGGCACTGGTCTTTCTTGTTCAAATGCAGATAACATGAGAATTAGTGGAGTTGTGGACAGCGAAGAAGGCTGAGGAATGGCAAATGGAGTTTGAGCTCGATAAATGTGAGTGCTGAATTTTGGTATGGCAAATCGGGGCAGGACTTATACAATTAATAGTAAGGTCCGGTGGAACATTATGTTGTCGTGCCAGATCATTGCTCGTTAAAATTCGAAGCTCAGGTAGACAGGGTAGTGAAGAAGACATTTTGCACGCTTGCCTTTATTGGGCTGTGCATCGAATATAGGGGTTGGGAGGTCACCTTGTAGTTCTGTAGGACATTTTGTTGGACCACTTTTGGAATGCTGATTAAATTCTGGTCTCCCTGCTACAGGAAATGTTATGACACTTGATAGGGTACAGAAAAGATTCAAAAGGATGTTGCCTGAATTGAAGGTGTGAGCTATTGGGAGAGGCTAAGTAGGCTGCCGCTATTTTCTCTGAAGTATTTAGGCAAACTGGATAGAAGCTTATAAAATCATGAGGGGCATAGATACGTGAATACTCAAGATCTGCTTCCGTTCGGGACAGGAGCCCTGGACAGGAGTGCACAGGTTTAAATTGAGAGAGGGATGATTAAGAGACCTAAGGGACAACTTTTTCCAATCAATTGCGTGTATGGAATGAGCTGCCAGAGGAAGTGGTGAAGGCCGGTACAATTACACTATTTGAAAGGCATCTGGATGAATATATGAATAGCAAGGGTTTAAAGGGAAATGGGCCAAATGCTGGCAAATGGGACTCGATTAATCTAGGATATCTGCTCGGCATAAAAGAGTTGGTCAAAGTGTCTGTTTCTATGGTGAAGGTCTCTATGACCCTATAACAGCTTTGTTCTGTCTGACCTTGATTTTCCACATCATCATGCGTTCATTTTCTATCATTCTCCCGACTTTGCCTTTCATTTGAAATGGTTTGTTTCGTTTTTTCATACAGTCGTGGGCTCTCGTGATTATTTCCCCACTCAGAGATCTCGGCCCAAGAATGTAACCGTTAAATAACAGCACAGAGGTGAACGTGTTTTGGAAAAATCAATAATTTAACCAAACCATGTACGGTTTGTGACAACTTTCATTCCATTCTGTTTCTCCATCTTCTATCTGCTTTCTTTGTTCCCTTTCAGCATTGCTCCTTCATCTCTTTCCTCAAGGTCTGGCCTTGATTTCTATTTCACCTTCTCCATTTCTTCCATCTCCCAAATTTTCTCTTCCCCTCCTTTTGTTTTCTATTCCTTCTTTTGAAAGCTAATTTTCTGTCCTTTTCCTAACTCTCAGATGTCTTCCGTTTTCCTGCATTTTGCAATCGTTCCATCACACTTTGTCTAAAAAATGCATTTGAAACCGATTTGCATACTTTGATGACTACAGTCTTCAGTTCTCTAAGCATATTCTTTTCAATGAACGTGTTCCTGCTCACTTTCTAAGTTTGCTGTTTGTATCTTTGTCTCTGTACGACTGAACAAAAATTCGGTCTCATTCACTCTTCCTCAGTTTATTTCTCTTCACGAAGGGGCTTATTGCTTATTATGAACAGTAACCTAGTTCACACGAAGTGTTCAATTTAAACCAAACATTCATCATAATGATAAAAGCATGCAAATGTTAACAAGAGAAAGCTCCCACTGTTTGTGCTTCCAGCGCATGAATAGTCCAAAGATTTGTGATATATAATCACACTACCTCTTCCCTACCTTCCTGTCCCTGCTATCTGCAAAATCAACCACGCCATTTACCCATCAAAGTCACGTCTCTGCTAACTCATGTTTCCACGGTTTTGCCGAGTACCCAGTTTCTACCTATGCATCTGGAAGAACGACACATCTCTTCCTATTCATCTGTCCTTGACCTCGCTATTCTTCATCAGCTTAGCTCCCCTCCTTGTTCAATCAGATCTTTTGCCCGTACACACAAGAATGCTCAGCTCAGACTCGTTTTACCTTTCAATTTTTTGTTTGTATCAGCAATTTACCTCATTTACTACTGACAATGGGAATCGTTTTTGAAACTGGATCTGTCCATTCAACTGTTGAAAGAACCACTCACCTCCCAATCACTGATAAAGGAAGCTACTATTAAAGTGGAAAATTGATTTGTGCAGCAGAGGATCCGTTTTAAGACATTCGCTCATTCAACTTCTGACAGGCGCAAGCAGCAGTACAAAGTTACAGCCTTTTATACTGCGAGGTATTCAATTCATGACATTTGACTGTTCTCCATTGATATGCAAACGTGAGACTCCTCCCTACTGCCAAATGCTGATGGTGACGTCAATCTCAATGAAATTGCTATACTAGTTGCACTGGTGAAGCATCATTCCATTACTGTCTTTATCGTTCTCCAGTACGACTGTTCACTTTCTGGGTCCCGGAATGAAATTCAGCCTCAGGGAAAGGTGGTCAAGGTGTCAAGCATGGTTAAGGTGGCTGAGGTATATTGGGTGCTTCTAAACATTAATACTTACATTTCCTGCTCATCTCCCAGATTTTATTGGTCACACTGGTCCCTTGTCCCAGTCTGCAACAGACAATATGCCATTGCAAAGCAAACATTCAAAACCTGTAACCTCCTACTTTAAGTAATATTCCAGAAATTGTCTACTTATTCCGTCTGACAATACTTTTTTTTATGAATTACGATTCCCATCGCCTCCAGATCATCTAGTGCCATTATATTTTTGATAGCCTGATCTCAGATACCTATCTAACAGGCATTAGGTGTCAGTTCACATGAAATTTTCCATACTCTGATGATGAATCTCAACATATTTTCCATGCTCTCAACAAAATTCTCAAAAGAGCTATAGTTTTATTTGATGCTACTTTTTTGCTTGTGTATATCATTTCTTGTTATTTTACGTAACTGCTATGAATTAGTTTCTGTAACGTGTAGTAAATTTGTTATAGCTCCATTCTTCAAAAGTAAACTAGACAAGCTTGATGTGATTGACATGAGTCAATTTGTTCTGTTATAAGAAAACTGTTTGATTATCTGCAAATGAAGGATACATTTAGCTTATTGAACAAGTATTCATGAAGATATCATGCGTTCAGATTCTATGTTATTTTTCACATTTAAGAAAGAACTCTGAAGATTCATCAAAAAGCATGGCAAGTAGCAAAATCTGCTACTAAACGTTATGATGGGCTTTCAGACAAGTTGTTTCATTTATGATAAGAGTGTCTGGCACGAAAGACAATGAAACACATTGGGTTGCAATCCTCCTGTACGATGTATGGTCAGGAGAAACTATGAATATAATTGGGTCCTTTGGAAAATTGGTCACTTGAAGCATTAACCATGGTCAAGGTGGGCAATACTTCAGCATGCGCGCACAGACCTCCCCAAAACTTTTCATCTATGAAGGAATTTAGCCATGAGGTTAGGTTGGAGAACGTGGAGTTATTTCTCTTATAGCAAAGGAAATTGGCTGCCAATTGGATAGAGGTGCATAAAGTGTTTTAGGTAAGGTGGAAAGGTAATTGGTTCCATTAATAGATCGTGCAACGATGTAGATTTAATGAAGGATGTGTTTCTGTTTAATGCAGAAAATTACATTGATCTGGATCTGACAGCCATTAAAATACTGGAACCAGAGATATCCTAAAATGGATATTAGATCAGGTTTGATGGAAATCAATTTCAAGTTCTCCGGGTAGAGTCTGAGGGAATTAGACGAAGTTCAATTCTCGTCGATGGCTCATAATCAATATGTAGAACAGCCTGCTCTGGCTCCTCGCTGATTTTTTTTTAATGTTTTGCATTCTGCTTCGTATTTTGGTTTTCTGCAGGAATTCCATCTGCACGTTTGAACATTATAGAAACATTTGCATGAATGGCTGTAATGGTTGACTACTTCACGCAGATCTAAAAGTATTACGTGGTTGAATTCATAAAGTGAAGGTTATATTTGTATGAAACAGAGCATTATCATCAGTCCATTGAGGGCAGCATTAAACGTTCATACACTTTTGAGGCTAAAGATATTCAAAATGTGGAGAAAGGAATGATCGTGACCTTTTGTGTGAAGACCGTTGAACACACATGAACAGAAGTGTAAAGCAATAGCCAAAGCAAATGATCAGTTGAAGTGTGCCCCGTATATCAGGATCCACACTGACAAAGGATATGGGTTCTCCTTAATATGATGGGAACCGGGTCAAATTCGGCTTTGTGTAGAACGGCCTGAGGCAATGGTTCACAACCTGAAAGATTGCATGAATAAGTCATAAGATGAGTATCAGGATCCACCTAGGATTACAAACCCTTTGAAAGACTGGTCACTTGAAGAATTAACCAAGGTCAAGGAATATTGACACTTGACCATGTGCTCACAGACCTTCCCAAAATGTTTCAGCGATGAGAGAATGTACCCATGAAGGTTAGGTTGGAGAACGCGGGATTATTTGTCTTATAGCAAAGGAAATTGGCTGCCAATTGGATAGGGGTGCATAAAGTGCTTTCGATAAGATGCAAATGCAATCAGTTCCATTAACAGGACGTACAAAGGTGTTGATTTAACCAAGGCTGGGTTCCTGTTTAATACAAAAAAAAACATTGATCTAGATCTGACTGCCATTAAAATGCTGGAACCGGTGATAAGTGAACGCCTAAACTGGATATTTGATCAGGTTTGATGGAAATCAATTTCAAGTGCTATGGGTAGACACCGAGGAAATTAGATGAAGTTCAGTTATCGTCGATAGCTCATAATTAATATGTAGAACAGCCTAGTCTTGCTCCTCGCTGATTTTTAATGCCTTGCATTCCGGTTCATAGTTTGGCTTTCTGCACGAGTTCTGTCTGCAAGTTTGAACATTATGGAAGCTTTTGCATGAATAGTTGTGATGTTTGACTACTTCACGCAGATCGAACAGTAGTTCGTGGTTGAATTCATAACGTTAAGATTATATTTATATGAAATAGAGTATTTTCGTCTGACAATTGAGGGCAAAATTAAACGTTCATACACTTTTGAGGCAAAAGATATTCAAAACGTGGAGAAAGGAAAGATCGTGACATTTCGTGTGAAGATCTTTAAACAAACATGAACAGAATTGTGGAGCTATAGCGAAAGCAAAAGATCAGTTGTAGTGTGTCCCACACATCAAGATCCACGCTGACAAAGGATTTGGGTCTCATTTTCTCTGGTGGGAAACGGGTGAAATTCGGCTTTGTGCAGAACGGACTGAGGCAATGATTCACAACATGAAAGATTGCATAAATATGTCATAAGATGAGTGTCAGGATGCACCTAAACCAACAAATCCCGTCATTTTCTATTATGTGTTGACCCAGCTGCAATAGATCTGCTATCAAAACAATATTGAAATTTCCATACATGGAGATGAAACCAAGAATTTTCCACAAACATCATATAAATTGGAATTCACACGCAAATTCATTGAGCATTTCGTTTGCATATGTGGCAATCTGTCAGGGAGTCACAGAGTCATAGAGATGCACAGTACAGAAACAGACTCTTCAGTCCAACTCGTCCATGCCGAACAGATATCCCAACCTAATCTAGTCCCACCTGTCAGCCCCTGGCCCATATTCCTCCAAACCCTTCCTATTCATATGCCCATCCAGATGACGTTTCAATGTTGCAATTGTACAAGCCGCTACTGCTTCCTCTGGTAACTCATTCCATACACTTACCACCCGCTGAGTGAAAAAGTTGCCTCTTATATATCTTTTATATCTTGCCCCCCCCACTCACCCTAAACCTATGCCCTCTAGCTCTGGACTCCCCGATCTCAGGGAAAAGACATTGTCTATTTATCATATCCATGCCCCTCATGATATTATAAACCTATATAAGACCACCGCGCAGCCTCCGACGCTCCAGGGAAAACAGCCCTAGCCTATTCCACCTCTCCCTATAACTCAAATCCTCCAATGCTGGAAACATCCTTGTAAATCTTTTCTGGACGCTTTCAAGTTTCACAACATCTTTCCGATAGGAAGGAGACCAGAATTGCATGCAATATTCCAAAAGTAGCCGAACCAATGTCCTGTCCAGCCACAACATGACGTCCCAACTCCTGTACTCCATACTCTGATGAATAAAGGAAAGCATACCAAACGCCTTCTTCACTATCCTATCGATGTATGACTCCATTTTCAAGGGGCT